>NC_081375.1:38250910-38559452 GCF_030684315.1 Stegostoma tigrinum
TCAGACACAGAGAAAACCCATATTTTACTAGTTCAGAAATACATAATAGTATTAAAATCTGGATATGAATATGTATTACATAGAAGCCACAAATTAGCAGTGTGACTCACTTGCTGCCTGAATGCACAGCAACATCAATCCACCAAGAAGTTTGATTTTGTCGGGGACAAAGTGGCTGATTTGTTATGCACCCTATCCACCACATTAAACATTCACTTCCTCCAACAGTGGTGCACCACAGCTATCATGTTTACTGTCTACAAAACACACCGCAGCAAGTTGTCAAGGCAGCATTTTCAGAATCTCCCAAGCCCTTAAATTTAACCACCATCGCCAAGGTCCTCATCATGTTAAACAATCATAACTTGGAAATAAAACACCCACTCTTCACAGTCACTCAGTCAAAATCCAGGAACTCTCTGTCTAACTGCATTACGTCAGTACTCTCACCAAACAGCAGCAGCTCAAAGAGACACCTTGCCATCACCTTCTCAAGGGCAATGAGAGATGGTTAATAAATTATGCCCTCGCAAATGATGCCAGTGGTCCGTATATTAACTTTTAATAATAGTGAGTTGTTGTGATCCATAAAACACACTTTGAAATGGTGGAGGAAGCAGCATTTACAAGAGAAATAAATAAAAACTTGAAGGGAGAAATTTGCAGGATATTGGAGATCGACTGGGTGAGGTCTGACTGGTGGTGTGGGTCTAGTTGGGTAGCTGCTACAGTCACAATGGGCTGAATGTCCCTTTCCTGTGTTTGGAATTATACTGAATGCAAAGCACTGAGGTCATTCAGCCCACTAATTCTATGCACATCATGAGCCTCCTGTTGCCTTCTGGAAATTGGAATTGTTGATGAAAGCAGAAAAAATGTATCAGAGATAGTAGGAACTGCAGATGCTGGAGAATCTGAGATAACAATGTGTCGAGCTGGAAGAACACAGCAGGCCAAACAGCATCATAGGAGCAGGGAATTTCTGAAGAAGGGTCTAGGCCCAAAACGTTAGCTTTTCTGCTCTTATGATGCTGCTTGGCCTGCTGTGTTCATTCAGCTCTACACCTAGTTATCTCAGAAAAAAATGTAGTGAAGGTTCTGTACCTGAAACATTCATTAGGACCTTTGCAAACATAAATAGGGAGCTAAATATCTGGTGGAGATCCCTTTTGTAAGACTGGGTCACCTTGAAAGCTATCCACTCTCCTTTCTAGTCACTGTCCCCTTCCTTCTATTTTACAACTTTACTGGTATCTTGATTCTGAATTACAAATTACTTAACCAAGGCCAAGAAATGCTGAAGATAACACAATGGTCATAAATTGTAATCCTCCTTGATGATGAACTGCCTAGAGATGAGCAGCACACCAGTCTTATATAATTGAAGCCTAAGGCCCAATATTGGGTGGGCTTGGGCCTAACCATTCCAGTACAGATGTTGCTCTCAGGCCCCCATCTGCACTGATAGGATATCGTAAAGAAAATTTAAGGCCATGATTTTTAATCATATTTTACGAAAGACATCATGCTGTGCTTCATCATTTTTGAATGAGCCTGCAAGCTCCATCAGCCATATTGGGCACTTGGCACTGTGCCAGCAAAGTTCTAATTCAAAATATCATGACCTTTCAAATCAATTCTCCTCAGGCGATGTGCACTGAAGTGATTAAAGATAATAAACACCAGCTGTCCACAGTCTAGGGTCTTCCAAAGAAATCTTCATCTTGAAAACTTTTCTTCTTTCTCTTTTAGACCATAACTTCACTGTCAGCCCACAGTGAAAGCAAGTAAAAACGGCTCTACTCACAAATCATTACTCAGTAGTGCCTAAGAACCAGCTGTTCAGAAAGTATTTCAACACCACACTTCCTTTCGAATTTCCCATCTTTTCTTCTCGTTGAAGAATACATTGTTAGAACAGTGAAGCAAAAAAGCCATATACCCCACAATGGCTCACCCTACTCAAGTATATTAGTATATTTGCCTCTATTGCCTTGCTTGATGAATAATTCCAAATATGTATCACTCTCAATCCAAAAATTTAGAACTAATACAATGCAAACTTATGTTTTGCAAATTTGAATTTCTGTCATCTGTTGTTAATTTTTTGGCAGTGAGGCTTACTATCTAAAATTTGATGCACTTTGAGCAGATTCTCAGTCACGGTGTTTTTCAACTGTGATCTTCACAAGGGCTGCTCACTCTTCAGCAAAGCTATTTTCTATAGACATACCAACATCAGAAAGCTCATGAACAAGATCGTATTGGCAAAACACTGGAAAAATCAATCAATGCCACCTTAATCATCTAGCATTTAACAATTTAAAGTTTTGTGTGCTTTATAATTAACATTGTTTAGCGAGCTACATATTCAAATAGTCAGAATAGAGCTGAAAACTGTCTTAAAGAAAATTAAGTAGCTAATTGTTTCATGTTGATTTGGTGATAAAAGTGAAGCAATGTTAAACTCTGAAAATAAGGTCATATCCTGAAATCTACAGATAATTTACAATCCATATATTGAATATTAAGTTGTGTATTCCTGCTGTGAGAACCAGTTACTTGGTAGTGCAGGATATCATTGAAAATAAAACACATTGCTGAAGTTTCTTTTTTAACTTGAACTCATCAGGACACATGCAAGAAAGCCAAATCTCAAATAATCACAATGATTCACGCTGCAAGAGAAAAGGATGATGTTTGGGTAGATTTTGATAGACTGAGGTGTTACCACGGAGAAAGCAACAAGGAGCCGTAGGCCTATGAGCTCCTGTGTTATGAAAAAAGATGCAGCATATTCAGGAATTAGGCTGGTTGGATGTCACAGACACAATGGCAAGTAGGGCACCTTCTCTGCCACATATTTTTCTACAAAATCCAAATATTAGTGGAGTGCCAGCATAGGCATGATGGGTCAAATGGTCTTCTCTTGTGATATAGAAATTCTATTCTTTTCATTTGCAGAAGAAGAGTCTCTGTGTATGAACGTACGACACTTCCCGCACTCACTAAAGTAATGTGCAATCGATTTGGAAACCAGTCAGCATCCCTTTCACTTGTAGTATAAATTGTTGTGATCATTTGAAATTTGACATTTTTGTGTTTATCCTGATGAGTGCCAAGATGAAAGGTTGTGGCACTATGCCTTTCCTTTGAGCAATACTCAACAATTGTAAGAAATATTTATTAAATACTCTCCAAGTTGCAGTGTTAGCATACTGTGCCACAAAACAAAAGAACGCAAACTCCACATAGAGAGAACAATATCATCAGGCAGGTAGTCTTCATGCAGCCGTCTGTGGTCAGCTCAATGCAATGGTCCAAGAAAACTGGAGGAGAAAGAAGGTGGCATCAAAGGAATAATGCATTCATACATTGTTCAAATTTAAGGACCAAAATGGATTGAGCACTTTACACTGTGAGATTCTTTCACTGTGTTCTAAAATTTAAAAATAACTGCCAACTCTCACCGTTCTGACTTATACATAAAAAATGATCAAGGTAAGCTATGGGGTTGGCAACATCATCTGAGGGCTGGGCACTTCCATCAGTCAGTACCTTCTAGATCAAGGGATGAAAATTCAAAGCATAATAAATTTAAAATTTACCGAAGTGGAAAATGTCAATATATTAAACATGAAGTAACCATTGATTAAACTTGAGGGCAGTTTGTAATAAGCTATCGTGTGGCTGTCTTACACAGAGGCTAGCCTGAAAGCAACAACAACTATATATTGGAATTTGTCATGTCATTGAAATGTGTTCAAGAATTGGTGATTTGCTTTCAGAGAATAATTTCTGTTTAAAAGAGCTAGCAGTTAAAATAATGGCAGCTTTTGTATGACACACAACTGTTATTTTCACGTATAAAGAACTCAAGTTTTAAATCCTTTTGAAAAGAAAAAAAAAGTCAAATTCTACAAATGTTGATTGCTGTGTAACTTTTCTCATGATATTCTCATTCAAGTTAAAAGTACTACCTAACTTTTCACAATCTGGTTAAACCAAAACTCGCTGTGGGGGAGCACAAAATTATAGCAAATAACAAGACCATATTTTCAAGGATTTTGGGTAGTGTTTTTTTAAAATAAACTCTTATTTAATCTCTCATTTACAAAGACCATACACGTAATCAAAGAAAAAATCTGTCATGAAGTCCTAGATATCAAGTACTCCAAAGGAAACATCTTTATTACTATGATAAAAAAAAGAGCTGTGAATGCTGGAAATCTGAAACAAAAACACAATGTGCTAGAGAAACTCAGCAGGTCTGCCAGCATCTGCAGAGAGAGAAACAGAGTTAATGTTTCAAGTCTAGTAATCTTTTACCACAGCGGCCTAACAAAGGTTCACATTAACACGCTTTCTCACCCACAGATGCTGCCCGACCATCTGAGTTCCTCCAATATTTCTTGTTAATGTTCATTAGAATAGCTGTTTCAGTAAGATTGACAGCAGATCTACAGGAGTTCCCAACTCTACCAAATTCAGAATCTAGTGAGAAGAATGTGGGATTTAAACTTTAAACTGATGTCAGCTCCATCATACAATATGTGGTGACAAGATACCTGGTGTTAATGAACATTGGAAAAGCATTGAACGTTGCTATGTCACCCTTCTTTCAATACTAGTTTGTGTGATCAGTTTGAGATTACATGAACTGACTGTATACATTATCAGCACATAATAATCCTTGACAGTATTTGAGCTAGTTGTTTATGATAGTGCATAAATGAATAATTTTACATAACTTTTAGAGAGATTATAGGTGTAATTTTAAGGTCAATTGCTTGGATCAGGTGGAAACCTAGTTTTATACCACATTCAATGTAATTCTTTATTCACAATATCGGACATAAAGCATTGCACTTTGAGCGCACCAGTTTCCCCACAGGTACGGAGGTTAAAATTGCCCCCAATATTTCAGTTTCATTTCCTTAAATAAGCATTGAGTGACAATCCACTTAAAGGCAGGTAACCTGTGCATTCTTCCACAGTTCATTGTCCAATGCTTATTAGAAAGTGCTGTTTCCATTACAAATTGTCTAAATTCATCTTACTCCCTCTTGATCCTCATCCCGCTAAATTTGCTTTGCTCACATCCTTCAGCAAGTTCTCTTGCTTTAGAAATAATGTCAATGTAACCTTGGTTTTTTCCTGCATATTATTCGCGAACTATCTTTCTCCTCCTCCATCCTGTGTCTTCATTGCTCTAGAATTCTCCCTGCCTGACCCTCTCAATCTCCAGAACAGCATTTCACAGTTTTCCAATTTTTATATGTCTGCTTTTCTTAAGGTTCATGCTTCAGTCCCATACAACAAGACACCAAAACACATTTTTCATTGTTTTCATTAAGATCTCAAATCATTCGCATACTGAGCAAAACATTATTTTTAGCGCCTGCATCCTTTGCATTGCTAATTTAGCCCTGAATTCTTTATGATCACAAACATCTTCTGACAGAATGTTTCCCGATGACTTAAACCATGATGGCTATTGACCATTCTAATCTCTACCTGTCCATTATTATTTTGTCTGACCTTTGTAATGTTTGTCTTTTTTGAAATTAATTTTTAGTCTGTAAGCTTTAACCAGTTATTCATTCTGTCCAATGGTATCTGTGGATTTTCTGCTGCGCTGGCTAAAAGGGCTCACGGGCAAATCTCACTACCTTCACCCATTGATCGCCTACTTGACAACTTTTTCTTCTTCATCCAATGCTTGTAATATCATGGCTTCAGCAATGATTCAAAAGAACATCACCTGGTGCTCAATGTCATCAGATTCAATTTCATCTGTGCTGATAAACAGTTTGGTCACATTGGAAAGGATGATAAACAAGATAAAGTGCAGAGTACTGCAGCCTAATTCTGATTAGACATGTCACAGGTAGGCATGGCAACGTTATAGATCCTAGCCACTGAGAATGTGAGTCAAAGCAAGCAACTGCATCAGCTGGGATTATGTCAGCAATATAGTTTCTATGCAAAGGACTAACTAAGACTGAACTCTGTAAAGTTGATCATATTTAACAATTTCGGCAAAACACTTAAAGCTTAAGATACTTCTGAAAACTTTCTTCCTTTCTATTTTATTGGGAGTGTTACCGATTTCCTCATTAACATAACCACTTCGGAATAATATAATTTACTAGTTTAATGCAGAAAGGTTGCTATCAGGCTTTAAGAATAGACATATATCTGGCTAATGCATATCCTGTATTTGTAGGGAAGAAAGGATCAGGTAGGTATCGAAAAGGCCATTAAATTCAAGTTGATATATTGATTATTTCGAAATGGTTCAACTCTCTCTCCCTAAAATAATCACAAGGCCCTGAAATTCCTTGGGACCTTTGCCTATGTCTTGGAGTAATGCCACTGCCTCCCAGTGGAACCACTGACTACAAACTGAATGACAAGTGGAGGAGGGGAGGGGAGGGGACAGGGAGAGGGGATTTGCAACGTCTCCTTAAGGTGGAACATAGGGGCAGAGTGACAGCAGATGATGCCAAAAGAGATTAAACATGCCAGCCTCCATGATGGCATCTGTGTATCCCACCAAAAAGGACTTCATCTGGAATGTGGTCTCGACGTTGGAGGAGGAAATTCCAAAAACATCTTTAGTTGGCTAACTTATTCAGGGGTCATCTAAAAGTGGCAGGTTCAAGGAGTGAAAATGTTAATGTCATTAGGGTCAGGGCAGACAGGAATCAAGAGATGCGCCAAAGTAGCACTTTGATAATACTTGAGATTATTAACCATGAAATTTCATCATCCTTTACTTGTATATCAACAATTCTTTCAGGAGTTGGTGTTAGCATTTTCAGTTTGTAACCAGACAGAAGATTGTGGTTTCAAGCCTTCTTGTGCAATACTGAAATAGTGTTCTTTAAAACCAAGGCTCTAGCTGCCTATTTTCTATGAAATATTTCTGGATGCCCCGAGGACTTTGAGTTAAGAACAAGGAGTTTTTCAGTTGTCATGGTCCAACACTTGTCTCTTAACCAAAAGCGCCAGAAGCAGGTTAATAGCTAATTCATCTAATTGTTTTTGTTGGACTTTGGGTAATGACAATAGCTGCTTAGTTTGTCCAGGTAACAGCCACACAGTACAATTACTTGGGTCAGAAATTCTTTACAGAGAAGTAGGGAAGTCAATTTTAAGGGAATGACAGGAATAATCACTGAAAACATAGTTGGGAGGCAACATTATAGCATTTTATAATGCAACTTTCTATACCAGATATATACATCTCTTTTTCCTCTTGTTATTTTGGGATCCAATGAGAAGCAGGTGCAGAACAGCCATTCAACACATTAGATTTATTTTTGACCTCTACCCCAGTTGTTCAGCAAATGTATCCAATATCATCCAAGGAAGTCTCTGGGTTTAGGCTGTCTTCCCAATCTGTTCTACATCATTCTGCAGCATTGATTGGAGACACCATAATACCAACTGGAAAGGCTGCTGCTATTTTTGACTACTCTGCTTTTGGATTATGGACAGGATCCAGCCAGAGATCTTAATTCCAAATGGTGCCCAGCTATTTCTGCTGCGATTATACTTGTTGATAGGTTTTTGACACTCACTCCTAAGCGGAAATAAGAGTAGAAAGCTGACAAAGTGAAATATTCAAAACGATTGAAAATGACAACTTTCTAACTTCTTTAAAAGAAGATAATTTTTTCAATATGATTAAAATAGTAAACAGATACCCAGAAACACAACATACACCAATACTTGTATCAAAGATAATATGAACTGCAGATGCCGGAGAATCCGAGATAACAAAGTGCGGAGCTGGATGAACACTGCAGGCTAAGCAGCATCTCAAGAGCACAAAAGCTGACGTTTCGGACCTAGACCCTTCATCAGAAATGGGGGAGGGGGAGAGGGTTCTGAAATAAATAGGGAGACGGGGGAGGCAGGTTGAAGATGGATAGAGGAGAAGATAGGTGCAGAGGAGACAGACAAGTTAAAGATGCGGGGATGGAGCCAGTAGAGGTGAGTATAGGTGGAGAGTTAGGGAGCGGATAGGTCAGTCCAGGGAGAAGGGACAGGTCAAGGGGGCGGGATGAGTTTAGTAGGAAGGAAATGGTGTTGCGGCTTGAGGTGGTAGGAGGGGATTGGTGACAGGAAGAACAGGAATGGGGAGGCGGGGACGAGCTGGGCTGGTTTTGGGATACAGTGGGGGGAGGGGAGATTTTGAAGCTTGTGAAATCCACATTGACACCATTGGTTCCCAAGCGGAATATGAGTTGCTGTTCCTGCAACCTTCGGGTGGCATCGTTGTGGCACTGCAGGAGGCCCAGGATGGACATGTTGCCTAAGGAATGGGAGCGGGAAGTCGAAATGCCAGCTTTTGTGCTCCTAAGATGCTGCTTGGCCTGCTGGGTTCATCCAGCTCAACACCTTGTTATCTCGGATACACCAATACTTACTGTGAAAACATGTAACAGCAGCTAAATTATTTTAGATAAATAGTTTCTCCTGCGCTCAGCATAACGTTTGTGAGAATGTACTTTGCCTGCTGTATGTAAAGACTATTATAATCTGTTAGCATTGATAAAAAAAAAGGTAAGAATAAAGAAGTAGGGATTCAAAGCAACTTTGATAAAATGCACATATTGTAAGGCAGCAAAAGCACAGGAGCAGTGATCTGACTTGTGGATCCATTTTTGTTAAAATGTGCAATGGAGTTATAACTCACTTCCATGGTTAAGTCCTATGATGCAGACAAAGCTTTGAAATATGTTTCAGTGCCACTAAATCTACATTTCAAATTGTAAAGAATTGGAAGGCTAGGCAAAGGGAAGTCTGAGAAATACAAATCTAAGTAAGCAAAACTGTTCCTGTCTCAAATAAACACAAGCAAATCTAAAATAATTCTAACATTTTCCTATCAAGAATCTCTAGGGGGGAAATGACAATATGACTAATAATGTAATTAAAAATGAAGCTATTATCAATACAATCTTCCACAATCTCCACCACACTAGCAATTATCTTCATCAACACTTGTTTCCTTTCTAGGAACAAGAGCAATTCTGGCCAAACAGATTACAGCACACAAAGCAGAAGGAATAACAATCCATTTTATAATAACAATTGGAACAAGCTAGAGCTGAGTGAACAAAAGCAAGGGCTGTGTAAATGTGCTGTCCTTTCAGGGAAAGCACCGCTAATTATACTGGGTCCCAGATAGACTGAGTCTCACTATAACATGGGTGTTCCCAATTGGTACTGCAGTAGCAGAGCCTCTCTCCACCTACAATGTCTCTTCACTAGGGTACCAGAGCACTGAATTTGCATTACCAACACTCCTTATTTCCAAGGGATTAGGCGGAACATAATATAGAGTTGATACACATGATGAAATTAGGTGTGGTTTCTCTGAATAGCAAGGAAAAGATTCTGCTTGGAACCCATGATGACATATTGCTGCCCTTCTGTATAGTAGTAGTTGTGGGTTGGAAGCTGCTGTGCATGCTGCACGTGGATCTCGATCAGAGAGTATTTGATTTTAGACTATAGAGATACAGAGTGATAGAGTCATTCAGATCAGAAGCAGAACCTTCAATGCAACTGACCCATGCCAGTCAGATATCCCAGTCTGACCAACTGCCATTTGTCAGCATTTGTCCCACATCCTTCTAAACCCTTCCCATTCATATACCATCCTCCACCACTTTCTCTGGCAGCTTGCTCCACACATGCATCACCCCCTGTGCGAGAAAGTACCCCTCAGGCCTTTTTTAAATATTTCTCCTCTCACTTTAAACCTGTGCCCTCCAGTTTTGAACTCCCCAATCCTCAGAAAAAGACCTTGTCTATTTACCCTATCCATGCCCCTCATGATTTTATAAACTTCTATAAGGTGATGAAAGTGTAAGATGTTCTTTTTAAAGGATATTTCAATGTACGGGTGATCTTCACCATCTGACATTCAGACCTGGAACTGATCAGGCAATATTTGCTATTTCTTCCATGGGTGTAACAATAGACTCATTGTGGCATGATCCCCAGCATGCTCATGTTAATGTGAATCATTTGAACCATGGTAGGGTCTTGGGCACTTATAAAATACAGAAAGGACTGCGGCTGCTGAAAATCAGAAAGAGAAACAGAAATTACTGGAAAATCTCAGCAGGTCTGGCAGCATCTATGGACAGAAATCAGAGTGAACCTTTTGGGTCCAGTGACCCTTCCTCAGAATCTTTGTTTCATATAAACCTAAGCATAAGTGAATGTTTGTGGACATGGTGTCAGTCAACTTGGATTCCTTGTGCTGGATGGTGTCAAGCTTCTTGGGTGTTGCTGGATCTGTACCCATTCAGATAATGGAGAGTTTTCCATCACATTCCTGATTTGTGCCTTGTGACTGGCGGGGGGGGGCTTTGGGGAGTTGGTAGGTGAGTTGCTCATTGCAGGATTCCTAGCCTCTAACCTGCTCCTGAAGTAATCATATGGCTGGTCCTGTTCAATTTCTGATCCATGGTAACCTCCAGCATGTTGACGGTGATGGTTTCAACAGAGGTTATACCATGGAATGTCGAGGGATGATAGTTTTTTTCTCTCTTGTTGGAGGTGGTCATTGCCTGGCACTTCTGTGGCATGAATGTCGCTTATGTCTTGTCATTCCAGGTGTGTGCATTGTCCAAGTCTTGCAGCATTTGGTCGTGGAGTGCTTCACTAACTGAGAATCATGAATGTGTTGAAAATTGTACAATCATCAGCCAACATCCCTTCTGTTGACCTTCTCCTGGGGTTGTTTTTCCCTGGATCATCGGAGGCTGAGAGCTGACCTTATAGAAGTTTATAAAATCATGAGGGGCATGGATAGGGTAAATAGACAAGGTCTTTTTCTGAGGATTGGGGAGTTCAAAACTGGAGGGCATAGGTTTAAAGTGAGAGGAGAAATATTTTAAAAAGGCCTGAGGGGTACTTTCTCGCACAGGGGGTGATGCATGTGTGGAGCAAGCTGCCAGAGAAAGTGGTTGAGGATGGTACAATTACAATATTTAAAAGACATCTGGCTGGGTATATGAATGGGAAGGGTTTAGAAGGATGTGGGACAAATGCTGACAAATGGCAGTTGGTCAGACTGGGATATCTGACTGGCATGGGTCTGTTGCATAGAAGGTTCTGCTTCTGATCTGAATGACTCTATCACTCTGTATCTCTATAGTCTAAAATCAAATACTCTCTGATCGAGATCCACGTGCAGCATGCACAGCAGCTTCCAACCCACAACTACTACTATACAGAAGGGCAGCAATATACAGGAATATAGGAACACCACGAGCTGCAAGTTCCCCTTAAAGGCACTCACCGTCCACATATTATTGTTCCTTCTGTGGCACTTATGGTGCATTCTTCAATGTGATTAGCCTGTTTGATAATATCATTATTCCTGGACATTAGGAGTTGTGCTTGACTCTGTGCCAGAGTTAAACCAATGTCTGGAATGAGGAAATACATGCCACAGGGATTGCTGGGTCTTTGTGGGGAGCACTAAGAGTGGTCATTTTGAGGCCAGTAGCATAATCTGGGCCATCAGTTCACATTCTGTGGGTCAAAGTACTGAATTTTTTGTTGCTAATTGCATTGTGGTCCTACCTAAATAATATGGACTGCAATGGTTCAAGGAAGTAACTCTCCAACATACTCTTAAGGGCATCTAGGGATGGGCAATAAATGCTGGCTCAGCCAGGTGACACCAGCATCCCTTGAATGAATGAAAAAGGTTCCCTCAGTAATCAATTGTTTCTTTAAGGAGAAGCCTTGCTTGTCACCATAGCTTTCTAACCTTAACGTGAATCCTATTTGCATAAAATCTATAACAGAGAAACAAGCAATTCAACCTAACTGATCTGTACTGACATTTGTACTCCACATGAGCTCCTGAAAGTTTACCCCATCACTCTCACGTATGCACCAGACTTCCCTAATTAAGATAGAAAGTCTTTTCTGATATTGAAAGTACTTTAAATATTGAAGCACTGCTTGAGTTCCTTTAATAAAAGATAATTGGTTAAGGAGACACACATTTCTCAACAATCAAGTCAGAAATTATCTAGTCCTGGATTCGAATAAGCTTAAAAGATAAGTCAGCAACCAAGGTTTTGCAAGTGTAAGGATGGCATGACTGTCAGTGTTGCTGGCAATACCACTGTGAAACAGACAGTTCACTGCAGAAGTCCAGAAATTGCTGGTGTCGATACTCTACTCCTCCATAAGATGCACGTTTGTGGTCCCCATAGCTGATCATCTTTAGAAATAATTTGAGCACGTATGAACATTCTTTTTTACCCTTAATATCACTGTTCCAAAATAGTTGTGCTTTGTTGAATGTGGCATAGGTAAGTTTTTAACAGCATATTCAAGCCCTAACTACTTCTGAGCAACCTCTCTGGCCTTGAAAATTTTATTTTATGTTTGTGGAAATTTAAATGATTAAATTTTGAGAACATATATAATAATTTTCCATTTAATAAAAAGTCACATTTTCAGAAAGCTGGTTTACAATATTGTAGCATATATATCCCTCGGATGCCACAGTCTTTATTTCACCATCTGTGAAATTGATATGACGGATAATTAGTATATTTCACTCCTTGGCATGCTGTCTGTGTGAATTCTTCAGTGATTAGCCTGTTTAATAATATCATTGACCCTGGACATTAGGAGTTGTGAGTTAAATCAATGTCTGGCATGAGGAAATACATGCCACAGGGATTGCTGAGTCTTTGTGGGGAGCACTGAGCGTGGTCATTTTGAGGCCAGTAGCACAATCTGGGCCATTAGTTCACATTCCTGTGGAACTCCTCAGGGACACTTTCATGTTGGGGAGCTATCACTGAATGCTTCCAGGTGCAAGGACAAATGACTAGTCTCCAGGCCTGCCTCATTCCCAAACTCAGCGCTAACCAGGCTGACAACAGCAACAGAAGGCTTACAACATATCCCAAAAAGGAAGTTGTTGTTATCCTAGTCTGATATTTAGAATTCCTTAGTTTGTGCTGAATGAGGAATCAATTACAGCCAGGATGGTCTATGCAGTGTCAAAACAACGTCCACAGTACATAATATATTTCTTGTTATCATTTACTTCAAAGGATTTTAAACGTTAAGCTAGCTCCAAACTATAAGAATCATTTAATTTGCATTTTAGGTAAAATTTGTAATGGATCTGGAAAAGTAGGGGGTCGCATGAAATGTCATGTAAATTGTGATTGTCATCTCGAGTGCTGACATAGCTTATGTATTACAATCCTGTCATTTGTCTGCATGAGTCCAGGGAATATCGCGGTGCAATGAGGAGCAGTACAGGTCTACCAGCTCATTTACAATATCGAATGCTAATTTTTTCCGGCAGGCACGTCCGTGTCAGATCCTCGGAGCCGCACTGCCCCCCTTTTATTTGAGATAGTTGTTTTCCTTCCTTTAGCAACACTGGCGATTCGACACAATCAACTAGATTTTCATCTTGCGCCTGATGTTCGCACCGTCTGCGCCAGACAGCTCCGCGCCCGCGGTTTCTCCGGGTGCAGGGTTTTACAGCGCCCGCGGTTTCTCCGGGCTGCTGGGTTGCGAAGCCAGGAACACAGAAACAATTTTAACCCTCTACCAATGGACACGGTGGGAGGATACATGTGCAAAGCAAATCACGCAGACATTAGCGAACGCCCAAACCTGTTTTTTTAACTTTATTTTGCAAGAACACCACTTTACTGCAGAATCGTCTGAAATGTAAACATGTTTTTAATGCCACCTTGTGGAATGTGTTGTGCAGCGAAAAGGTCCGGATTAGTACTTGCAGAAGTCAAGCAAACCTTTATCTTGCTTCTAAAAGGAAGCCTCAGCTTAAGACTATCCCTTAGCTCTCTGCTTGCAATACGCAAGGTGTATGCCTACATTAGAACCAACCACGCCTCCCCTTGCAGCCAGGAGGCCAAGTCTCAATACCGCAATCCTATAACAAGACACGTCAGATTCCCTCTCCAAACCCTGACACTCTGCGTGACCCCAAATATTTCAGATCTCATTCATTCTCAGCTTGAATAGGCATTACATTCGCGATCAAAATAGACTGACGCAGCACTGCCTATGTCTGTGGGAGAGGAACAGAATATATCTCCCCCACAAACCGCCCCCGCCCCCTCCTGACCGCCACTTCGCATGTTTCTGAATTTGAGGCGGATCATTGACAATTTGTGAGGACCGAGATGTGCCCCTGGCCCTCCACCGTCACTTTCGGTTTCAGTGAAGAGTCTGCGGCTGGGACCCGGGCTTTTGCAGACGGACTGAACCAGGCAAAGCAGCGGAAAGGGAATAGACAAGGCACACAAAAGGACACAGAGGCACAGGGATACAGTCACAAACACATCCCACATAAAGTCACATACACACAGTCACACAAAAACATAGGGAACACACAGTCTTCTCACACATAGGGTCACAGTCTCTCACACACACCACATACAGTCAAACGCGCAGTAACATACATACACCCCTACACCGTCACACACATCACAGTCACACACGTACAGAGTCACAGTAACAGACGTACACAGGGTCACAGTCACACAGCACATACAGTCAACATACAGTAACATACATACAGGGTCACAGTCACACACACTCCCCCCGCCACATAAAATCACTCACACGAAGAGACACACAAACACGCACACAAACAGGGTCACAGTCTCACACCCACAGGGACACGCAATCACAAACAGGGACAGTCACACACAAAATAACAATCAGTTCTGCATTCCTGAGCTAAACTCTCCGCAGTCGCTCCAGGATAGACACATTCTCCAGGATGCAGGCGTTACAAACGTTATTATTAATATTATGGTGAAACGACAGACGTAGGTCAGAGATTTGCAAATACTGCGCCTACCTCCCCACCGTCTGGTTGGCGAGCTGCCGCATCCGATTGAACTGCTTCTTCATCATTGACTGGGGAGCGAGCTGCTGCAATGAAAGAACATTTCACTGATAAAACCCACGCAAGCTCCGATCGCCAGCTCAATATATTTCTTCTCCGCGTATCTTCTCCTTCTCGCTCACTCTAGGTGCTGACAGGCATTTTATTGCTCCCTCTGGTTACTGAGTGCCAGCAGCAGCAGCAGCAGCAGCTCCGTCCTCCCCCCTTCCCCCCTTCGGGAAACCAGAGAGCGCTTGGACCATATTCTGTCCTCGGAGGCAGTGCAGACACCCCTGCCCCTCTGCGCATGCGCCCGCCTGCCCGTTGCATCCTGGGATTTAAAGTCCCACCATCGCCACTGTGTCCAAGGGGTTGCGAGTGAAAGAACTACAGATCCCAGGGACCCAAGCGCGCCCGTAATTAACCACATAGAAGCCGCGGTGCAGCGTATTTTACCGGTGGAGAACCGCAGCCTGCCGCCGAAAATTTGTGCTTGCATTAATCAGCAATCCAATACTTGAAGGGATGCTTTCCGTGTAGACAGATTGGCACACCAGGCTCCCATTTCAAACATCAAATTGTCACATGCTGGGTACATTTTCAGTTTTTATTTCCAATGTCCAAAATTCAGGGTTACCTTTCCCATGATGTAAAACATTGAAAATAGCCTGAAATATCTCCATGATCAGACAACAACATTGGACCGAGAAACTGTTAAAGTTTAGGAGTATGACAGAAACAGGAGATTAGGGCAGAGGAGACACGAACAAGCTTTGTTTTTGACAGAGTCATAAAGCATGGCAACAGACCCTTCGGTCCAATCAGTCCTTGCTCACAAACTAAACTAATTCCACCTCCCTGCTCTTGGCCTATCTCCCTCCAAACCTTTCCTGTTCATGTACTTATCCAAATGTCTTTTGAATGTTATAACTGTAGCTGCATCCACCAATTTCTCTGGCAATTTATTCTGCAAACGAACCACTCTCTGTGTAAAAAATGTACCCCCATGTCCTTTTTAAATCTTTCTCCTTTCACTCTAAAAATAATCCCCTAGTTTTGAACTCCCTCTACCCTAGGGTAAAGATCCTTGTCATTCACCTTATCTATGCCCCTCATGATTTTGTAAACCTCAATGAGGTCAACCTCTTACGCTCCAGTGAAAAAGTGTTGGTCTTTCCAGTTTGTTTTTATATCTAAAACCCTCCATTCCCAGCAATATCCTGATAAATTTTTTCTGAACCCTTTCCTGTTTAATAATATCCTTCCAATAACAGGGCGACCACAACTGCACACAGTACTGCAGAAAAAGCCTCACCAACATCCTGTATAACCTCAACAAGACGATCCAACACCTAAACTCAAAGGTCTGAGCAATGAAGAGACGTGTTCTAAGTGTTTTTTTAACTACCCTGTCTACCTGTGATACAAATTTCAAGGAATTATGTACCTGAACTCCTGGGCCTCTCTGTTCTACAACGTTACCCAGGGCCCTGCCATTAGTTGTATAAGTTCTATCCTTGTTTTAGCAGAATGCAATACCTCACCTTTATCCAAACTAAACTCCATCTGCCACTGCTCAGCCCATTGACGCTATTGATCGAGGTCTCTTTGTAATCTTAGATAACCTTCCTCACTGTACACTATACCACCAATTTTGGTGTCATCTGCAAATTTACTAAATATGCCTCCTATATTCTCATCCAAATCATTTATATAAGTGACAAATAAAAGTGGAACTGGTACCAATCCCTTTGGAACACCGCTGATCGTAGGCCTCCAATCTAGAAAAACAACTCTCCACCTCCACCCTCTCTCTCCTACCGTACAGCCAATTTTGTATAGGATGGAAGGGACCACTGGTTATAACCATTGATGGAACTAGGCAAAATGGAGTGGTAATGACTGAAGAAAAGAAACAAAAGGTTCAATGATATTTAATTCATTTATTTCAGTCAGGAATGGACATCCTGTTCAACTGAAACAGAATGATGAAACTATCCGACACATGGAAGATAGAACTTAATATGAATAAGTGAAACACTTTGGAGAAACAACACAGAGAATCAGAACAATCTAAATCAAAAGTCGACTGGTGGTGAAAGTTTGAAATAAAAATCTGAGTTTTATTGATTAGGTAATAGAGCAAGAGGTTCACAAACCCTTGAATGTGATGGGACAGTTAGAACAGGACTTCTTCGTTTTGCATGTAAGAGCATTGAGTACAAAGACAAGAAAGCCGTACCAACCCATTGCAAACTTCTGCAGAGACCTTCGCTGTAGTATTTTATAGCTTTTCTAGACATGGCATTATCGTCAGCATATCAAAATCTTTGAGAAAATCTCCCTAAATGATTTGGGAATGAGGAAAACGGTTCTCTAAAAGATAATAGACAATAGGTGCTGGAGTAGGCCATTTGGCCCTTCAAGCCAGCACCACCATTCATTATGATCATGGCGGATCATCCACAATCAGTATCCTGTTCCAGCCTTATCGCCATAACCCTTGATTCCACTAACTTTAAGAGCTCTATCTATCTCTTTCTTAAAACTATCCAGAGAGTTGGCCTCCACTGCCTTCTGGGGCAGAGCATCTCATATATCCACCACTCTCTGGGTGAAAAAGATTTTCCTCAACTCTGTTCTAAATGGCCTACCCCTTATTTTTAAACTGTGTCCTCTGGTTCTGGGCTCACCCATCAGCGGAAACATGCTTCCTGCCTCCAGAATGTCCAATCCCTTAATAATATTATACACCTCAATCAGATCCCCTCTCATCCTTCTAAACTCAAGTGTATACAAGCCCAGTTGCTCCAATCTTTCAACATATGATAGTCCCGCCATTACGGAATTGACCTCGTGAACCTACGCTGCACTGTCTCAATAGCAAGAATGTCCTTCCTCAAATTGGGAGACCAAAACTGCACACAATACTCCAGGTGTGGTCTCACCAGGGCCCTATACAGCTGCAGAAGGACCTCTTTGCTCCTATACTCAATTCCTCTTGTTATGAAGGCCAACATGCCATTAGCTTTCTTCACTGCCTGCTGTACCTGCATGCTTGCTTCCATTGACTGATGTACAAGAACACCTAGATCTCGTTGTGCTTCCCCTTTACCTAACTTGACTCCATTCAGATAGTAATCTGCCTTCCTGTTCTTGCCACCAAAGTGTATAACTGCACGTTTATCCACATTAAACTGCATCTGCCATGCATCCATCCACTCACCCAGCCTGTCCAAGTCACCCTGTATTCTCATAACATCCTTCTCACATTTCACCCGGCCACCCAACTTTGTGTCATCGGCAAATTTGCTAATATTACTTTTAATGCGTTCGTCTATATCATTAATATATATTGTAAACAGCTGCGGTCCAGCACCGAACCTTGTGGTACCCCACTGGTCACTGCCTGCCATTCCAAAAGGGATCCGTTTATCACTACTCTTTGCTTCCTGTCAGCCAGCCAATTTTCAATCCAACTGAGTATTTTGCCCCCAATACCAAGTACCAGATTGGAGCAACAGGGAATTTTCCCCTTGAATAGTGATTAGGTGAGTACTATGACAGATACTGAATAAGAACATGACTGATCTTCTATCTCAACACCATTTCAATGCCTTATATTTAGAACCCCAGTCCCTACCTTGAATATACTCAATGAATGAGCATCCACAGCCCTTTGAGGTGGATAAATCCAAAACCCTTCAACTTTTGGAGTAAACACAGTTCTCGTAATCTCAGTCCCAAATGGTCAAATCCTTATGTAGGTTTCTACAGGGAGAAATTGTTTCAGCTAACTTGAACTTGAATTTGGTCATCAAAGACCAATAATTAAAGTTTTTGGCAAAATAGCTAAAAGGGGAAATTTAATTGAAGTTCCATTATAGAAGGCATTATGTCCCAATTATTATGAAGAGCAAGGCTGGTAGATGTAGGAAATACTGAATGAGTAGAGAAACTGAGGCGCTGTTCAAGAAAAAAAGACGGCATATGGCAGGTAATAGCATTGGGATTAAGTGAATTGGATTAAGAATTGGGATTGAGAGCAGTAGGAGAATACTCAAAAGGGAAATCAGGAGGGCAAAAAGGGGACATGAAATAGCTTTAGCAAGTAAGGTTAAGGAGAATTCAAAGAGGTTCTACAAATGCATTGAGAAAGGAGAGAATAGGGCCCTTAAAGTTCAACAAGGCCATCCATGTGTGGAATCATAAGAGGTGGGTGAGTTACTAAATGAGTATTTCCTGTCAGTATTTACTATGAAGAAGAATATGGAAGCTAGAGAACTTGGAGAATCAAACAGTTTAGCTTGAAAAGTACTCACCTAATCACCATTCAAGGGGAAAATTCCCTGTTGCTCCAATCATTTAGAGAACGTTTTAGAGGAGGAGGTGCTGGATGTCTTAAAATGCATAAAAGTGGATAAATCCACAGGACCTGATCAGGTGCATCCCAGAACATTGTGGGAAGCTAGGGAAGTGATTATCAGGCCTCTTGCAGAGATATTTGGATCATCGATAGGCAGCGGTGAGGTGCCAGAAGACTGTAGTGTGGCTAACATACTGCCATTATTTAAGAAAGATGGTAGGAAAAGCTAAGGAACTATAGACTGGTGAGCCTGATGTCAGTGATGGCTAAGTCGTTAGACGGGATTCTGAGAGAAAGGACATACATATATTTGGAAAGGCAAGGACTGATTACAAACAGTCAGCATGGCCTTGTGCATGAGAAATTGTGTCTCACTAACTTGAGTTTTTTGAGGAAGTGATGAAGAAGATTGATAATGGCATAGCAGTAAACATTATCTATATGGATTTCAGTAAGATGTTCAAAACTGTTCCACATGGTAGACTGGTTAACAAGATTAGATCACATAAAATCCAGGGAGAGCTAGCCATTTGGTTGTAAAATTGGCTTGAAAGTCAGATACAGAAGGTGGTGGTGGTGGAGGGTATTTTTTGGACTGGAGGCCTATGGCCAGCGGTGTGCTACCAGCGTCAGTGCTGGGTCCACTGCTTTTTGTCACTTATATAAATGATTTGGATGTGAATATGCGAGGAATGGTTAATAAGTTTGCAGATGACATCAAAATCAGTGGTGCTATGGATAGTGAAGAAGGCTGTCTCAGATTACAACACGCTCTTGATCAGATGGACCAAGGAATGGCAGACGGAGTTTAATTTAGAGAAATGTGAGGTGCTGTATTTTGGTAAGGCAAATCAGCGCAGGGCTTATACACTTAATGTTAGGATCTGGGGAGTGTTGCTGACTAAAGAGACGTTGGAGAGCAAGTTCATAGTTCCTTAAAGGTAGAGTCAAAGTTAAACAGGTAGTGAAGAAGGTGTTTGGTACACTTGCCTTTATTGGTCAGTGCATTGAGTATAGGAGTTGGGAGGTCATGTTGTGGCCATACAGGATATTGGTTAGGCTACTCTTGGAATACTGTGTGCAACCCTGGTCTCCCTACTATAGAAAAGATGTTTTTAAACTTAAACGGTTCAGAAAAGATTTACAAGGATGTTGCCAGGGTTGGAAGTTTAGAACTATAGAGAGGCTGAATAGACGGGGGCAATTTTCCGTGGAACTTCGGAGGTTGAAGGTGACCTAATAGAGTTTATAAAATGATGAGGGGCATGGATAGAGTGAATAGCCAAGGTGTTTTTCCCAGGGTAAGGGAGTCTAAAAGTTTAAGGTGAGAGGGGTAAGATATGGAAGGGACCTAAGGGAGAATGTTTTCACATAAAGGGTGGTATTTGTTTGGAAGGTGCTGCAAGGGGAAGTGGGGTGGGGCATGTACAATTACAACATTTAAAATGAATCTAGATGGGTAAATGAATAGGAAGAGTTCAGCAGGATATGGGCCAATTGCTCGCAAACATGACTATCTCTATATCTGGTCAGCATGAGCAAGTTGGACCAAGGGGTCAGTTTCCATGCTGTGCCGAGTTATGACTCTAATTAAAATATATGAAAGTGTTGAGCAATTATTCATTAAATCAAATTTTCCTTTTTAAAACAAAGCTTAAAATAATCTGAAATCCTAAAGGATTTGTTTTCTTGCAGAGTAAGTATAAGAATGTTTCTTCAGCCAAAGGCATGGCAAAGCAAAATTCCTGAAGATTAAGCAACAATATTCTGTTGTGCCAGGAAAAAGTAAATATATAAAAAAACAGACTTCATCCACTGGTGTATGTTTATCTGTCCCGTTAGAGTTCAAACTAAAAACAACTTCAGAAAACATCAATCAAAACAACAATGAGGTTAATAGGGTGGATGATAAAAAAAAGCTTCGCTCCACTCTTAACTTTAAGAAAATGGCATTTTGCCTAACCAGTTCTGCTGAAGTGAATGTTGTGAAGTTGCTGCATTTTAGCAAAAGTTTGAAGCTAAATCAGACTAGACAATACCTGTGTACATATCCTTATAACACTGTGTTAAGTGTTAATCACTGCTGATCACCCAATCTGGCGTTGAAAAGTAACTCTCATTCATCCGGGTCATGACTTTTATTTGTAGACTAGGTCAATTTTAAAAAATTTTTCACCTGGGATTTTATGAGCCCTGAGATAACAAACTGAGAGACAGAGGGGTTGAAAAATCAAATGGAAATGTAGGGGTTGGTGTGCCTCACACCTTCCTGACCCCATTGGCATTTTATCCCAGCTGGAGAAGGTTGTGGTGGCTGGCCTTCCCACCTCATGGATAATTGTAGCCCTTCAATTAAAGGCCTACTTCTGGCACCACTGGTACTTTGTCATGTGTGTCCACCCCCATCTGGGGAGACATAACCCCACCAAACAGCCCCTCCTCCCCTCAATGTGTCTTGACTGAATTGCCCCAACAACACCAACTCCATATACTCATGTTCCAGGTTGGCATCCATGTGGGCCAGGTGCAGTTTGAACGATGGCCACAACCCTCAGTGGGTCTCCGAATGCAGACAAAAAAAAATCAGACAGGGATCTCATAACTGGCTGAGATGGCATTGACCAGCTTTCCTTGCTATCTCTTGTCTGTCTTTTTTAGTTATTTTTGTTTCTCTGCCTTTTTCTTACTCCATTGGATGTGAAATTAAATGCACTCCTTTCATTGACCTTCCTTCTCAGTCTTTCTTCAGTTGATTTCTTAATCTTCAAATGTCATGGGTTCAGAAACTACCTGTTGAATGCACTTTTAGGTCCCTGTTCGTCTCACTGCATGTTATCAGCTCACAGTTTCAACATTGTAATGGGCAAAAAGTTCTCTGCATACGTAGTGCTGACATCACTGTGTTCAAAACTCAAGCCAGTTGAACTTCCTAGGCCCAAACCCAGTGTAATGTCTCAAAACATCCATTCAACATCTACAATTTTGGATTGAAATAAGGCCTGAACATCAGAATTGCACCAGCATCCTTACCATTAGGAATCAGAAACAATAGTTGCACTCAGGTGGTTATTGTACTCTCAACAATTCCATCCTCCTCCCCCATCATTGTTTTAGATTTAACCCATCTGGAACATTAATATCTTATTTAAGCTTCTGATTTCATATACAGTCAATCACAAAGAATATCTTTCCTTATTTCCGTAACCTTGTTCATCTTCACCTCAGCTTTGAGCCGTCTGAATCTGAAACTATTCATTTCTTGGTCATCTCCAGACTCAATTATTCCAATGCCCCCCTCCCCCACCGCCCCCCCCCCCCCCCCCCGCCCCCCCCGCCGACCAGTCAAACTCTATCATAATTCATGTGCTTTGGCTCATCCAAAGCACTGCTACTCCCATCCTATCCTGGCCTGCAACAAGTCCTGCTTAATTTATCAACCCTGTCAGAACTAGGTAAGTCACTGTAGTCCCAGAGGGTTAGAGACAACTGGTGGTGGGTTTAACCTCAGGGTCGCCATACCTCAGGTGAGGGATGAGGTTGAGTAGGTGAGGCTTGTGTGATAACCTCAGTCAGTGCAGGAATTGAACCTATGCTATTGGTAACTCTTTGCAAAACAAACCAGCCATCCCATCAACTGAGCTAAGAGACCCCCTATCAGAAGTAACCTGTATCTGGCTCCTAGTCTTTCAATACCTCAAATGTCAAATTCTAGCTTTCAGTACATTTGTGGTCTCTTTGCTCAAACCTCTACATACTCCCTTGGGATGACGCACAGTCCCACAAATTTCTATTCCTCTGAAAGGGTTGTTGCAAGCAGTGCCATATATGGACCTCTGGAAGCATTTTATTAGGAAGAACTTGGACAGAAAACATAATTTAAGGGTACAGTTCAGAAGGGCATGCAGGAGCAGAGCGATCTGGGCGTATATGTATGCAAATCATTGAAGCTGGCAGGGCACGTCTAGAGAGCTACTAATAAAGGATTTGCACCCTGGCTTTATTATGAGAGGTATTGAGTATAAGAGCAAGTAGGTTATACTGATTATGGATAAGACAATGATTCGACCTTAGCTAGAACATTGCGTACAGTTCTGATTGCCACACTGTAGGAAAGATGTGATTGCATTGGGAAGAATGCTGAAGAGATTTACATGAATGTAAAGGATCCAGGGATGAGAAACTGAATTATAAGGATAGATTGAGATTGCTCTCCTTGGAGAGAAGAATGCTAAGAGGAGATCTAATAGAAGTTTTAAAAATAATGAGGGCTGGATAGAATAGATAAGGGGAAACTGCTCCCTTTTGTATAAGGATGGAGGATGAGAGTCCACAGACTGGTAATGATTTGAAAAACAAAATGTACATGATATGAGAATGAAACTGTTATATATAATGCATGATTTGGGTTTGAAATGCACTGTGTAGACACGTGATGGAGAGAGGTTTAATTAAGGCATTCAAGGGATCTTTTTAAACAGATTAACATGCAAGAGCATGGAGTGAAGGCAGGAAATGACACTAAGTCACAATACCCTTTTGGAGACTGGAGCAGATGTAATGTGTGGAATGGCCTCCTTCTGCGTCATAATATTTCTGTGATTCTGGGGCTCTGATCTTTTCATACAAACTCCTGTAAGCTCCACTTTTAGCGGCTACTTAGGTATCGTGTCCCCCTATAGCCTTGTATCTCCCCATCTTTACTATTTCTTTAATGTGACCTTTGGTCATCTTCCTAATAGCTTCTTCTTTGAGCCACTTTTATCTGATTACATCTCAGTGAATCACATTGGGATGCTTGTTAATGTTAAAGGCATTCTTATCAATGCAAGCTGCAGTCTGATAGTCCTCAGTCCTGGGAGAGACTTGAATTGTCAGAGATCTTTAGCTTGTTTGAGAGCCACTGAACCATACACATTAATTTTGAAATGTACCAACAGCAGCTAAGCTGCCAATTTAAATTTAGCAGTGAGCATGAGAGAGCTTGAACTGAATACGACTGGTGTTAAACCAAGCCATTATGTGATGGGTATAATGTTTTATAAAACAGCAAACACATAAAGTCAAGGAAATATTTTTTAAACTGTCATGAGTTTCATATAAAATGAATTAAATATGATACACTGGTTGATCATCCACGAAACTCGTATTTCAAAATGAGCTTTAATATTAAAGAAGACAGATTGATGTTCACTGAAGCTGCAATGCACAAAGCATTTTGTGATCCAAACGTGTGACACAGGTCCATCTTTCAGCCATTTCAAACAGATGAGCTGCTTTTATGCAGGAAGTGTTCTAACTGAAGAAGGTGAAAGAGTTAGAATGGTCTGTATCAACAGCAGATCAACATTTACAACCCAGGATTATGCATAAAGACTGGATGTGTCGTCCAATTATGCATTCTATCTCTATAAGCATACAATACAGAAGCTATTGGTACTTCAGAATAAATGATATCAGATTTTAAAAGTGGCATTTGTGGAAGCAATCATTTGAATAAAACAGTTCTTAATGTCGTCAATATTCACTATGACAATAATAATCTGAGTTTGTAAGAAAGGAACTCCTGTTTTTTGCAAAAGTAGAGCCCTGGATGTGAAAAAAGTGCACAATAAGATTAGATATGTTAGCAAAAAAATGATTCCCAGGATTACGGTACCAATATTGCAGAAATAATCTCTCCCCCTTCTTTCCTGCAGGCAGCAATTTACTCTGAGATGTGGCTTCATGAATGGCAATGGTCCCTTGGTAGCCTGCTGAAGTGGTCTTTGTGAAAGGTCAAGGATCAAAGACTACCAAAGTGAGGGTTAGCAAATATTTTAACAAGCTGAAGTATGCGTATCTTTGTATATCACAGGGCAATAGGCTTCTGAAAAGGCCTTTCCAATAAGAGTCTAATTCACAAGCCGTGATGGCAAAATTACTTCCATTCTGAAATCTCTCGTGAGGATTGCAGATTCTGCACTCTTCAAATGCTGTGATTCAGTTCAATGTAACTTGTCATACTATTTGGCAAACTCATTTTAAATTGCATAGTGCCAGTGTTTCATTGTACTTGGGAAACAACAATAGAGTTGTGCACCTTAGCCCAATTATTTTACAGTTCAGCCAGAGTTTATTGCTTAATATTTTAAGTTCAGAGGTCAAGCGAAAGATTAATAGGAACTAACCATCATGCATCTCTTAACCCTTGTTTTTGATTTGCTTCTACTGGCTGCACAATTGCATATAACTTCCCTGATTTGTGTGTCTAGCACAGAGTACAATTACAAAACTCTACCTGTAGAATTGGCAGTTCCCATCAGTTTTAAGGACTGGCATTACAGTTGTGATTACAACCAATGGGAAGCAATCTTTATCACATCATTTTCATATCCAAGGTACAATCACCAATATTTGAAATATTTTGCTGAAATCTTGAATTTTTCAATAGCTCGTATAACCATGTGCTATTTAACTTCAGGCTGATTTTGGGTTAGTTGGTAATTGAGTACAATCCCAGGTGATGACTTTTGCACTCTGTTATTTTGTTTAATATGTGATTTGAGGCAATTTCATTTATGGTGACATATACTGTGATTTGTTTCTGTTAAAGGCATTAAATTATTACACCAACAAAAATGAAAGTTAGAGTTTATCTATCCTTTGGATCTTCATACACTTAGACAGCAAATATGAACAGCTTAAGTCAAAAATAGAGATTAAAATTTGCTGCTAAAACTGAAAAATATGAGAAAGTAAGAAAAATAAGACTAACATTCTAGTTCTAGCAAAAAAAGTGTATTATTCTTCTAGAAAGGTTGATATGTTGGGGGCATCTGAGTTCCCTGCTTGGTAACTGTCATAACTGAAAGGCAGGCCACATTATGGTTCGTCACTCTCATGAATAATTTGAAGATAGGCAGCTCACTGCTTTCTGTGGGCAGTCTCTTGAGAGTGAGAATGACTTGCTCCCACCATGATTGGATCAGTTGTAAGATGGTTGATAAATCCAATGCACGATCTACAGATTCTATCACATGTGAGCAAGCAAGTGCTTGAAGAGCAGGGTAGATGTGTGGTTTGGTGTGTTTTCCACTCCTCTTCAAAGTTTTAACTTCACTTCTGCTTGCTCCCAGACAAAATCCCTGTAAGTGTGCAGTACCTTCCAAATTTACCTTCTCCATTTTGGTCACCCATAAGGCAGGATCTCCCGTGACCTGGTGGGTATGTTTGACTCTTAATGGAGGCTATCTCTAAAGATTTTACTCCGTCCTCTTGGGAGGCCTCATGCCATGGCCAAATTCTGTGCAGGGTGCACAAATGACATGTCCCGTCCAGTGGAGCTGGTTTTGAGTAATTAGTGCCTTGATGCTGGGAAAGCTGGCTTGGTGAAGAACATTGCTATTAGACTACTTGTCCTGTACTGGAAGTGAAGGATTTTGAACAAGTAGTGCTGGTTTATCTCCAGTACTTCACATTGCCCACTGTATGTTGCCCAAGTCCTTAAAGCATTTAAGAGTTCAGGAATCACTGCTGCCTGTTAAACCATGACCTCAGCCTCAGGTTTGAGATTCTTATCTTCAAATGCTCTTTTCCTCAGCAAGCAGCTTTATCCAATTAATGATCCACAAAACAATTAGTAACACTAAGGCTATTGAACAGCTAATTGTTAGCAAGTAATAGAAGGAAAATGGAGTTTGGAAGTTTTTGGTATTATTCAAGATTAGATATCTTAATGCGAAATTCTTCTCAGTTAACTGATCATAATGCTAATTGTAAAGAAAATGGAAAAGGAAATTTAAATGTATGTTCCCTGAGTGGCATATGAACTCATTTGAATGCGCTATTCACAAAAATGTGATTTAAATTTTGTATTGAAATACCTGTTGTTTACAATAATAGACGAAGTCCCAACATATTTCTAAACCTGCTATGTTTTCAGATAAATTAAGCTATTTGTTTTGAATAACATGCATCCACTAAAATATTGTGATGAGTAATTTCTAAGATTCTATAACTTATACTAATTTTATGCCAAACCAAATCATTAGTGGGCCCAATTTTAATTCATTCAAACCCTTTAACTTCCAAGGCGCTAAATTTTGTTTCAAATGATTATTTTAGCTGAGAATTGGAAAGGCAAATCAGGGCAGGACTTATACACTTAATGGTAAGATACTAGTGAGTGTTGCTGAACAAAGAGACCTTTGAGTGTAGGTTCATAGATCCCTGAAAGTGGAGTCACAAGTAGACAGGATAGCGAAGAAGGTATTTGGTATCCCTGTCTTTATTGGTCAGTGCATTGAGTATAGGAGTTGGGAGGCCATGTTGTGGCTGTACAGTACATTGGTTAGGCCACTTTTGGAATACTGTGTACAATTCTGATCTGCCTGCTTTAGGAAGAATGTTTTGAAACTTGAAAGGGTCTGGAAAAGATTTAGAAGGATGTTGCCAGGGTTGGAGGGTTTGAGCTTTAGGGAGAGGCTAAATAGGCTGGTGCTATTTTCCCTGGAGTGTCGGAGGCTGAGGAGTGATCTTATAGAGTTTTATAAAATCATGACGGGCATGGATAGGGTAACTAGACAAGGTCTTTTCCCCAGCTTGTGTGAGTCCAAAACTTGAGGGCACAGGTTTAAGATGAGAGGGGAAAGATTTAAAAGGGGCTTAAGGAGCAATTTTTTCACACAGAGGGTGGTGCATGCATGGAATGAGCTGCCAGAGGAAGTGGTGGAGGCTGGTACAATTACACTATTTAAAAGATATTTGGACAGGTACATTCACAGGAAGGGTGTGGAGGGATATGGGCCAAATGTTGGCTAATGGGACTAGAATTATACAAGGTATCTTGTCGGCAAGTTGGACCAAGGGTCTGTTTCTGTGCTGTACATCTCTATAACTCTGTGACTCTAACAGAAACCTGTTGATACCCTTGATGTAGACTAACATAATCTGCATATCATGCAAATTAAATCTGCTTTTCATCTTGTCATATATGATTAGTAGGTGTAGGCGATTATTTTGAATATTCATCTTTAATTTACATTCATTTATGCAATTCAGTAATTATCAGGAAGCATGCATTCAGAAGATTATTTGGAGTTGTTTAAGAAAATAGTTCATGGCTCACAGCAAAGATGTATTCCATTGTGGAAGAAGGATTTGAGGAAGGTGTTACTCACCCATTGTTAAGCAGAAAGTTAGGGAGAGCATTACATTGTAAGAGAGAAAAAAAAACCATAGCAAAGAATTGTGATAAACCAGGGGATTGGTAGAGTTTTAGGAACGAAAAAAAAGACCAAATGAATAAAAGGGAGGGAGGAAATAAACTTTGAGGGCAAGACAGTAAGATCTTATTTAAATTTATTGAAAGGAAGATAGAAATTAAAATGAGCATAGGTCCCAGAGAGAATAAGACTGGGGAAATGATAATGGGGAACTTGGAAATAGCAGAGGAGTTGAACAAGCTTGGTATCAGTCTTCAAACAGAGGATACTAATAGCTTTCCAAAATCACCAATTAAACAAAGGGCAAAAGGAGAAGAAAACATAAATTACAAGAAAATTACTAGAGAGAAGAGCCAGGGAAACTAATGTGACTAAAATGAATAATTCCTTTGGGTCTGACGGGATGCATCCTAGGATATTAAAGGAAGCAGTTACAGAGTAAGTGAATGCACTGTTAGTAATCTTCCAGGTTTTCTTAGATTCTGAAAAAGTCTCAAAGGATTGGAAATCTGCCGGTGTAACACTTTTATTTGAAAAGGGAAGGAGACAAAAAATAGGTAACCATAGGCCAGCTATCCTTATGTTTATTATTGGGAAAATTGTAGTGTCTAATGTAAAGGATGTAACAGCAGAGCATTTAGAAATACAGAACATGATCAAGCAAAGTCAACATGGGTTCACAAAGGGAAAATCATGCTTGACAAATTTACTAGAATTTTTTGAGAATTTCTCTCAGATTCTCCAGCATCTGCAGTTCCTGCTACCTCTGAAAGTATAAAGGGAGGAAGGCTTTGCTAAAATTATACAAGGCACAGTATAGTCAGACCACAGCTTGGATATTGTGAACAGTTTTGTGCCCCTTATCCAAAGAAAGATATGCAGGCATTGGAGGCAGTCATGAGAAAGTTCACCGTACGGATGGACTGCCTTATGAGGAGAAGTTGAGTAGGTTGGATCTGTACTTGTTGAAATTTAAAAGATTAAGAGGTGACCTTAAGAAACATAGAAGATTCTTACGGAATTTGGCAGGTTAGATGTGGAAAGATAGTTTTGCCTTATGGGAGAGTCTATGATCAGAATAAAGGATCGCCCATTAAGACAGAGATGAGGGAAATCGTTTTCTCTCAGTGGTAGTGATTCAGTGGAAGTCTTTACTGCAAAGAGCTGCAGAGGCTGCGTCATTAGATGTGTTCAAGGCTGCAATAGACAGATTTTTAATCTGAAAGGGAAGCAAGGGTTATGGGGAAAAGGCAGGAAAATAGAATTGAGAATAATCAGATCTGCCACACATCTGATCCCTCATCTTATGATCTTTATGCTGTTTCCTAATATATTTACTTAAAATTCAATTTTCAGCAGTTTACCTTACTGTGTTTTCTGTGAAATATGCCAGTTGTGCCCATATGCCAGCTGCTACTTGCGGTGTTGCTGGGATACTACCGCAGCTATGAAGGCCTGGCCTGAGTGACAGCTCCAATGACAGTGCACTCGCTCTGCCAGCTGCTACCTATCTAATCATGCACTCCCTTTAATAAGAGGAAACAATCAAGCTGTGACATTGGGTGAAAGAGAAAGGAAATGAAAACAATTCAAGAAGAAAGGAAACCATAGACATTTCAACGTGTGCATGACAAAAGATTTCTCTGACTGTGAAAGTTATCAACAAAAGCACTAGATTCATTAAACAACTATGCCCGATAGTATTCGAATGCTCACTGAAGCAAAATCTTTAATTCAACGCCTTTTCATAGCAGGTCATCTGATAAAACAAAGGCAGATTCTCTGTGATTAGACAAAACTCTTTGCAGAGCCATCTACAGCGTAACGTTTGCACAAACACAGATAAAGTTTTCTGCACCTGAGGGATCGTATTCTCCACTTGACAAGTGGAAAAGCAGCTTACTGGAGATCAGTCTTTTTGGATTAACTAACAAAACATACAAATGGCTGTCATTCTAGATATTATTTCTACAAAGTAATATTTACATTTTTACAATATTTACAATATTACAGTTCCATTTTTACCATAGTTCATAATTTTAAAAATAAACTAATTTGAGTGAATAAATGTTTATTTCATACATGTGCTTATTGATAAATATGTTTAATTTGACTGCACACTCAAGATTGAGGTGAAGGGTTTGTCATCAGGGTCTAGAGTTGCCAACCCTCCCAGATTGGTCTGAAATCCCCAAAAATTAATGATTAACTTCTAGACCACTGCTGTGTGTCAACCTAGCTAAATAGCATAGGGACATTAAATAAGATTGAATTTATTTTGTCATTTCCTTTGAGCATTTCTCTTTACCAGAAACAAAATTATTAAAGATAAAGGAATGAAGGTTGTTTGGTGACAATCAAACAACATCCAGTTGAGTAACAAGTTATTTTGCTTTCCGGTTTGTATAGGAAAGCAGCAGGTCAAATGAAAAAGTGTGAAGCTGGATGAGCACAGGAGGCCAAGCAGCATCTCAGGAGCACAAAAGCTGATGTTTCGGGCCTAGACCCTTCATCACCCAAAATGTCAGCTTTTGTGCTCCTGAGATGCTGCTTGGCCTGCTGAGTTCATCCAGCCCCACACTTTGTTATTTTGGATTCTCCAGCATCTGCAGTTCCCATTATCTCTGACCTCAGGCCAGATGAAAAGATGTGTTGGCTGACCAATGGCTGAAGCATTGCAGCATGTCATGTGATGAAAGCTCCAGGGAAGGAGTTAATTACAGTTGGCACGTTAACAATGCTTTATGACCTATATTTACAAAATGTGATGATAATGCTACAGTTGGATTAGGCATAATATCATTGAATGGCAGAGCAGGCTCAAAGGGCTAAAGACCTACTTTTGTTTTATTCATTCATGCAATGTGGACATTGCAGATGGGCTGCCATTTTGTTGCCCATCACTTGTTCTTGAGAAGGTGGTGGTTAATTGCTTCTTTTACAGCTGCAGACCATTTGGTGTAGGTGCATCCACAATGCAATCAGGAAGGGAAATCAGGGTTTTGGCCCAGCAACACTGAAGGAACAGCGATAAACTTCCAAGTCTGGTTATTGAATGGCTGGAGGGAAACTTGCAGGTGGTAGCATTCCCATGTATCTGCTGCCTACCAGGATACATGAACATCAACTAGCCACTAAACGACATGACCCACTATCCCTCGTATCCTTACATACAGATAAGGAAGGACACCACTTTGATTCGGACAACACATCCATCCGAGGACAAGCCAAACAGAGACATGCACGAGAATTCCTAGAAGCATGGCATTCCAACCAGAACTCCATCAACAAACACATTGATTTGGAGCCAATCTACCATCCCCTGAGAAAAAGAACAGGAAATGAAATCACCAATGTAGGAAATGACATCACCAACCCAAGGAAACCTAACCAGATAAATAGAAAGCGGGACATAACACCAGCGCTTTGTTGGAGGCTCACTGATGATGTTACCTAGAATGGTGACGAAACGTCTGAAAACTAACCTTCCAGCTCAGCGAGCAATCTCACATCCAGAACCTCAACCTGAACTACAAATCTTCTCAAAACTCGCTGGTACTGATTTTAGTTTATGGATCCTCAGTAAATTTCTGCAGTGCATTTAGTAGATGGTACACATTGCTGCTACTGTGTGTCAATGGTGGAAAGAATGAACATTTGTGGATGTGGTGCCAATCAAGCAGGCTGTTTTGTCCTAGATGGTGTTGAACTACTTCAGTGTTGTTGGAGCTGCACCCATCCAGGCAAGTGGGAAGTATTCTATCACATTTCTGACTTGTGCTACCCTTGCTCCTAATTTGTACATTTCTTTGTTTGTATGTAAGTGCCGTGTTCTTCAACAATTTAGGACTTGGATTAGTGGCACAGCAGATGATGAAACTTTGGAGCTATGTTAGTTAGCTATGTCACAACAAGCAGCTAGGTCCCCAGCACGGTAATGACAGATTAACATGCAATGGAACCTCTCGGGGTAGATCTATTAATGCAGACTGACGCTTAGACATCAGAGATCTTTTCTCACTCATCTCCTTCAAACAAATGCCTTAACAGATAGCAATAGCACCTGCTGAAGCAAGCATTTTACCAACATTGCAGCAGGTTTAAAAGCTGAATGATGATCCTATTGAATATTTTTCTCACTCTCCTACAATGACATCACCTTTGTCAGAGAACTTACATGCTCCATGCAGCATCGTTGGTGGAGGAAGGGAATGTAGGCGGTGGTAGTGAATGTGACGAAAGGAAGAGAGTATGAGCGATTCTGTTTTTGATAACAGAGGCAGCAGAGCTTTCTGTTGTTGACCACACAATGGACTGTGGCCTCAATGGTCGTGTTATGAGAGGAGCTGTGTCTGATGGTTATCATAACTATGTACAGAATATGATGGGTGTCTCAATTTACAGCCCTCATGAGCAGAAGGATCGGGGAGGTATTTCCATATTTCAGAGATCGACAAAGGATCTGGCAACTGTAGCAAAATGTATAGCCGACAACCCACACCACCATCTGCCATTCACAGTGGCCACACACTGTGGTGACCCCAGGCAACTCAGTCCCTGGTCTTTATTGTATCAGAGATTGTTTCTCTCATCGGGCACCCTGCTGACAAACCTGAGGCAACCCACATTCAGGACTTTAGACACTTGCAGCTCCCATGTTGGCATCCTTCCATCTGCAGCAGAACTTTGGTGAGGTCAGATGAGGTCATCGGCTGCACTCTGTTTTGATGGTTGAACAAAACCCACTTCTGGAAAGGCAAGTCTGCCAAAAGTGCTGCACATGAAGTTGACCATCATTGGCATGAGATCAAACTGGCCTTTAGTTTTATTCATTCACAGGATGTGGTTGTCACTGCCTAGTCCAGCACTTCTTGTCCATCCTTAATTACCCAGAAGGCTGTTAGAAGTCAATACGTAAGCCTGACCAGATTACCTCCCCTAAAGGACAATAGTGAACCAAATGTGTCTTTACAACGATATGCGGTGGGCTAGCATTTTAATAGACTTCTGCAAATTAAAATTTCACCATCGGCCACAGTGGGATTTGAACTCTTGTCCCCAGACCATTAGATATTCAACCAAGTAACGAATGATGATATTATAATTAGAATATCCAGAAAACATTTTCAAATCTGCAATTGTCTTGAGAGTTAAAGTACCTATTCCATTTGTATACCAGTGCAAAATGCAAGTTGAAAACATTCAGCGGGTGATATTGGGTTCACAGCACACATTCCTTTGGTCCGAATCTATGAAATTCGTGCCCAGAATGTACATGTGCGTTTCTAAAAGAAAGTGTATTGTGTCCATCTTCCTAACAGGGATTGTACATTTGTGCATAATGACTGTCAGCAGGATACAGAATGAGTGATTGCATTTGTCCTGCATTTTAAGGACAGGATTTAGCCAGGCAATTTTCCACATTGTTATAGCTATGCTGGAACAACTTGGATAAGGACATGGCTAACTCTGGAGCTCATACCATCAGTACTATAGCTGATGCCGATAGCCTTTGCGGTGTTCTGTGAACTCAGCCATTTCTCTCTATTACTTGGAGTGAATCAAGTTTCCTCAGAACTGGCATCGAGAACACTGGGGGCCTGAAGAGGAGATCAAGAGAAAACGTCTATTCAGCATTTCTGGCTCATAACTGTTGCAAATGCTTCAACCTTGTCTTGTGAAGTAATGTGCTAGACTGCCCCATTATTGAGGATGGGAATATTTGTGCAGACTCCTCCTCCAGTTAGTTGCTTACTTGTCCACCTTCATTCACAACTGAATGTGGCAGTTCTGTAGGGTTTGAGCTGATCCGTTAGTTGTGGCTGTTTTCCCACCATATCAGGTCAATGATTTTTGTTGATAGTTTTGTTTTTATCACATGCTTTATTGCTTATGTGTAGTCACGATGCATTGGATAGCACCTTGTTCTTAGTTATGCAACAGGTCATTCTTCCTCACCAGCTTAATTGTCTGGATCTGAATAAAAACAAGCTGTAATAATTGCAAAAGAAGGAGGGAAAAGTCAGATTGCAATCCACAGGGTTATTTATCTGTTTCCGAGCATTACAACACAACATCATGAAATTCCTCTGACGATGAAGCAGGCTGGATACAAATGCATTGGGACCTAGATTAAATCCAGGTTTGGGCTGATACGGGAGTAACATTCATGCTATGTAAGTTCCAAATAATGGCAGTTTCCAGCATGAGAGAATCTACTATTGCCCCTGACATTCAATGGAATGACAGTCGCTGAATTCCCCACTGCCAACATACTGGGGATTACCATTGGTCAGAATCTGAATTGTACAAGCCATATAAAAACAGTAGCTATAAAGGGAAGTTAGCAGCTAAGAAGCCTGGGTGAGTAACTCATCTCCTGGCTCACCTCAGCCTTTTGCAAAGCAAAAGTCAGGAGTCTGATAAAATTCTTGCCTTAATGGGCGCATCTCTGACATTACTCAAGAAAGTGAAAACCAACCAGAAAAAAAACCCGTTTAACTGAAACCCTATTCACTGCTTTAAATGTTCACCTTCTTCATTACCGATGCACCATAGTATTAGTGTGGCCAGCTATAAGGCACACTGTAGCAAATCAGCAAGAGCCCATCAATAGCAACATTAACCTCTACCACCTGACATATCAAGAGCTGCCAGCACCCTCCAAGTCTCTAACCATTTTGACTTGGAATACATTGTTGTTTCTTCACTGCCACTGGATCAAAATCCTGGAAGTCCCTTCCTACCAGGGCTGTGGGTGTCACTGCACAATGGGGAATGCAATGGTTCAGGATAACAGTTGATCACCACCTTCTCCAGGGGAATTAAGGATAGGCAACAAATGCCGTTCTGGCCAGCAACAGCCACATCCTCTGAACAAATAAAAATAATATGAACCAAACCAGTATGTATGTATTCCATGTGTAACAATTGTAAGAGACTTGACATATAAATTAATGAAAAGTTTCATAAAATTACAAAAAGCAAACAACAGCCTTTAGACATACTTGAGACCAACACAGTTACTATATTTTATTATTTTCCACACAATAATTCAAAATGAAAACCTTCATCATACTTATTACAAACATTCATTTATTCTCAAACATTGAGCACTTTCGTAACAGGGCTACACTAATTATATTGTTGTCATCTATAATTAAAGTTTGCATTCAGAAGTAAATCTTTGTGATGTATGAACTTTCCTAACTGGCTATTTTTCTGCGCAGAAAAATGTTTCTTTTACTGAACATCTCGATGTTGCACGGTGGAAATAATTGAAGGAAATGGAGAGAGATTTTCTTGGATGCCAATTTACCCTAATCACCTTATTGTAACTGGGGTAATTAGTTCCAATCATCTTCCTATTGTAAGCCATACATATCCAGTTACATTACGCACTGTTTTCTTCTGCACTCGCTCAGTGAAAGAGCTTTGAGCACATTGAGGAACAGAACAAATCATGTACAATTCAGCACCTGTAATGGTACAAGGAAAGGCAAAGGCATTATCGCTTGCACACTGTAATCACTTACCAATGCTGATTAATTGCACTCAACACTTGTTTCTGATTTCATAGCTGTAATTGTGTAACACATGAGTCTCACCATCTGTTCTTCATGTCAGGCCGATGAGGTTAAATCCCATCATGAAAGGTAACTGACAATTCTTTTCCACTGGCAGCTGCTAAGGCATGTCTGGCAGTGCTCAGTATAATACACATTGGCCAATGAATACAACACTCCTGCAATTCAGGAAAAGAATCAGGATTTTGTTGAGAGGGGCTCACGTTAGTTTTACATAACATTAAACATGGAACAACAATAGGTTATTTGGTCTTTTGAGTCTATGCCACCATTCAATTAGAAATTTGCTAATTTAGTTCTAACCTCGACTCTACATGCCTGCATATCCCTAATAATCTTTTAGTCCTCTTGGTAGTCAAAAGTCTACCTACCCCTACCTTAAAAATATTTAAGATTCTGCATTCACTGCCTTTTGAGAAGGGAAATCCAAGGACTGACAACTCAGTTTTTTCTTCCTCATCTCTGTCTTAAATGGGAAACCCTTTCTAGTTGCAAGAGGAAGCATCCTTTCCACATCCAACAGATCAAGTTCCTTCAGGGTATTATGCATTTCAATTAAGTCACCTCTTACCTTTCTAAACCCCAGAGGGTGCAGGCCTAGTCTGCGTAGCCTTTTCCTCATAATCTGTTCTTTCTAGGTGTTTATTTACCTGGTTCTGAGTATATTGCATTCACAATGTAAATGATGCAATAATATTTGAAGCTTTGGTCTCACCTTCGGGATATAAAAAAACTCTCACAAAATGATAAATTTGTCTATTTTCTCCCTGACTTCTCTTCAGGAAGCAGCTGTTGTACCCTTCCACAAGTATGGTGGTACTTTGCCTACATGATCATTCTTCCTGTCATCTTGGTTACTAGTCAACATTGGGGGCATCAAAAGTTCAGCTCAGTTCTCATAGGGCAGTGAGAGTTTGCAGCTGCCATCTCCTTCTTCCCTTCCTTGGTGGGGCAGATGGTTATGTCAGTTTCCCAAGAACAAGCCGCTAGCCTGTCACCAGAAACAGTCATTTGTGGACCACCACTGCTCATCAAGTGTGGCTGATCGGGAGAATCTCACATTCTTACTGACTGCTGGAGCTTTGTCAGAAAGGTTCACATGTCAATAAACAAACTCCTTGTACAAGTTAGGAAAGTGAAAAAGTCCTGGTGTGGGAATCGAACCTAGAGCTGATGTCCCTGAGGCCCACGTTACCAGAAAGCAATCCTTTGGAGTAAACAACACATGCTATTAATCAGCAAGATGAACACCCACCTTTTCTTTCCCTAATTAATATTTGTTTATCTCTGTGATATCAGAGAATTTTTTTTAAAATTGCAATGCATTGTACTTTGTTAACATGATCTCCCCTGCGTAAAAGCTATGATGTTAAAATCTGAGCTAAAGAGGCCACCATGCCAGAAAACATTTGAAAATAAGCAACTTCCAGGAAATGCCCACATGAATTTTGAGTGAACTGCAATATACTTATTCTAAGTGTAACAATTAGGTGATCAAAGCTTGATGCTGAAATAACACTGAACTGGAGGATGATTTGTTGTTTAGCTCTCAAGAAATGTAACCCAGACATTTAGGAAAAGAAAAGGTAAAGGAATATTACATTGCTGGTAATCTGTTGTCTGTCGTGAGCATTTATGGATTAAATCAATCAAGCCTGACATTTTATTATATAATTGCAGCAGCCGAGAAACAAAGGTTTTACATTACAGTATTTTTTTCTGAAACAAAGAAACAGAATTTGCTGGAAAATCTCAGCAGGTCTGGCAGCATCTGTGAAGAGAAATCAGAGTTAATGTTTCAGGTCTGGTGACCGTTCCTCAGAACTTTCTCAGTTCTGAGGGAGGGTCACCGGACCTGACATGTTAACTCTGATTTCTCTTCGTCGATGTTGTCTGATCTGCTGAGCTTTTCCAGCAACTTCTGTTTTTGTTTCTGATTTTCACTATCCACACTTTTTCTCAAGTTTTTCTTCTGAGTTGGTTCACAGCTACTTTGTGAGTTTCAGCAAGCATTGATATCTGTGTTCAACTAAGTGGGTATTCAGTTTTGGGAAGATTTGTAGCTCAGGTTGAGGTTCTGGATGTGAGTTTGCTCGCTGAGCTGGAAGGTTAGTTTTCAGACGTTTCGTCATCATTCTAGGTAACATCATCAGTGAGCCTCCAATGAAGCGCTGGTGTTATATCCCGCTTTCTATTTATCTGGTTAGGTTTCCTTGGGTTGGTGATGTCATTTCCTGCATTGTGATGTCATTTCCTGTTCTTTTTCTCAGGGGATGGTAGATTGGCTCTAAATCAATGTGTTTGTTGATGGAGTTCCGGTTGGAATGCCATGCCTCTAGGAATTCTCGTGCGTGCCTCTGTTTGGCTTGTCCTAGGATGGATGTGTTGTCCCAATCAAAGTGGTGTCCTTCCTCATCTGTATGTAAGGATACGAGTGATAGTGGGTCATGTCGTTTTGTGGCTAGTTGATGTTCATTTATTCTGGTGGCTAGCTTTCTGCCAGTTTGTCCAATGTAGTGTTTGTCACAGTTCTTGCAAGGTATTTTGTAGATGACATTCGTTTTGCTTGTTGTCTGTATGGGGTCTTTTAAGTTCATTAGCTGCTGTTTTAGTGTGTTGGTGGGTTTGTGGGCTACCCTGATGCCAAGATGTCCGAGTAGTCTGGCAGTCATTTCGGAAATGTCTTTGATGTAGGGGAGAGTGCTTTTGTTTGGGTTTGTTGCTAAGAAATCGGCGGACTGTGTTCATAGGGTACCCATTCTTTTTGAATACCCTGTATAGGTGATTTTCCTCTGCTCTGCGTAGTTCCTCTGTGCTGCAGTGTGTGGTGGCTCATTGGAATAATGTTCTAATGCAGCTTCGTTTGTGGGTGTTGGGATGGTTGCTCCTGTAGTTCAGTATTTGGTCCGTATGTGTTGTTTTCCTGTAGACGCTGGTTTGAAGTTCCCCATTGACTGTTCGCTCTACTGTGACATCTAGGAATGGCAGTTTGTTGTTGTCACCCAAGAATTCCTGAACACCAAAGACACCAAGATAGAAGAGGATGAAATAATGGTCTCCTTTGATGTAACAGCCCTGTTCACATCCATCAACATCAACCTGACCAAAGAAACACTGACTACACTATTAGAAGAACCGAAGACACATACGCCAGACACCACCAACCTCATCAGCAAGGACAACATCATCAAGCTAGTGGACCTATGCCTCACCACCCACTTCACTTTCAATAACAAAACCTACAGACAAACCAACGGTACACCCATGGGATCTCCGATATCAGGGTTCTTAGCAGAGGCAGTAATGCAGAGACTCGAACAAACAGCTCTGCCAATCATCCAACCCAAACTTTGGGTCCGCTATGTGGATGACACCTTTGTCATTACTAAACAAAACAAATTAGAGGAAACCTTCAAGACCATCAATAATACCCTTTACTGGCATAACGTTCACAAAAGAGGAGGAAAACAACAACAAACTGCCATTCCTAGATGGGGGTGAGGGAGGAGGTGTGGGGGCAAGTGTAGCATTTCCTGCGGTTGCAGGGGAAGGTGCTGGGTGTGGTGGGATTGGAGGGGAGTGTGGAGCGAACAAGGGAGTCGCGGAGAGAGTGGTCTCTCCGGAAAGCAGACAGGGGAGGGAATGGAAAAATGTCTTGGGTGGTGGGGTCGAATTGTAGATGGCGGAAGTGTCGGAGGATGATGCGTTGTATCCGGAGGTTGGTAGGGTGGTGTGTGAGAACGAGGGGGATCCTCTTTGGGTGGTTGTGGCGGGGGCGGGGTGTGAGGGATGTGTTGCGGGAAATGCAGGAGACGGGGTCAAGGGTGTTCTCGACCACTGCGGAGGTAAAGTTGCCGTCCTTGAAGAACGTGGACATCTGGGATGTGCGGGAGTGGAATGCCTCATCCTGGGAGCAGATGCGGTGGAGGCGGAGGAATTGGAAATAGGGGGTAGAATTTTTGCAGGAGGGTGGGTGGGAGGAGGTGTATTGTAGGTAGCTGTGGGCATCGATGGGCTTGAAATGGACATCAGTTTGCAGCTGGTTACCTGAGATGGAGACTGAGAGGTCCAGGAAAGTGAGGGATGTGTTGGAGATGGCCCAGGTGAACTTGAGGTTGGAGTGGAAGGTGTTGGTGAAATGGATGAACTGTTCAAGCTCCGCTGGGGAGCAAGAGGCGGCGCCGATACAGATATCAATGTAACTGAGGAAGAAGTGGGGTTTGGGGCCTGTGTAGGTGCGGAAGAGGGACTGTTCCACGTAACCTACAAAGAGGCAGGCATAGCTTGGGCCCATGTGGGTACACATGGCCACCCCTTTTGTCTGTAGGAAGTGGGAGGAATCGAAAGAGAAGTTGTTGAGGGTGAGGACGAGTTCTTCAAAGACCGCAACTTACCCCCGCAGTGGTTGAGAACGCCCTTGACCGCATTTTAACTCCCCCTCCCATTCCTCAGACGACATGTCCATTATGGGCCTCCTGCCGTGCCACAATGATGCCACCCGAAGGTTGCAGGAACAGCAACTCATATTCTGTTTGGGAACCCTGCTGCCCAATGGTATCAATGTGGACTTCACAAGCTTCAAAATCTCCCCTCCCCCCACCGCTTCCCAAAACCAGCCCAGCCTGTCCCTGCCTCCCTAACCTGTTCTTCCTCTTAACTATCCCCTCCTCCCACCTCAAGCCACATCTCCATTTCCTACTTACTAACCTCATCCCGCCTCCTTGCCCTGTCCATCCTCCCGGGACTGACCTATCCCCTCCCTACCTCCCCACCTATACTCTCCTCTCTACCTATCTTGTTTTCTCTCCATCTTCGGTCTGCCTCCCCTTCTCTCCCTATTTATTCCAGAACCTTCTCCCCATCCCCCTCTCTGATGAAGGGTCTCGGCCCAAAACGTCAGCTTTTGTGCTCCTGAGATGCTGCTTGGCCTGCTGTGTTCATCCAGCCTCACACTTTGTTATCTCTGTTTAACTCCCTGCTCAGTTTTCTCGTGGCCAGCTTTAAATGTCAACACTACTGAAACACTTCACAAAATGAAAAGTTTCTTCATTTTGACACAAGTATCAGAGACCAATTAACTTGTACGGATTTAAATGAACAGTTCTCTTCTTTAATTTTCCAGCCTTTACCTGATGTGAAATATAATAATCCAATGTAACATTCACTGTCACCATACATGAGCTTTCTAAGATAATGGTAAAAGTAGGTTCGTTGGCTCATTGTTCCCTCCAGCGTTCAGTATGGTCATGGTTGATCTTCACCCTCAATTCTGCATCCCTCAATCCCCTGAGTATTCATCAAATTCTGTGTACTCATTTGAAATAGACAAAAATATTTCAGCTCAATAGCTACGTAAGGATTTATATTCAGATCTTACCCATCAGCACACAAAATACATGGGGGCAGTGGATGAATTTGACCCTAAAACACAGAGGAGAATTCACTGATGGGGGCAGAGGATTCCCAAAGGAATCCAATGGAAGGAAATAGTGAAGACCTGCTCCTCCAATCACAGGCTGGTTTCCTCCTGCGCTTGCTGCTCATAGGCTCACTTGTGAAGTGGATGCGAGGCAACCTGTGATTGGAAGAGCAGTGAGCGGGGTAAGTTAGTGCCAGAAGTGAGGCAGCTGCCAGGGGAGTATCTGCTGCAGTATGGGGGACAGGAGGTGGACTCCTGGGATTGGGAGGTGCTGAGAGTTGAGGTCGGGGAGTCAGCAGCCATTTTCTTTGATGCTGGAAAGAAGAGCTGGAAGCAGGGACCAAAGCTGCCATCTACTCTAAGGGATCAGGGAGAAGACATGAGAATGGTGTTGAAGAATTATGATCAAATGTCAGAGCAGATTTTATGAGCTAAATAGCCTAATTCTACTCCTATATCTTATGGTCTCATGATCTTACTCACCAGGCCCACAGGCTGGTATAATAGTGGGGGAGGGGTGGGGTAAGAAGGACATTGTAAGGAAGATGCGGAAGATGGACCCCATTCAAGGGCGGTGGATTGGCTTTCAGTGGCACAACTGCTTCCAGATGTTGAGTGCCTCGATTAGGCACTGATTGTCTGTGAGGAAGCCATGGACCAGAACTTAACATGACTTACTGAGTGGTTTGAGGATACATGACAGACTGTGGGAGCCTTTTTACTCTTTTCACATCAACCTGTTCAGAGATGTTATTATGCACCTCTGGGGTAAGCAGTGCTTGAACATGGGCCTTCTGACTCAGAGTTAGGGACGTTACCTCTACACCATAATAGCCTGCATGTGCCTCCCATGTAACGGAGGACAGTTTTCTTCCTCTTGGCTAAAAGACATAGGTTCCCCTCCCTGAAATCCCCGAATCTACTTGCCATCTTGACCACTTCAGCAGGGCTCCAGTTACTTCTGTTCAGAGTTAAAATTTCAGGTTAGAAAATCACGTTGGTCGAAAGAGGGGCTGTGGGTATAAAAGGCAGAGCCCAGTACCCTACAATCTCCCGGAGACATTTCCACTTCATACTCTGGTGTCGAGCTCCGCCAACTCCCTGAAAAACCCTTTCTATTTAACTAAAAGAAGGCACTGCCTTGTGGCTCTGCTGAAGCATCGGTTTTGCTTTTAGTGCAATCTGGTGCTTCACTTGGAGCTGGTGTGCATGGTCACCGGCTTTGTCCCCTCCAAAACAGTCTGTTTGGCCAGGTCTCTGGGTCAGCAGCAGGTGCATGGTGGTCTGGATTTCCCAGAAGCTGATAGTGCTAGGTTTGTTCTGTGTGGCCAGGTGGGAAGTCTTCCCTATGTTGTGCTTGAAAATAGCATTGAGGAATGAGATTGTGATGCTCATGGCCTTGGTGGAGATGCCATTACTGGGTCAACCTCTTCATGACTTCATAGGTGTGAGTGAAAGAATGACTTATTGTCACAAGAAACTTGGGAGATACTGTGAAAAGCGTTCTGTTGCCACAATCTGGTGCCATTTGAGGTACAAACAGTGAAAGGAAAGTACTTAACTAGAGTTCATCTTCATTGGCTGAGGATCCAAAAACAGCCCCTGGATTTTTGCAAGGTGTACACTCCAGGCCAAGCTGCCAGGAGTCCCCACTTTTACGTCACTACAGCTGATGCCTCACTGCCAATTCCAGGAGTCCCTGCCTCAGGACCATGAAGCTAGGAATCCCTGCTCTGGTCACCACTGACACCGTTCCAGCCTCCCTGCAAAATCAGTAAGATGAAGATAAGAAAAAGGAAAAAAAGATGAGAAGAAGAAAGGAATAAAATGATGGGGCTGGCCTTGAGCAGATGGGCCTGTAATGCTGATGCTGCCATCTTGAAGTAGGTTAAGTAACTTACTTTCCTGGACTTTCTTTTCCTCTCGCAACTCTTCACTGGTGCCCTCTTCACTACTTTCTTAACTCCTTTCTTGGCAGCTTGTCCTTTCAGTTCCTTGACCATGAGAAGAGTCAACTTCAGAGCTGTCATCAGTTTGGGCTGAAGCATCAGGAGATCAACCACCGTTCTGTATCAGAGACTGCCTGTGGTATAGTCGCTGAGCTGCTCTCGCTGATCCCAAGTACAGGCTTGGTTCTAATGCCAGGGTGTCAAAACCCCTCACTATAACTACACTATTAGCTCTTTCTCTTTCCACATCTTTTCTGGCCAAATCTTTATTAGCTGCTGAATTCTACAAAAAAGAAGCTGAAGAGAAATTAAAGTTGTATTTTTCTATGTTCCCATCTATCCCTCAGTTCTCTGCCCAAAGTCAGGCTCGAGCCATTGCACATTGGCCTTCTGACATTTAGGGGGGTAAAGAGGTAGATGCCATTTACATTTGAGCCAGGAGAGGGTCTAAACCCTGTCAGGTTGGCACCATTCTGATTCAGACTAGACCAGCACAGAGGCAGAGAGATCACTCATCGTACCATAAGACCTTCTCTTATTCTACCAGAAAAACTTACAGATGAGCTTTGTAGGTGTTCCATCATGAAATATTGTTGGCCAGGATTGTCTGAAGTGTGCCAGTCATTGTTGGATAGGCTTCCTACACAAATGCACCCTTGACCTGATATCAATTTGCATTTCTTGGTGGACCTTCCAGACCTGGCTTTCCCAGAAGTGTGGAGAGCAATGCTTCTTACAGAATTCTGTTGCACAGAGGAAAGCTGGGGTGGATATAGATTCCCTCCCCACTCCACCTTACCCCACTTTCTATGGCACTAGGATTATAAAGTTGGTTTAAAGGTCCAGTTGGAATGTCAGTGAGTGGAGAGATGTGTGATTGGTCAATACATGCATGGGCAGGCTGGTTGAGTGGGTATGTGGGTAGGATGGGTGCCAGGTGGATCAGCTGTGGTAGTTGGACATGGAGGGTAATGTGATTTCACCTACGGCAGGGTATTTTACCTGATGCTTACATTATCACACAGAACAAGAAAGTGGGCATAGGTATTGCAGTATTGGAGATTCTAACAGAAATTGATTGCAGCTAGCTATCAGGCACAAATATTAGTTGAGCAGCACACATACAGTAGCATGTCATGTTTCAAGTGATTCAACAATAAAATGGAGACTGAGACCTTTATACTCTCAGGTCACAGGCTCTGATGCAGTGATATTTTCATGAGCATGTCTCTGAAAGGTTTGTTGACATACTGAGTGTGAGACAGAACAGAGTAGTCAGGTTGGGGCTGGGCAGGTCAGGTTAAGAGGGCAAATATGGGTTGCAAGATTGGTCAGATAGTTGGGACAAGTGACCAGAGGTATGGTCAAGGATCAGGATGCTATTCAAGATTAGGAGATAATAGGGACATGAGGGAGTATTCAGGGAGATGGAGAGCTGACCAGACATCAGGGAACCAGTTAGGGCGTCAGGGTGGCTGATCTGCAGTTGTCAGAGTGTTGTTCAACAGTTGGGCTGTCACAAGAGATAATCGGAGATTTTGAAGGGGTGGTCAGGGGATTGTCAATGGATCAGGGAGTAATTGGGGCATCTGGGAATTAGTGAGGCATTAGGAATTAGACAGAGGTTGGTGGGAATGAGGTGGTCACAGGGCAGGGAGGGTAGGTGCGGAGTGAGATTGGTAATCACAAGTCAAGGAAGAGGGGTCAGGACAGTGAGAAATGATTGGAGGGGGTGAGTGTGAATGATTGTGGCAGTTAGATTTATTGATTACATGGCTATCGCACAAGACATTTTCTGTCTTTCATTTCCTTGTTAAATATTTAGGTAAGCCGTGGAACTGTTCAAAGATCCCGTTTCTAACTCAGAATTGGAGAAGTTCATGGAAGATCCCAGAGAACAGGAGATATCGCAACACAGGTCAGCATATCAGGATGTCTGTGAAGTCCTGACACAAATCTTCAGTCATACATCAGATCTCTAATGGTCAAGAGAGCAGAAGACTTGGTCCATTGTCCATTTTCTAAATTGGAAGTATTCCATCTCCAAAATTCTAAATGTACCAATACTTAAATTATGAAATCCTAATCATGTTCCTTCTGGCAACACTTATCTGACAGGCTTAGAAAATACAAACATGCAGGATACCAGTTCTGAACAAGTGTCATACCAGACTTGAGACATTAATTTTGTTTCTCTCTTCACAGACACTGCCAGACCTGCTAGGTTTCTCCGCAGACACACATTTGCTGTGCTTGTTCTAAATTTAAATTAGTATTTGGCTTTTATATAGGCTTAGAGAATATCTTTTCATGCAAGTGTAAGGAAATGTAACATTTATGACTGACTGGCCTCGGTGAGTGAGATTAAAGTTTAAAATGGGCCATAATTTGCTATAGAAATGAATCAAACATATCTGCCATTGATTAGAGTTTAACCTTGACTAATAATTCTCAACAAATATTTACGCTGAAAGTTGCTGGAATTATAAGATGAAAAATCAACTTTGGAGGGAACCATTGAACTGAGACCCTACTGAAAAGGAGATGTTATCGTGCATGTTTTTAACAAACCAGATTAAAGGATTGAGGAGAAAATGTGAGTTAAAGTGGGTATTTGTCTCCAGCAGGATATTTGTACCTGATGAGGCAGTACTTTTGTCATCTCCTGTAATACAAAATCTACATGCAATACTGTAAAATTAACCAACTTTATTGCAGCTCCAGGCGAATACATATATTACCGTCATGGGCACTTGAGTGCCTGGGCTAATATTAATCTTAGAGATAGTAGAAACTGCCAATGCTAGAGTCTGAGATAACAAGGTGTGGAGCTGAAGGAACACAGCAGGCCAGGCAGCATCAGAGGAGCAGGAAAGCTAATGTTTCGAGTCTGGACCCTTCTTCAGAAAAAAACATTAATATTAATTGACACGTCAATATTAATCTTATTCTTGTTACAAAGTGTAGCATACTTCCATTTGTCCCATGCTTCACATGGCCCCAGTTAAGATGGAGTCTGAGCCTTTTGCACCTTCAATTCGCATGCTATGACATGGTGATGATATCATGAGCATGGCTCTTAAACTACACTAGCTGTGAGACATAACTCAACAGTAGGTGAATTTAATGTTAAATTCGGTTCGGAAAAAGAAATATAGTGAAAAAAAAATTGGATTAAGGGAGAGAAAAGGGAGAAAAAGACAAGTAAACATAAATAGGTTTCACATTTTTAAACCATGAACAACAAATCTGATAGATAAAGATTGTATGCTTGTAATTATTATTTTATGGTTCCAAGAGATTCATCAAATGTAATTAATAATTAGTGCATTATTAAAAGAATCACTGACAGTTAACCTAGGCCTAATTAAATATGTATGCTCCTTAAATAGCTACAAACAGGCTCCTTTCATCACTTCAGATCAGTTCTAACTACCTGTGGTGAATTAAGTTTGAATCCACCGTGCATCTACACTACAGCAAACCACTCGTACAATGGTGAGACAGATGGCTAGATGGCATTTTCGTAAAGCTCACAGTGGAGTGCCACTCTTGGGGTAGTAACATTCGGATTTGTGTGTTTAATCTTGCAGCTACCCTTGCTCTGACGTTGCTGTGGTATTTGCACATAAATAACAGAGACCATCATTAGCGTTGCCGTTATTTTGACAACAAATGATGCTCGTTATGCCTACAAAACCAGATTTGTGCATTTAGCTGAACAGGCAGTTGGGCAACAAAAAAATCCTGAAAAATAAAAGAAGCAGTAGGAAAAAAAATCTACATTAATTCATGAGGCAGAATTTAGCTGAACCAATCTGTTTAAATCAAGCAAAATTACCTAGTGAACTGTTCATTATGTTTCTATTGTTATTCAATATATATAAATTTAATGAAGTGTATCTACTCGTAGCTATTGCTCTGTAGGGCCACCTGGCTCTGGAATAAATCAGCTTAGTGACTTACATCAAACTTCATCTCAAACAATATTTACTCAGGATGCCTTCAGAGGAATTGAACAAATATACTTGGCAAACCTGAATATGAAGTAAAGGTCACAAGAATGTTCTATTGGACAATGTATTTATAAATATAGACAAGGAGTCAACTTGCATAATCACAAATTACTCAGATCAAATATGATTTGAGAAGTATTTAAGACAGAGATGAGGAGGAATTTCTTCTCTAAGAGATTAGTGAATCTGTGGAATTCCACACCACAGAGGATTGTTGGGGCTGACAGAGGCAGATTTTTAACCAGTAAAGAAATGACAGGCTATGGAGACAAGGCAGGAAAGTGCAGTTGAGGATGATTAGATCACCCATGATCTCACTGAATGGGCTGAATGTTCTACTTCTGCTCCTATGTCTTATGGTCTTACGGTACCTAAGACAGATGTGAGTGTGCTCACTGAGCTGGAAGGTTAGTTTTCAGTTGTTTCGTCACCATTCTAGGTAACATCATCAGTGAGCCTCCGATGAAGCGCTGGTGTTATGTCCCGCTTTCTATTTATCTGTTTAGGTTTCCTTGGGTTGGTGATGTCATTTCCTACGTTGGTGATGTCATTTCCTGTTCTTTTTATCAGGGGATGGTAGATTGGCTCCAAATCAATGTGTTTGTTGATGGAGTTCCGGTTGGAATGCCATGCTTCTAGGAATTCTCGTGCGTGTCCCTGTATGGCTTGTCCTAGGATGGATGTGTTGTCCCAATCAAAGTGGTGTCCTTCCTCATCTGTATGTAAGGATACTAGTGATAGTGGGTCATGTCGTTTTGTGGCTAGTTGATGTTCGTGTATCCTGGTGGCTAGCTTTCTGCCTGTTTCTCCAACATGTAACAAGCTTGGAGTAATGTTCCAGCATCCTAGAGAAAAAGAAACAAAGATGTACCTTGGAATCTGTGCATTAAGAACAAAGTCATCAGTTAATCTATTTTGACACCCTAACATATGATCTCCGAGGAAGGTTGGCATTTTTGAAAATATTGAAACAATCTAACAGAAGTGTCTTCCTTTTCTTTATTCATTAATTCTCACACCAGATTGCCAAGCAGGTTTGGCATTGACAAAAGTGTCTCCTGTCCAAAAAGTTTATTCTGACTCATTGATAACATGTAAAGTCAGTACAATGATACACTGATCCTTAATCTCTTTTCTATTCTTATTTTAGTACAGATCTATCTTTGATATAAAAACACTTCTACAATATCAATGCCCTTTGGTAAAATTCCAGTTTCTCAATAAAAGTTAATTAAATAGGTAAAATAGGAAACCAGTAATGGTCAGAAGGAAGACCAAACAAAGTAAAGCAACTGGCAATATAGAGATTATGTGGTAGAATCTAAAATAATAGAATATCAATCAATTGTTTGCTCTAGAATTAACCCTGATAAGAAATATTTTGTAATTAATTCAATTCAAATGAAAGCAGCCTTCAATGTTATGTTACTGAATAAACGTTTTTCTATCTTATTGTTTCTGATTGCAAACGACATTTAATTTTCAATGCAAATTATGCATTACTTTAACCTTAAAACAGATTAATTTCATGCAATGAACAACTAAAACTATTCCACAGTTACAATATCTTGCAGTCATGTTCCACTTGGTAAACATGATTTGCATTACAATAATCTTATCAATGCACCTGTAACTGAAATCAAGCAAGCAATTTCTATTAGAATGACAGGGAATCCCAATGTTATCTCAAGTTAAAGGTGACGTTTTAAAGCATAACTGGCCGAGAAAGGCAGTTTTAGTAATACCAAACATTATTTATGCTCCTTATTTGTTCATATTGGAAGAGCATTTCCAGACTTTCTCAAGGGTCAAATTACATATTCAGGGAAATTTGAATTTAGTTAACTTCGAGGATGCAGAATGTATGTATCCTAAGAAATCCAGGTTTACAAAGTCTTTTCCCTGACAATATTGAAACAAATGTCCTCAGCTATTTGCCATAGTTGGTCCTTCATTTGTTGACACGTGACATGGGTTTAAAGTACTTCAATTCATTAATTATTCAGCATCAATTCACAGTTTCGGAGCATTCATTTCTAACAAGCAGCAGAGCAGAACAACAGTCTTCAAGGAAAGATCGGGTGTAATCCAGCATTGTAACAAATCTGTCCCAATTTCGACAGATGAATTAGCTCCACACTGTGTTAGCTCTTACTCCAGCATCATAGTTCTTACTATCTCAGGCTAAAATTGCTGCTCCCTTTAGCTCGTGTGTGCTATCCAAGGCTGGATCCTTATATTGCAAACCCTTTTCGATTGACAAGTGGCTGTGTTTGTGCACATTGTTAAGGGAAGGTAGTGTTTGGCCTGACTGCTGTCTGGATGGCACGTTCCTGATGACTGTGTGGCAGAGCAGTTTAGAGGAAACATTGTCTCAACATCACATTTTAAATGCACGGTTTCACTGATTTAAAACCATTACCTGGAAGCTCCTGCAGAGGAAAAATACACAATATTTGAATTGTAATAATTAGTGTTCCATTGTACTGGATAGAGATAATTGATTTATATTAATCGATAATATTTAAAATGATCAGATTTTTTACTTATCGATCTAAAATATTTTCACGCTCCTTTCTATCACTGGAGTTATTTTCTCAAAATGTCCATGTTAAAATATTAAAATCACGTAACTTTTTAATTGTTTTGCATATTGTCATTGATGAATGAGATGAAACATACTTCACAAGTGCTAAATCCTTGCATCTGGGATTTTATGTTCTTATTTACTGTTATGTGTAATAGCTGAGTTTGAAGTAAATGGGCAGCCTTGATCAGTTTGGACATAGATCAATTGCAATCAAATCCATGCCTTTTGGCAAACCCATTCCATAAGGCCTCTGTCAGTGACATCTTCACTGACAACTCTTGTTTGACGTTGTACGCTTAACAATATTATTCTAAACATTAGATTAGGAGATGCAAAGACTAAAAATGTCTTCCACTTACTCTTTGCAAATGTGCTTCTGATTTGGATTTTGCGATGCACACCTTTTATTGTAACACTAACAGGTTAAATATTGAAATGTCTCAGGGTCAGCATACTTTTCAGAGGCATGCAGAGACAGCAAGAACTGCAGATGCTGGAGTCAGAGGCAATACAGTGTGGAGATGGAGGAACACAGCCGGTCAGGCAGCATCAGAGGATCAGGAGAGTCTTGATGAAGGGTCCTGGCCCAAAACATTGACTTTCCTCGGCCTCTGATACTGCCTGCCCTGCTGTGTTCCTCCAGCTCTACACTATGTTAACTTTGAGAGGCATGCTCTTGATGTCATCAATATATCATACCATGTAACATGAGGGTAGGAAGGCCTCATACTGCAACTTACCTCAGATCTGTTAATAGGCTGTGCTGACAGGAAAGTGAGGGGATGGGGTAAGTGTTGTACTGAGGGAACCGTGTGGCAAATAGAGCAGTCACAAAGCAGGATATGGATATCAAAATTCACATGCCGACCTTGACCACACTAGTGAGGTTATTGAACATTTTGTGGCACTGAATCCAGGCCATAGTCCCTCCTGGCTCCATAGTCCCTGCCAATCTAAAATTTACTTTTCAGGCCTACACTAACCATCCCCTTTAAAATATTGTATTTGCAGAGCTGCATATAAAGAAGTGGTCCTGCGCACTCAAATGAATTGACTGGTAGTGTCCAGGAATATGCAGGCTAGGTGGGTCAGCCACAGTAATTACGGGGTTGTAGGGACTAGGTCTGTGTGGAATGCCCTTTGGAGCATTTGTGCAGAATCAATGAGCTGAATGGTTTCTTTGCACACTGCAGGAATTCTATGAATAGGTTGCACGCAACCAAAAAAAAGCCATTAAATGCTCCTAGCATTAACTGTGAAAGCTATCTGCCTTCTGAGAGTTTGCCTGAAGGACTTAGTGGCCTCACGAAGGCAGATGACATCTGTGTTTCTCTGCATCTCGTTGATTAAAGTGTGCAGCGTTCAAAAGTCTTGGAGCCTGCTCTTTATTTTATTATTGTATATAATACAATGAAGATGTTTCGACTGTGACATTCAAATTATTTGTCCAGTCACTAGTATTTTACACAGTTCAGCCAAATTATATCATAAGCCTGTGACACCCAGTACAGTTGTAGGTGTGTCTACTTCTGGGAATAGTGCTGCTTAACTCTCCCACTGATACTTGTAAAACAGTACATACGTTTTATATCTGAATAAGATAGAATAGCTTGTTTAAAAAGTATCACAGGGAATTGGACGTGGTATTGAAATTAATAAACTTAAGATTTCAGTTTGTGATGCCATCTGAACTTCTCCACCAAATCACACACATTAAAGACTGCACTTTATCTGAGTGCTATGTGGTAAGTGAGAATAGTAGGTATTTTCAGTATTGTCTTCTCGGCAGCCAGTTTGTACATCTGCTCCAACCAGAAAACACCTCCCCTTTAGTAATGCAGGCTACCTTTGAGTGGCCTAAACACAACATGCTATGGGATCTGAAATCTGGGATAGTAACAGGAAACGCTGGAAGCAGTCAGCAGGGCTGGCAAGATCTGTATCGATAAACAGACTTAACGTTTCAAGTTGGTTCTCTTGCATCAGCATTGAGTGGTGCTGGCCTTTAAACCTGAGGTTTACACATGCTCAGGTGCAGTCACTCAATGGCATGTTTAATGCTGGTTGCATGCGACAAACGTTCAAATAAGTAAGCAGCATGAAGTCTGCATGCTGTTGAATGAGGAACAAGAGGCCTGGGTTAATTTTGCATTGCAATTTCTGTTGCTATAACAACGAAGTGCTGGAAAAGGCCCGGCTCCCCAGCATCGAAGAGACCCTTCTCCTGAAGCAACTTCGATGGTCGGGTCACGTATCGCGGATGGACAACACCAGAATACCCAAGACAGTGTTCTTTGGGGAACTCTGCGATGGCAAAAGAAACTGCGGTGCCCCGCGCAAGCGCTACAAGGACCAACTGAAGCAACAGCTGTCTCAGGCCGGCATTGCCTCAACGGAATGGCAAAAGCTGGCCTCTGACAGGGACGCATGACGGAAGAAAACTACGACAGCGACAGAGCAGTTCGAATGTTCGACGAGAGCAGCTGCAGAGGACAGACGGAAACGCAGGAAGGAGCCCTCATCTCAAGCCCCGCTGTCTGGAGCAATCCCCTGCCTGCACTGCCCCAGGATCTGCAGGTCCAGGATAGGACTCTACAGCCACCAATGGTTGTGCCAATGAAATCGCTGACGAATATCTTCCCAACTGATCTTCGCAAGCGAAGAATCTGCCTGATATTCTGTTGCTATGCTTTAGTGAAATTTGTGGCCAGATTTTCAGCATGGGAGGGATGGCTTTCCCTCCCTCTCCTCTATCAGGCTTTACTTTTTCCAGGAAATTCATCAGTAGTTGCTCAACTCACACCCATCTTCTGACCCTAAAGCATGCTTTCACAATAGTATAGGGATTGCTTTATTGTAATGGCTTTATTTACAGAAGCAGATGCATATAACAGCTAATACGAATTACAGGAATATAATGTCTTAAATGTGACATGCACTGACCCCAAAAAGCCTGAATGAAAGGCAGGAGTAACAATAGAATTTAGGAAAAATGGGGTGTAGAATATTAGTCGATGAACCTCACCTGAACAGTGATTATAACAAAAGGCTATAACTCAAAGCATGAAAATGATGGTCAAATCATTAATGAAAGTAAACAATCAAATAATGTGAAATTTTAAAGTATCAAATACAAGTTTATTAAACACTGGCAAAACAATACGTGACTTAAGTAAAATGTAAATGGAATTGACCATCTGTGGGAAATTCAGAAAGAGGTTAAACAAATAATACTGAATGTCTGAAGACAAATGTCTGAGAAAGTACGTCACTGAGATATAGGCCCGGAAAAAAATGAATCGAAGCCTACCAAGATAACAATGAGGCCGTTACACATCACTGATCAGATGTCATCTGAGTGCATAGCGCATTTGTACTCTATAAAAAGGATTTGCAGAGAGGATCTGGGATAAAACAGTGAGTGTGAAACTGGGACAAAATAATGAGTGTAGGAACTAGGATAAAACTGTCACAATTTTCACATTTTTGTACAATGCAGAATTCAGGCAAAGTATGTATTATGCTGAATGGATTAGGATGAGGAATTGTTGAATGCATGCATCTGACTAGGTTCATTGGCAATTAAAACATAGTAAATTTAGGAGAAAAGGTCTTTTCACAGAGAGCAGTAAAAATGTGGGGTGAAATCTGACAGGGGTGACATGAGGTACAGAAAGTCTTTTGGCAGTGTCAGATGAAAAATCCGATGAAGCCCATCTCAATTTTGGCAGCATCTCATTGCATCTTTTATCCATTTGTCAAGTGGAGAGATGAGTTTCTGCTAGGCAGTGGTGAGTTGCCAGTTAAGGGAGATTATAGCTTGTTAAACTTCTTATTAATGTTGCATCTCGCCTCAGTAATGTTCAGCTTCCTATCTTACCAACCACAAGAAATGAGTTAGACATTGAGATATCTCAATGTAAAGTCATTGTGAGGACTGGAGATGTCAGCTCACTGCTGGCTGTGAACAGCCTCCAAGTTGCTCAGCATCAAACTGCACATCAGAACATGGTCTACAGCCTCTGGCTACATACACTGCTCATCCAATACTTGCCAAACGCTCCTGATCAGCATGGCACTCCTCCAGTCTACGTACAGGCCTTTTAGGGATCACAGACTTGCTTTGAAGGGCATATTGGCAACTAGTATTGGAAAATTGCTGTTGTAACTCCCTTGTTTAAGAAAGGATCAAGGCAAAAGATGAAAAATTATAGGCTGATTAGCCTAACCTCGGTAGTTGGGAAAATTCTAGAATCCATTGTCAAGGATGAGATTTCTAAATTCCTGGAAGTGTGGGGTCAGATTAAAACAAGTCAGCATGGTTTCAGTAAGGGGAGGTCGTGCCTGACAAACCTGTTAGAATTCTTTGAAGAGGTAACAAGTATGTTAGACCAGGGAAACCCAGTAGATGTTATCTATCTAGACTTCCAAAAGGCCTTTGATACAGTGCCTCACGGGAGGCTGCTGAGCAAGGTGAGGGCCCATGGTGTTTGAGGTGAGCTACTGGCTTGGATTGAGGATTGGCTGTCTGACAGAAGGCAGAGAGTTGGGATAAAAGGCTCTTTTTCGGAATGGCAACCGGTGACGAGCGGTGTCCCGCAGGGTTCAGTGTTGGGGCCACAGCTGTTCACCTTATATATTAATGATCTGGATGAAGGGACTGGGGGAATTCTGGTGAAGTTTGCCAATGATACGAAGATAGGTGGACAGGCAGGAAGTACTGAGGAGGTGGGGAAGCTGCAGAAAGATTTAGACAGTTTAGAAGAGTGGTCCAGGAAATGGCTGATGAAATTCAATGTGAGTAAATGTGAGGTTTTGCACTTTGGAAAAAAGAATACAGGCATGGACTATTTTCTAAACGGTGAGAAAATTCGCAAATCAAAAGTGCAAAGGGACCTGGGAGTGTTGGTCCAGGATTCTCTAAAGGTTAACTTGCAGGTAGAGTCCGTAATTAAGAAAGCCAATGTAATGTTGTTGTTTATCTCAAGAGGGTTGGAATATAAAAGCAGCGATGTGCTTCTGAGGCTTTATAAGCCTCTAGTTAGGCCCCATTTAGAATACTGTGTCCAATTTTGGGCCCCACACCTCAGGAAGGACATACTAGCCCTGGAGCGTGTCCAGCGGAGATTCACACGGATGATCCCTGGAATGGTAGGTTTAACGTATGAGAAACAGCTAAGGATCCTGGGATTGTACTCATTAGAGTTTAGAAGGTTGAGGGGCGATCTAATAGAAACTTACAAGATAATGTATGGTTTAGAAGGGGTGGACGCTAGGAAGTTGTTTCCGTTAGGCGGGGAGACTAGGACCCATAGGCACAGCCTTAAAATTAGAGGGGGTAAATTTAAAACTGAAATGAGACGACATTTCTTCAGCCAGAGAATGGTGGGCTTGTGGAATTCATTGCCGCAGAGTGCAGTGGAGGCTGGGACGTTGGATACCTTCAAGGCAGAGATCGACAAATTCTTGATCTCAGAAGGAATCAAGGGCTACGGAGAGAGTGCAGGGAAGTGGTATTGAAATGCCCATCAGCCATGATTTTAAATGGCGGAGTGGACTTGATGGGCCAAATGGCCTTAATTCCACTCCTATGTCTTATGGTCTTAAGATCAGGTTTCATCACATGCTGCAGTCTGCTGGGGCCTTTATATAGGCAGACAAGAGTTTGCTGCACCATCCTGATGTGTGCTGTGCTCTGTACAGCTGAAGCAGGCAACACCGTGATGTGATAGGTGCTGAGGAGCTGGAAACGGGAGCAGTTGACAAGAGAAGTCTGAGGACATTAAGCTAGAGGAAGCTCTGTTTGGGAATGACAGATTTCAGCTGCATTAGGGTCTCAAAGGCAGACAGGACGTGAGAGACGCCAGACTCCAGAGCTGTGAGCAGGGTACAGAAGGTCATTGTGGACTGTAGACTAATTGTTGGTCATGATGAATACATTTCATTTGCATATGAGGGCATACTGCAACCTCTGCTTGTTTCATTTGTTTTGGCAACTGTCAATGAAAGCTCATGTTTAGAATTGTACGATTGCTTGCCTGTGTGTGACGTTACCTTACTGACAAGACATTGGTGTCCATGGGCAGTGGGGACAGCGTGACATTAATTGCAACAGGGTGTTTAGACGGGATGTAGCTACGGACAGGTAAAGTGTGTGGCCTGGTAATTAAACATCAACTAGAATGAGAGAATGGTGTACTGTGCACAAAGAAATGCCAATGAGCACTGTACTCTGTGCCTGCTAATGCCATGATGTTAATGTGATTGCCAATGCCTGTTTGGGTGCACAGTGCCTTTCAAAGATAGTGGAAAGAATTTAAAGTTTTTAGCAAAGATCTGTAGCTTGGGTTGGGGTGAGGTTGTTGACTTGCTCGCTGAGCTGGCTTGTTCTCGTTCAGAACTTTTGACACCATGCTAGGTGACATCATGAGTGAGGCCTCTGATGAAGAGATGTTGTTCTACTCCATTTGGAATTTATACTGTCTGGCCAGTTATGGTGAGTAGTGTCTTTGCTGGTTTTGATCTGTATGGGTTTGTATATGGGATCCAGTTTTATGTGTTAGTTGATTACATTATGGGTGGAGAACCATGACTACAGGAATTCCCATGCATATCTATGTTTAGCTTTGGCTACTATGGTTACCTTGTTCCAGTTAAACTGATGGCCTTCATTGTCTGAGTGTACGGATATTAAGGAGAGTTCGTCGAGCCCTTTTGCTGCTAGTTAATGATGGCTAGTTTCCTCCCTGTCTGTCTGATGTAATGTTTCTTGCAGTTGTTGCATGGTATTTTGTAAACCATGCTGGTTCTGCATGTTGTGGGGAGGGGTCTTTATTCTTTGTAAGTGTTCGTCGCAGAATGGCTATGGGCTTATGATTCCTTGTGGTCTTTGGAGTCTTGTTGTCACTTCTGATATATTCCTGATGTAGGGCAGTGTGGCCAATATGTTAGGGCGTACTGTTGTTGTCTGTTTAGTAGGCATCTGTGGATGAAGTTGCAGGGATATCCGTTTATAGCGAGGATTTTGTATAGGTGCTCTTCCTTTTCCCTGTGTAGTTCCAGGGTGTTCAGTGAGTCCTGGCCCATTTAACTAGTGTCCTAAAGCAGCTTTGTTTGTGGGTGTTGGGGTGGTTCCTGTGGAAGTTGAGGCTTTGAATAGTGTGGGTTGCTTTTCTTATACGGAGATTTGGAACTCCTCACTGGTCGTATGCTCAATTCTAACATCCAGAGAACAGAAGTTGATTGTTATTTTCTTCTTCCCTTGTGAATTTAATCCCTGCAAATTTATCATTGATGAGATGGTTGGTCTCTTCTAATTTGTTGTGTTTATTAATGACAAATATGTTGTCTACATACTGGATCTACAATTTAGGTTGAATGTGGGGGAGGGTGGTGTGTTCTAGTCTTTGCATGGCTTCTTCTGCAATGAGTCCTGAGATGGGTGACCCCCATTGGTGTACCATTGATCTGTTTGAATACTTGACCATTAAAGACGAAGTGTGTGGTGAGGCACAGGTCTAGTTGTTGTCATTGCTAATGGAGCTGCTGGTCAGCATTGCAGCTTTCTCTAGTAATGTGGTCACTGCTTCTTTGGTTAGTGGGATGTTGATTGATGTGAATAAAGCTGTGATGTCAAAGGATACCATAATCTCATCATTGCTGATATTTTTTGTTCTTGAGGTTATTGAGGAAATCTTGGGTTAAGTGGACGGAATGGGGAAGAGCCATTGACTAGGCGTTTCTATCTCTGTTGTAGATCCTTGGCCAGTTTGTGTGAAGGTGTATCTGGTAGGGAGATGGGCCTGAAGGGGATGTCTGGTTTATGTGCTTTCGGGAGTCCAAAGAAGCGGGGGGCATTTGTGCCGTCTGGTTTCATTCTCATGTGGTCAGTCTTGGTTATCTGCCCTGCATTCATTAATCACTTCAGTGTCTGGGTGATCCTGTTACCCAGCCATGGTGTTGGGTCTATTACCACCCCTTGGTAAGTGATTGTATCTGCAAGCAATGCCTGTGCTTTCTTAACGTATCAGAGATAATAGGAACTGCTGATGAAGGGTCTAGGCCGGAAACGTCAGCTTTGCTGCTCTTAAGATGCTGCTTGGCCTGCTGTGTTCATCCAGATCTACACTTTCTTATAGTAGCCTGGTTTATTCATAATTATGGTGTCGTGCCCTTTGTCTGCTAGTAGGATTATAATGTTCTTGTCTTTCGCGAGTTTGTCTAGTGTTTTCCTCTCTGATGCGTTCAGGAGGTCCCACTCGTTCCTTCAGCTTAGTGTGGGGATTATAGTTTGTCGGATAGCTTGTTGTGTTTCATCCGTGAGTCTGTTGTCTTTTAATGTGGTCTCCAGGGTGGCTACAAAATCTGTTCTGTTTACATCTTTGTGGTTATAGTTCAATCCGCATAGTAGGACAACTTTCTCAGTTTCTGTGAGTTGTCAATTGGATGGGTTTCTTATCCATGTGTCCGGTTTGTTGTTGTCCTCATCTTTGTGGTGGAGTAGAACAACATCACTTTATCGGAGGCCTCACTGATGATGTCACCTAGCATGGTGACGAAACGTTTGAACCATAGTGTAAAGAATGCTGATCTTTTAGTGGATATCTGGTGCCAGCATGGGGCAGAGTAGATAGTTAATAAGACACACTTGCTAAGAGCCTGTGAGAAATCTCATGATGAGAATCCCTTCAAAAAACTCACCCTTAGCCAAAAAAGCATAAGATTCAGCCTGGTGACATTGCTGCTGCAATAAAGTGTCGAGAGAAATAGCATTGATGCTAAGGTGGAGCCATCCACATAAGAGAGAGAAGGGAATAGAAGGTGATGCAGACTGAATTGAAACCAGGCATTAGAGAGAATCTGTCCACACCAAAGTGATAAATATTGGGAATAATCTTCCCAGCAGACTAATAGGAATTGGGAGCCTCCACAAAAGAGATTGACCAAAATCCTGAAACTCCCTTCCTAACGCCTATGCGTATGTACCAATCTCCATGGACTGCAGTGGTTCAAGAATGCAGATCAATGCTACCTTCTCCAGGGTAATTAAGGGTGGGGAATCAATGCTTTCCTAACCAAATTCTGTACTAAATATTTGAGGAATACGCTTCATTAAACCTTTTCTGATCTTTGGAGTTTTTCACGTCCTTTGTCTCCAAATTATGCTTCTGATTTTCAGCTGGTCCTACATTAATTCTGTTAAATCTCACTTGTTTGTGGGCGAGAAAATGTCACCTCTGGTGTAAATTCTGCACATTTTGTTTAACGGGACTGCAGTTGGTCTCACCACCCCGGGCCTTTTTTCTTTCTTGTTTTGATATAGTTATGAGGCCAGCAGTATCCCCGAATTAGTCAGAGGTGCTGTAAGATAAATGAGGCATGTTGTTGTTAGAGACAAATTACAGATCCAACTGAAGCAGATTTTTGCCTCTGCCTTCACAGAGCCTTAGAATGAAATCAAAACAAGATGGAAATACTGTGTGGGCCTTGCAGAAACTGTGGAGAGAGGACATGTCAACGGTTGGAATATCATGCTTCCCTGGCTAACATGTTTGAATAAATGCAGTGTTTATTCCGTTCCTTCTGATCCCCAACCCATTTCCATTTTATTAAAGGCAATAGAAAATTTGGTTTTACCTTATGCCTTTCGATGCCTTTAAGTGGATAATTAATGACTACTTTATTGCTTTGTCCTGACTTCACCACCATTTTACTGAGAATAAACCAAAAGTTCTGCAGATACCGGAAATCTGAAACAAATTCAGAGAATGCTGGAGAAGTTCAGCAGGATTGGCAGTGGCTGTGGAAAGAATGTAGAGTTAATGTTTTAGATCCGGAATGATACTTCAGTTTGAAAGAAAAATCATACCGAGACTTGAAAGGTCAACTCAATTTCTCTGTACGATTTTACCCTTGGCTGGGGGAGGCCGAAGCGAAGTGGTAGCCCAGACGCAGGCTGGTGTCAAGTTAAGGGGTTAATAATTTTGGTGATTGTATGAGCCCATCAGAGACCACCCATTCTGCCAAAGTCATTTTAACCTTAACCCATTCCAATCTCCAAAATCTTGTCTCTTAATGCCCTTACTGGTTTCTCTGAGGTCTGCCAGCCAGGTCTTTCAAATATCTCAGACTTAATCTCCAACCTGGCCTCCGTCCGCTCCTCCTCTTTGCAAATGCCTATACTTCCAGCAGAGCCGTCCCCACTGGCACGACAGAACTGCAGGCTATCAGATTGGCCAGCAGCTCTCAAAGAAGGGGCTTCCTCATCAGACTGAGGGGTGTAAAAGTCTTGCCCTTAGTCAGGTATGCACCAGCAAATGCTAAATTGTTGTGGGATTGCCTGAATGGGCAGGAATGTGCACCCTGCCAACAGGCCTAGTAACCCCATCATCCTGTCCTATGTTCCAGGCCAATGGCCTTTCATAAGAATTTCCAACACTTTCTGTTTATACTTCAGATGCCCAGCATTTGCACTCGTTTGGTAAAAGCCAAATACTGTGGAGCCTGGAGAATGGAAATTTAAAGGAGAAAGTGCTGGCAAAACTCAGCAGGTTTGTGGACTGAGAAACAGAGGTTTCCTGGCTTCCCAGCTGCAGGACTGCCTGCAGGTTACACTGGAAATCTGCAGAAATAAGACAATACTGAGGGGCATGTTGGCGCCTGTGGAGTGACATGAGGATGTCACTAACTTCATGGAGGTGATTCACTACTGGTAACGTGGGTCAGGCAGGAGGGGGAAAGTTCATCGGAGTTAGAAGGTGCAATCCTAAAAGAGGAAGCCACAAGAAGGAAAATTCACCTTTGTTACCCAATGGCCCACCCACAGGGAGATCCCTTTGTTGCCTGCAAAATTTTAATTTAAATTATACCCCTCTTGGAGCATCTTCAGATTAAGATGCCTCTTGTGAACTCTGATCTACCTCTCCCATTTGAGCTGCTGAAGCTGAAGATCTCTGAGACTTCCCGATTTGACCAGCAAAATCTAGGTTCTGCTTCCTTTCATTAATTGGCATAGAACTAGGAGGCCACTTATGGCGATATGGCTGTACCAGTCTCACTGTTGGCATGTGTGGCTCAGGACCCCCACTTTGGCCCAATGCTAAGGGTCCTAGGCCTGTGGCAAAACTTTGTTCAATATCAGAAGCAAGCAGATCAGACTATTTTAGTTTTGGATTATGAATGGCATGGTTGGACCGAAGAGTCTGTTTCCGAGTGTATTCAAGACTCTGTGACTGTATGGGTCTAAAGCCCAGGGACAGGTTTCTCAAATTTCTGCCCCTAGCTGATGAGACAAGACTGAAGAGCAGAAATTAAAATCACAGCTTTGCCAACAAGGTGTTGATGAGAATTGAAGTGATCCTGGACAATTAGAGAGCAAGGATTATTAAGGATTGTCGATGTAGTCTAAAGCTCACATGTTTTCTTGTGGTTGAGAACTCATTACGTCTTCGAACCAGGGCACTCAAACCAACACAGTTCAAAATATTAAAAAAGACAAATCTTGCTGATAACTTTATGGTAGCTCATCCAATGTGACAGATTGCTGTTGCCTTGGGCTGTGTTGATCTGATTTGGGTTAGAGTCCTTTCACTTGATATTAAAAACACATGTACGCAGCATATATGTGCACATTGTATATGCACATGGTAAGTGTGTTAACAGCTAACCCTCTGGGTGAAGAAAAATATCCTTAGCATACAGACTAGTCAAGTGCTGACTGTATGAGGTGGTGCCAACTCTGCTGGGGTTCTGATGTCTTAGGCCCACAGACCTATCATTGATTCTACTTGGAAACAACAAACAACAAAGACAAGTGAACCTCAAATACGTCATCAAAAACATTTGAATACAAGTCTTACAAGTTAAAATGAGATCCCATCTATCCTTTCTGGTGGGCGTTTCAAAGAGTAGGATAGGTGAACATTATTTATCTCTTAATCAATATCACAAAAGCACATTAAACAGTCATTGCTATGTTTACTGTCAGTAGGGGATTGCAAATTAATTGTCATGTTTCTTACCTTACCAGCAGTGACTACACTTCAGAAATATTTCATTGGCTATAAAACACCTTTAGGTCATTCTGAGGTAAAGAAAGGAACTATGTAATCTCTGAACTATGTAAAGTCTTTCTTTCTTGCTGAACGCACCAGTGCTGTGTCAATGGATATTACATTTGAGGATGGGTTGATGGAGACTGCTAGGTCACAGAATTATATCATTAACACAAAATGAAAACAGGCTGATCAACCCAATTGGTCCCTCTTGGAGTTTTCCTTGGAAACGGAAATATTAAGAAGACATTTGAGAGTGGTGTTCAAAATCATGAGGGGCAGGCACAGTAGAGGGAGAAAAAACTATCTCTGTTGTTGAAAGGATCTAATATCAAAGCATGCTAATTTATGGGATGCATAAGAAGCAATGGAAACATGAGAGACAACCTTTTAGTAATTAGAATCTGGAATGCACTACCGAGAGTATGCTGGAGGAAGATTAAATTAAAATTATTGAAAGAAACTCTAATCAGATAAAAAAGGCTCAGGGATAAAGGGGGGGGGGGATGGGTTAGTGTGGGGAACCAGGTAAGTTGTCCAAGGGGCTGGCACTGACACAATGACCTGAATCCTCCCCACTTATGCTGTCTGTTTTATGATTCTGCCGACTCAATTGCCCCCATTGGTTGGAAACAAAAACAGAAGTTGCTGGAAAACCTCAGCAGGTCTGGCAGATGCATCCGCAGTTCGTTGTTTTTTTTATTTCCTATTGGTCAGAAGCCTGCCGAACATAAAGGGCCAAAGGTTTTAAACTGGGAGCAGCACTTTTAAGGTGACACTTCTGCCCTCATCTGAGGTGGCGTTCTCGACTTAGAGACCTATTGACCAATCTGATTGGCCTCTGGCTCTGTGATTCCAGGACAGCCACGTTTGAGCGGTTAACATTACAGTACCGCAGGCCACCTGTGAACTACAGGAGTTTCCAAAGCTGGACTTCAACATGAGTCCGGGTCATTGGAGGGAAGAGGACAGGCGCTTCTGATGGGCACCAGAGACCCACAAAGGCGATCCGATAAGTCCAAGAGACCGTCAGATATAGGAGCAGAAGTAGGCCATTCAGCCCATCAACTCTGCTCTGCCATTCAATGAGATCATGGCTAAGCTGATAATCCTTTACTTTCCTGCAATTTCCCTATAACTGTTGATTCTCTTACTGATTAAAAATCTATCTTGGCCTTGAATATACTTAACAGTCCAGCCTCGACAGCCTTCTGTGCTAAACAATTTCACAAATCCACAACTTTATGTGAGACAGAAGAAATTCCTCCTTATCTTCAAATCTTCAAACACTCTTGGTGAGGATTTGTAAAATGAAACCTTGTGGCATGGTCATCTTATTGGAATTAGACCCACACGTCACCCACAATAAAACCACAAATGTTGGAAAAGCCCAGCAGATGTCAGCTTTTGCCATCCACCTGAGGTGTGTATCTTTCCGCTCAGCAGGTCCCACGCGTACTTCCAGACTTTTTTTCTGTTTTTATAACAGATTGCCAGCATTCTCAAGGCCCTGTTCCCTCCCTTGAAGGCCGAAAGTCAGTCACGAATGATAGTTCTGGCTGAACTGAGAATGGCCATGCCCATTCCTAATGTCCTCCGAACACATCAGGAGGTTAGTGAATGAATGAAAACGGGAAGAACTGTTGATGCTGTAAATCAGAAACAAAAAAAACAGAAATCGCTGGAAAAGCTCAGCAGGTTTGGGGCAGCATCTACGGAGAGAGAAATCAGAATTAAAGTTTCGGGTCGAGTGACCCTTGATCAGAACAGTAAATACATGAATTTGGCTGAGGTGGTACAGGCCGATTGTCGGCTGAATGAATAGTCCAAGGAAAAAAACATATTCAAGAGCAGTGACACTTCCGGATTGCGAGCAGTTATAGAGTCTATTGGAAGCGCTTACATTCAGAGCGCCGCTGGTGTAGTGGTATCATGCAAGATTCCCATTCTTGCGACCCGGGTTCGATTCCCGGGCGGCGCACTCTACTTTTTGTGAAGGAACAGCAGTTCTGTTTGTCCCTGGAGTTTATGTGTGAGAACGCTCTTTCCTCTTTTTAATCCTTTATTTCGTACACGTTTTCAAACTATAAAAGATCTTCGATCTACCGCAGAATGTTACTTTTTGTTAAGCAGACTTCCTCGATTCGCGGCAGTGCAGAGGCGGGGAGGGACTGAGTTGTCTCTCGGCTTGGAGCCGCTTCGCCGCCGCCGGAGCTGGGGCAGCGCAGGCGAGCAGTCCCCTGGACGAGGACGACAAAGCCTCGGCAGGTCACCAGGCAAACTCCACTCAGCTTGGGAGTGAGGAAACAACGCTGCAATTCCGCGTTTGTCTCTATCCAACACCGGAACTATATCCATTTTCTCCCCCCTTGGTCCGGGAACTCTCCACCTCCGTTCGTGACAGCACCTACGCCCTCCACCTCCTCCAGAACTTCCAATTCCCTGGTCCCCAACACCTCATTTTCACTATGGACGTCCAGTCCCTATACACCTGCATTCCCCATGCACATGGCCTAAAGACCCTCAGCTTCTTCCTGTCCCGCAGGCCGGACCAGTGCCCCTCCACGGACACCCTCATCCGCTTATCCAAGCTCCTCCTCACCCTCACCCTCTCTTTCAATTCCTCCCACTTCCTACAGACAAAGGGGGTGTCCCTGGGCACCCGCATGGGCCCAAGCTATGCCTGCCTCTTTGTAGGATACGTGGAACAATCCCTCTTCCATAGCTACGCTGGCCATAAACCCCACCTCTTCCTCCATTACATTGATTACTGTATCGGCATTGCCTTGTGCTCCTACGAGGAGCTCGAACAGTTCATCCACTTCACCAACACCTTCCACCCCAAGCTTAAGCTCACCTGGACCATCTCCGATACCTCTATCCCATTCCTGGACCTCTGTGTTCCCATCTCATGCAACCACCTGGAAACCGATATCCATTTCAAGCCTAGCGACTCCCACAGCTACCCAGAGTACACCTCCTCTCACCTACCTTCCTGCAAAAATTCCATTCCCTATGCCCTACCCAATTCCTTCACCTCCGCCGCATCTGGTCCCGAGATGAGGCATTCCACTCCCGGACATCCCAGATGTCCTCGTTTTTCAAGGACCGCAACTTCCCCTCCACAGTTGTCGAAAATGCTCTCGACCATGTCTCTCGCATTTCCCGCAACTCATCCCTCACACCCCCTCCCCGCAATAATAACCAAATAATAACGCCCCTCATCCTCATGTACCACCCCACCAACCTCCGGATCTAATGCATCATCCTCTGACATCTGCAATCCGACCCCACTATCAAAGACAATTTTCCCTCCCCGCTCTTATCTGCTTTCCGGAGGGACCACTCTCCCCATGACTCCCTTGTCCGCTCCACACTCCCCACCAGCCCGGCACTTTTCCCTGCAACTGCAGGAAGTGCTATACTTGCCCCTACACCTACCCCCTTACCCCTATCCCAGGCCCTAAGAAGACCTTACACATCAAACGGATGTTCACCTGCTCATTGCCAATGTGATATACTGTATCCGCTGTACCCGTTGTGGACTCCTCGACATCGGGGAAACCAAGCGGAGGCTTGGGGACTGCTTCGTGGAACACCTACAATCAGTTCGCACCAAACAACTGCACTTCGCCATCATGAACCATTTCAACACCCTGTCACACGCCTTGGAATGACATGTCCATCCTGGGCTTCCTGCAGTGCCACAACAATGCCACCTGAAGGTTTCAGGAACAGCACCTCATATTTCGCTTGGGAACCCTGCAGACCAATGGTATCGATGTGGACTTCACAAGCTTCAAAATCTCCCCTCCCCCTGCTGCATCCCAACACCAGTCCAGCTCATATCTGCCTCCCTAACCTGTCCTTCCACATATCCACTCCTCCCACCTCAAGCCTCGCCTCCATTTCCTACCTACTAGCCTTATCCCGCCTCCTTGACCTGTCTGTCCTCCATAGACCGACCTATCCCCTCCCTAACTCCCCACCTCCATGGCTCCAACCCCACCTCCTTGGCCTGTCTGTCTCCTCTCCTCCAATCTTGTCCTTTATCCATCTTCTATACCCCTCTCTCCCTATTTATTTCAGAATTCTTTCCCCCTTCCCCATTTCTGAAGAATGGTCTGGACCCAAAATGTCAGCTTTCCTGCTCCTCTGATGCTGCTTGGCTGCTGTGTCCATCCAGCTCTACACCTTGTTGTCTCAGATTCTCCAGCATCGGCCGTTCCTATTATCTTTGATACAAGTGTTGGTGTATAACAAAGTGTGGGGCTGGATGAACACAGCAGGCCTAGCTGCATCTTAGGAGCACAAAAGCTGATGTTTCGGGCCTAGACCCTTCATCAGAAAGGGGGATGGGGAGAGGGTTCTGAAATAAATAGGGAGAGAGGGGGAGGCGGACCGAAGATGTATAGCCGAGAAGTTAGGTGGAGAGGTGAGTATAGGTGGGGAGGTAGGGAGGGGATATGTCAGTCCGGGGAGGACGGACAGGTCAAGGGGGCGGGGATGAGGTTAGTAGGTAGGAAATAGAGGTGCGGCTTGAGGGGATAGGTGAGAGGAAGAACAGGTTAGGGAGGCGGGGACGCGTTAGCTCCGAAACGTCAACTTTTGTGGAAGGGTCTAGGCCTGAAATGTCAGGTTTTGTGCTCCTAAGATGCTGCTTGGCCTGCTGTGTTCATCCAGCTCCACACTTTGTTATCTCAGCTTCTCCAGCATCTGCAGTTCCCATTATCTCTGATCACAAGTATTGGTGTATGTTGTGTTTCTGGCTATCTATTTACTATTTTAATCATGTTGAAAAAGTTATCTTCTTTTAAGAAAATTAGAAAGCTGTCATTTTCAATCATTTTGAATATTTCGCTTTGTCCGCTTTCTACTCTTATTTCCACTTATGAGTGAGATTCTGCAACTGTATCAGATAGTTCACAACTATAACTTTTAGCTTCGGAATTTACCTATGAAGGAGATCTAAGGTTTCCACTCTGGTTGGTGATTATTTCCAATTTAAGAAAGACATGTATGCTCAAGAAGCTGTGTAACACAGGTGAAATGAAATGCACACATGAAACAATAAAGGAAAGGTGACTGCGTTCAAAGAACGGGTTTAGGGGAGGTTTTTGAAGCAGATAAGACGAAGGCAGTTCCAGAGATAGGATCGATGTGGCTCATCTGCTGAAACTGTGGGGTAAAGGATAAAGGGAGGTGCACACAAGCTAGAGATAAATGTTCAGGACTGGGGTGATGAAAGACATTGTAGACTGAGGCTGGGGCTTTGAGATTGAGAAAGAGCTTTGCCAGTGAATTGGATGCACAAATTTGTAACACTGCTTAATTTCCTAGAGTATCTGCCTGCCTGGAGCTGAATTGCTTTCCTTGATCTGTGAAGTAATATTTTTGAGACACTGACATTTTTGGACAAGGTCCATTTGTGAACAGAAACCAAAAGAACTGCGGATGCTGTAAATCAGGAACAAAAACAAAGTTGCTGGAAAAGCTCAGCAGGTCTGGCAGCGTCTGTGGAGGAGAAAACAGAGTTAACGTTTCGGGTCCGGTGACACTTCCTCAGAACAGTTCTGAGGAAGTGTCACCGGACCCGAAACATTAACTCTATTTTCTCCCCCACAAATGCTGCCAGACCTGCTGAGCTTTTCCAGCAACTTTGTTTTTGTTCCATTTGTGAACAGGTCCCATGGTTTGTAAAATGTCTATTAAATGGACTTATCAAATAGAAAATTGGAGTAATTTTTTGTTCATCAATGTTGCTACCAAAATAAGTTGAAAAAGACAAAATTAGCACTCTGGTTTATTTTGAATACAAAAAAAAACTCCTACAGTTTTGTACTAAATCCTGGACATATCAATATCTAAACACTCCTTAAACAGAGTAAGATGGTTAAAACTAATTATGTTTCAAAGGGTTAAGTACAAACTCAATTACTGCTTCTCAGCTCTATGGTTTGGTTTGTACAAGGAGAAATATTTTCTCACAGAGCATTGTCTTGGAACCGTCGTCATCAAGAGACAACGGAGACAGTCTTTGAATGTTTTTAGGGCCAAGGTGGAAGGCTTCTTAACAAGTTTAGAATGGGAATGTGAAATAATCAGATCAGCTGTGTTGATCATGATCTTATTGAATGGACTTGAGGGATTGAGTGGTTTATTCTTTCTACTGATTAACATATTTGTAAAAATACTTAATCCCAGATGTTTAAAGCTTTCGAGAAGATTTGTAGCTCTGGTTGTGGATGGGGTTGTAGACAGGCTCGCTGAGCAGGTGGGTTTGGTTACAAATGTTTCATCACCCTGCTGAGTAACTTTGCCAGTGCACCTCCAGTGAAGATTTGCATTGATAATGTTACTTAACAGGGTGATGAAACGTTTGTAACCAAACTCACCGGTTTGGCCAGCATGTCTCCAACCACACTTAATCCCAGAGTTCAGTGTTACAAGATTTTGTGCGAGCAGAAACATCAAAGGAGCTCCAATTTGCGCACTGTAACTGGAATTAGATTTGTTAGATTTTTCTTTCAGATCAAAAGCAGATTATCAAAAGATTAATGTGCTGGTTTCTAACAAAGAAAAGTGTCCCTCAGTTTTCTCCATAGAAACATAGGATTTAGGAGCAGGCGTAGGTTATGAGCCTGTGCTGAAGTTCTGGTATAAAACAATAAAACAAAAGCCAATTTCAGACACATCAGCATCTTCAAACGGGGGTCTAAATGAGCTGAACATCATTTGTACACTATAATTCAATAAAGAATCTAGGAGTAACTTTCTTATTAAGGATGTAGTTGCAATGTGCTGCAATTATAGGGAGTAGTTGCGTGCCCAGCAGAGAGATGCTTAAGCTGGGAAGCATATGAAGGACATAGTAATTAGATTTGTTCATGGGTGTATCTATGAAAATGGGTGGGAGTTGACAGTAGAGTATAAAGATCAGCATAGATCTATAAAACTGCATTGCTTGAATCTGTGATAATGGGAACTGCAGATGCTGGAGAATTCCAAGATGATAAAATGTGAGGCTGGATGAACACAGCAGGCCAAGCAGCATCTCAGGAGCATATAGGCTTCGTAACTTTACAAAACGTATTTCAAAAAGATGAATACATCTTTGAAAATTCTTCATTAAAACTAAGGTAACAATAAATTATTTCTGATCAATGAAGCTCTGATTATGTTAATAGTTATCTGATTGTGTTGATAATTACCTGATTAGTAAAAGGATTACAGGGAAGTTGAAAGAAAATGGTAAAAGTGGGTTCAGGTCTCAAAATCATTGCGTGGAAACATTTTCAAGGCAGATGCTCTTATGGTCCTTAAAAAAGTATTTGTGCAGTTAACATTCCCTGACCTAATCTGCAAGGCAAGAGATTAAAGAAGATCAGCCTAGCTGGTTTAGTCTAGATAGCTCTTACTGGGCAAAGACAGACATGATGAATAGGCCAGTTGGCCCTTTGAACCTATTTCAGGCTTCAAAAAGATTATGGCTAATCTTGCACCTCATTGTGCCACACTATCTCCATAAATAGATATGTAGGAAAGTAAGTTGTGCATAAGGAAACTACACAGGAATATAGGTAAGTGAGTGCACAAAGATCTGACAAATAAAGCCTAATGGGTGAGAATGCAAAATTGTCCATTTTGGGCTGGAAGAAACAGAACATTTTATCTAAAATAGTGAGAAATTGCACAATTCTGAGATTCAAAGGGATCTGAATAGTCTGGTGTGTAGAGTCATTGAAAGTCATGGACTTAATAAAGCATAGAGAAAGGCCCTTTGGCCCATCATGTCCATGTTGGTCACCAAGTATCTATCTATCTCTCTGATCTCATTTTCCAGCACATTGCCCATAGCCTTGAATGCCATTGCATTTCAAGTGTTCATCTAAATACTTCTTAAATGCCTTGATGGTCTGACCTTTATTGGTCAGTGCATTGAGTATAAGAGATGGGAAGTCATTTTGCAGTGGTACAGGACATTGGTTAGGCCACTTTTGGAATACTACTTGCAATTCTGGTCTCCATGGAATGCTGCTTGCAAATCCGGTCTCCCTGCTTTCGGAAGAATGTTGTGAAACTTGAAAGTGTTCAGAAAAGATTTACTAGGATGTTGCCAGAGTTGGAGGGCTTGAGCGAATTGGAGAGGCTGAATAGGCTTGGCTATTTTCCTTGGAGTGTCAGAGGCTAAGAGGTGACCTTATGGAGGTTTATAAAACCATGAGGGGCATGGATAGGGTGAACAGCCAGGGTCTTTTCCCTGGCAATGAGAAGTCCAAAACTACAGGGCATAGATTTAAGGTGAGAGGAGAAAGATTTAAAAGGGACCTAAGGTGGTACGTTTTCACAGAGTGGTATATGTATGGAATGAGCCGCCAGAAGAAGTAGAGGAGGCTAGTACAATAACAAACTTTAAAAGGCATCTTGATGGGTAGATGAATAGGAAAGCTTTGGAGGGATATGGGCCAAATACTGGCAAATGGGACTAGATTAATTCAGGACATTTGGTTGGTAAGGGCATGTTGGACTGAAGGATCTGTTTCCGTGCTGTACAGCCCAATGAATCCACGAATCTATTTAAGATCCCGAGGGCATTTTATACAATGGATATATAAAGGATGTTTCCACTTGTGAGAGAATCTTGAGCCAGTGGTTTCTACTTCAAAATAAGGGGTTGTTCATTTAGGACAGTGACAGATTTTTTTTTCTTACAGATTGTTGAGAGTCTTTGGAACTGTCTTCCTGAAAAGGTGGCAGAAGCAGAATATTAGAACATCTTTAATCAGAGGAAGTTAGATTCTTGTTAAGCAAGGGAATGTAAAGTTTATCAGGGTAGAGGGGAATGTGGAGTGATCAGATCAGACATAAATTTATGAAATGGCAGAGCAACTCTGAAGAGCTGAATGACTTCGTTCTGCTCCTAATTGGTATGTTTATATCAACCTTGACCTTGTGCATACTTAACACCCGGGTATCCACAACTCCCTGGAATTGCAACACTTTGGGCAAACACAACATTCCTCATTTCAGGAATGGATTCATTACAGCACAAAAGTTGGCTGTTGGATCCACTGAGTCCATGCTAACTCTTTATAGGGCAACCCAATAAGAATTTCTGGCAGCTGGACATGGGATGGATGTTTGTAGTACCCTGCCATAACACTTAACATTCACGGCTATGAGCTTAGTGTAGGAAAATAGGACTGGTGTAGGCAGTAGTATGTTTTTTTTCTTACTGACTGGATGGGCCAAATGGTCTCTTCTGTACTGTATGCTTCTATGATACCTGACAGTGATCCCCACTTCTGTGGCTATGTCTGCACTCAGGTGCCCTCGAGGGGGGAGCAGCGTCGTCCAGGGGCACTTAGAAACCTGAGGGCACCACAGGGGTTGGTGTGCAACACTATACCAAAGAATGTTATTTTGATTTGATTTTGATCAATTTTTTTTCAGTTCTGTCGATTTCTGATGACAGTTTGATTTGTTTCTGTTACATCTGATGCGTCTCTTGTTTAAAAGAACAGAGCACCCAATTGGTCCTAATCCCCTGTCCCATTCCCTGAGGGTACATTTCCGTCAAGTGCAGGTGTCCTTTAGAAACCATTCATTGCCTCTGCCCTTCACTGCCCCAGTAGACAGGCAGTCAATTCCAAATCATTACCACTCTGTCTCTCCATTCCCAGCCCCTCAGCATGAAAAACCTGAGCTGTCTCTGGGAGTGACGCCAAGTTTTAGGCTGCCCAGTCCCAGTCCTTTAGGAATTACCTCGACTCATTGAGATGCTGCCCTCTGCGCTGTCAATTCTGTCTGAGTCCAGTGATAGTGACGCCAGTCACATGGGCTGAGTTCTGCTCAGGAAGCCCTTGAGGTTACGTGGCGGCGTCCCCTGCTGCCTGGCAACAGGGAGCGATACATTGGAGCAGGATCGAGCCGAGGCGTAACAAAACACAGAGAGACACTCGAGCAAGGAGCGAGCCTTACCGGAAGCAGCCCCAATTGAGAAAAATGCATGATCTGGAGGCGGTGGGCGAAAAGGCTGATTTCCACCTCCTCTCCTCAGCCACCTTGACCTGCCTGACCGACTGTTCGGCCCCTCGCTGCGGCTCCTGCTACACCTGCACACTGCAGCGCCGGCTGGCCTCCACCAAGCAGTGGTTCCTGCGAGCTGGGGACATGACCAAGCAGCAGTTTTTAATCGGGCTGGTCCATAGGGTTGACAGCCTGGATCTTCTGCTGCAGCTCGACAGGCTACTGCAGCCGACTCTCGGCAAAGATTTCACCCACTCCCGCTCGTCTGCTAACCCCAGCCTGTCTGAGGATTTCAGCACCCTGAGCTCAGATCGGTCCCTGAACAAACTGGACCTGCACGGCTATGTGGCCAGCGCCTGGGAATGGTTCACTAGCAGCAAGCATTGGACCAAAACAAACTACCTTCTGGGCTTGTTTCAGCTGTGCGATGTCAAGCAGCTCCATAACATTGGGAATCTGATCCGAACACTTATAATCGCCAGGAGCACTCCTGAATTACTTGAGTCGAAAGGTATGAGAAGTATCCAGCAATGAATCCTGCCAAGCGCATTGAAATGTACCCTAACACCATCTTCACATCACATCCCAAAGCCAACCAAATGCATGGCATCAGCTAAGTCATTGTCTCAATGACAATACACTGTTTATTCTGAGAGCTGGAGCACCACGCAATCCAAAATCGACTATATTAAAAACACAAAAATGCTGCAAAAAATTTCAGGAGGTCTGGTTGGCATCTGTGGAGAGAAAAACAAAGATTAATGTTTCAAATTGATGATCTTCCAGGTCACAGATGCTCCTGATGTTTCATTCTTTCCTGAGATGTGGATAACACTGGCAAGGCCAGCATTTGTCACGCATCCCTAATTGCTCTGCAGAAGGTGGTACTGAGCAATCTCCTTGAACTCTGTGCAGTAGATACATGCACAGTACTGGCAGAGAGAGTGTGGTGACCCTCCTGTGGCTCAGTATTGTCCCTACTCATGGGCCAAGCCACCCAGGTTCAAGTCCCACCAGCTCCAGAAACATATATTAACATCTCTGAACAGGTTGATAAGAAAAATAGAACAGAATCCCTACATACAGTGCAGAAGCAGGCCATTTGGTCCATCAAATCTTCACTGATGCACTGATGCGCATCCCACCCAGATCCATTCCATCTCTGTAACCCTGCATTTCCCATGGCTAATCCCACCTAGTCTGCACAGTTTTGGATTGTGGGAGGAAACTTGTGCAGAGAAGGAGCATGTGCAAATGTGCACAGATAGCCACCAAAGAGTGGAATTGAACCTAGGACCTTAGTGCAGTCGGGTACCAGTAGTAGCCACAGTGCCACCCTAGGGTTAAAGTAGGTTAAATTAATAAAAAAGAAATCGGGGAGCAAGCCCAGGATCTTATGAGTATTTCCAGCATTTTCTGTTTTCATTTTTCAGATTTCCAGCATCTGCAGTATGCAACTTAAAAAGACAGAATAGCCTGTGATTTTGAAAGAAAATACATTTGCTCTGGCTTTTTATCGGGGTCACCTGTAGAACTGAAAATTCTGCAGTTTTTGGGTTTCTTATAACCTTGGTTCCATGCTTTTTGTTTCTGTACTTCCTTCTTTTGCTGCTGACTGTGGTTATTAGGAGTTCCCATTTTATCCCTGTTAATCCCTGGGTCACATAAGGGAATCAGATTTGGTTCACATTAGTGGGACTGTTTGCAATATTGCTATTATTGAGCAAGAAATTGGAACTACAAGAATGCTGGAGCAAAGTTCACCTGAAGTGGAACACAGAAGATTAAGGAGGAGAGGGAGATATATGAATTCACAGGTTTTCAAAACAATGAAATATTTTGAGAAAGTAATTAGTGAATGATAGTTTTTATTGGTTGGAAAATTAATAAAAGGAACCTAATGTTCAGGATGCTCAAAAATAATGAAATAATTAATTTGAAGATCAGAGGTTTATTAAAACATTAAAGCAATAAAATAATTCAAAAGGACACTGGATAAATATTTGAGAGGGGCAAAAGTATTTTTTACAAACTCAGGAAATACAAAGAGAAATGGGATTTGAGTGGAAGGTTCCAGCCATAGACCATTGGACCCAATGATCTTCCGTTGTGTCATTATTTCTATGCAAAACAAAATACAAAACAAACATCCATATAAACACAATAATGTGTTTTGTTTCACATGTTTACTAGTCAATTCCAGGTTCTGTTTTTAGTTGTGTATTAATGCAAACTTTTTGAGTGCATTCTGTCATTCCAATATTAATTACAGTTTGATACTGGAAATTTAAATACATATATCTACAGAGGTTTGGTGCAATGATTACATTCACAACAGCAAAAGTATCAATGCCTTAAAACTATGCAAGTTAGTTGATAATTCAGGGATTTTTGTACATCCCAAAATCATTTTATTAATGAACCTTGACACATAACAGCAGACCTGTGATTATAATTGGTGAATAGATTGTTTGTAAACATTCAGACTGGGTTGATTAGGCCAATTTATTCATTATTTTTCTGTACTATGCTGAATACCACAAACGGCAAGATGTTCTACAGCTGCGGCAAAATGTTAAATTAATAAAGGTACATTTATAGATGCTCAGTCCTTTACAAAAGCAAAATACTGCAATTGTTGGAAATCTGAAAAAAAGAACAAAAATGCTTGAAAAATTCAGCAGTCAGTTAACCTCTGTGGAGAGAAACAGAGCAACATTTTGGGTAACAAGGTGTAGAGCTGGATGAACACAGCAGGCCAAGCAGCATCAGAGGAGCAGCAAGACTGACATTTCGGGTTGACACCCTTCTTCAGAAATGGGAGAGGGGAAGGGGATTCTGAAATAAATAGGGAGGGGGGGAGGCAGATAGAAGATGGATAGAGGAGAAGAGAGGTGGAAAGGAGACAGACAGGTCAAAGATGCAGGACGGACCCAGTAAAGGTGAGTGTAGCTGGGGAAGTAGGGAGGAGATAGGTCAGTCCACATGGTGTGGTATACTGCATCCGCTGTTTCCATTGTGACCTCCTCTGCACTGGGGAAACAAAGCGGAGGCTTGGAGACCGCTTTGCAGAACACCGAAGCTCAGTTTGTAATAAACAACTGCACCTCCCAGTCGCGAACTATTTCAACTCCCCCTTCCATTCCTCAGATGACATGTCCATCCTGGGCCTCCTGCAGTGCTGCAACGATGCCACCCGAAGGTTGCCGGAAATGCAACTCATATTCTGTTTGGGAATCCTGCAGCTCAATGTTATCAATGTGGACTTCACAAGCTTCAAAATCTCCCCTTCCCCCTACCACATCCCAAAACCAGCTCAGCTCACCCCACCTCCCTAACCTGTCCTTCCTCCCACCTATCCCCTCCTCCCACCTCAAGCCCCACCCCCATTTCCTACCCACTAAGCTCATCCCACCTCCTTGATCTGTCAGTCCTGTCTGGACAGATCTATCTCCTCCCAACTCCCCACCTACACTCACCTTTTCTGGCTCCATCCCTGCCTCTTCGACCTGTCTGTCTCCTCTCCACCTATCTTCTCCTCTATCCATCTTCTATCCGCCTCCCGCTCTCTCCCTATTTATTTCAGAACCCCCTCCTCCTCCCCCATTTCTGAAGGAGGGCCTAGGCCCGTAACATTAGTCTTCCTGCTCCTCTGATGCTGCTGGCCTGCTGTGTTCATCCAGCGCTACACCTTGTCATCTCAGGTTCTCCAGCATCTGCAGTTTCTACTGTCTCTGAAACATTTAAGGTAGATGACTTTTCATCAGAACTAGTCTCACTTATTTTACTGTTCTTCATTGTAATATAAAATGAACACGAGACATGTTGTTAGGACAATATGATTTATGTATGTTCTCTGTAGGTTAGGAGACGATAGAAGAATCCTTTTACTGAACAGCAGCTGGGACCAAAACAGAAATTGCTGGAGAAACTCAGAGGGGAGAGAGCAGAGTCAATGTTTACAGCCAGCTGGGATAGTATCTGAGAATCTTTTATGGGGCTTTTGAGGATAATATATAAGAAGCCTGTAAGGGGATCAACTTTACTAATTGTCATCTTGCCTCTGGATTTTTTCTATCAGAACTCAATCAGCTGGGATTATTGCAATATTTACTTAGTCATGCCTTTGTCAAATAATGTGACCAAGACAGGATTCTGATGCTGCTTTTCCAGATGCTTGCCTAATTAATGGCAAGGATTGTATTCCCTTGGAACAAATACATGGCTGAAGATACTAGTAAAATAAACATTTTAATTCACATCTGGCTGTCTGTTAATGTGTAAAAATGGGAAGGAATGTGAATTCACTTGATATTTTTGGAGATGGTAGGTTAGTGTTTCTTGTCTTCTTCCATTAAAAGAAATAGGAAGATAATTTTGTATGTTGTTGCTGAACAAGCACAGATGTCTCACTCTGGGAATTGATCACTGGCATGTAGGGATTTCCATCTCAAATTGCAGAATGCTTCGAAGTTCCAGTCTGAGACTGATCGTGAGTTTAATTTGAAAAATTCCACGACTAAACACTAGTTAAACTCTGATTGTCCTGAATTTATCCTTAATCCAGACTGAAAAGATAGCAGTGCTTTAGAGGAACAAAAATGCGATCATGCTGTGAAAAAGCCTGTCATTTTAGAGCAAAATATCTGAGTCACTTTGAACATCACATGGCTGACCTGCTGTGGTGTAGACGTGAACTAAAGCTTAACCAGGAATATTACAGAAAATTCATTTATTCTATTTGCAGCTCTCTGCTTTGCCTTCCTATAATCCTTTAGCATCAAGCTTAGAAAACATTGGAAATTGAAAAAAAATTGATTTTGTTTCTTTATCTATTTTATTGGTAACTGTTGTTGACTGCCAATTTGCAAGATATATCTTTTTGTCAATCATGATATGTGGTTTTCATTCGCGTTTGCTGTTTGTTGAGTGATGTAGTGTGTATTTGTTGAGATTTAATGTTAGAAAATGGGTGTCCATCAGCATAGTACTCTTCAGATAGTAACCACTGACTCTATGCTGTTGCACTAGCTGGAAGTTTGGTTACAAAGTAGATTTGCTGCCATTATTCTCTTTCAGAGTAGGCATCTACAGAACCCACTTTGTCTAGTGTGGCAGAGGGAAACCACTAGATGGTCTAATGAGGTGAGTCTCTGGCCTTAAACATGATGTGGTTTATTGTATGATAGTTAATGGATATGTGTTACAATGGTACAATAGGTATTATTACAAAGACAATGAGGAGACTGCGATGATAGGTCTATCTTGACACCTTTCAGATCCAGCATTGTTCTACCTTTCCCCGCTCAAGTTCTTCTGAAATCATCAAAATGGTTGGAACTTCAGCATAATTTCCTTCAGAACCAATTCTTTATACAACATTAAAGTGAAAGTATTGTACAGGAATTTGCATAAGTATTGTATGATCAGTTACAGAAAACCAAATGAATGGGCATGTGATCCAGAGTGACTATTTTTGTACAATTGATAGAATTTTATTTGTAATGTTAGTCATTAATTACAAATATGCGGATACAACTATATTGAAACACTCTCCTGAGTTAAAATAACTTGTGTTGTTCTTAACCCTCATCAAGTCTCAGTTGCAGATAACCTTGAATGCTAACCTAGCAATTTTTCTAAAAAGAGATGTAGTCAGTCACTCTCTCCATGACTCCCTTGTTCGGTCCACACTGCCCTCCAACCCCACCACACCCGGCACCTTCCCCTGCAACCGCAGGAAGTTCTACACTTGCCCTCACACCTCCTCCCTCACCCCTATCCCAGGCCCCAAGATGACTTTCCATATTAAGCAGAGGTTCACCTAAACATCTGCCAATGTGGTATACTGTATCCATTGTACCCGGTGTGGCTTCCTCTACATTGGGGAAACCAAGCGGAGGCTTGGGGATCGCTTTGCAGAACACCTCTGCTCGGTTCGCAACAAACAACTGCACCTCCTAGTCGCGAACCATTTCAACGCCCCCTCCCATTCTATAGATGACATGTCCATCTTGGGCCTCCTGCAGTGCCACAAAGATGCCACCCGAAGGTTGCAGCAACAGCAACTCATATTCCGCTTGGGAACCCTGCAGCCCAATGGTATCAATGTGGACTTCACAAGCTTCAAAATCTCCCCTTCCTCCACCTCATCCCAAAACCAGCCCAGCTCGTCCCCTCCCACCACTGCATCCCAAAACCAGCCCAGCCTGTCTCTGCCTCCCTAACCTGTTCTTCCTCTCACCCATCCCTTCCTCCCACCCCAAGCCGCACCTCCGTTTCCTACTTACTAACCTCATCCCGCCTCCTTGACCTGTCCGTCTTCCCTGGACTGACCTATCCCCTCCCTACCTCCCCACCTATACTCTCCTCTCCACCTATCTTCTTTTCTCTCCATCTTCGGTCTGCCTCCCCTCTCTCCCTATTTATTCCAGAACCCTCTCCCCATCCCCCTCTCTAGGCCCGAAACGTCAGCTTTTGTGCTCCTGAGATGCTACTTGGCCTGCTGTGTTCATCCAGCTTCACACGTTATTATCTTGTAGTCAGTTATAGTATAGGTTTTCAAATATGGTTACACGGAACTTGGGAATTTATTCAATCATCACATATCTGTCCTTTACCTGTCAGATTTTTGCATGCTACATCAGATATTTTATCCATAATAAAACATGTTTTGCAAGGATAACACTGTTTTTCTTTGGCTAGCTGGCACTGTATTTTGGAAAATAAAAACAAAAGAACTGTGAACGCTGTAAATCAGGAACAAAAACAGAAGTTGCTGGTAAAGCTCAACAGGTCTGGCAGCATCTGTGAGCACCAGAGTTAATGTTTTGTGTCCAGTGACCCAATTTGTTCTACTTCAGAAATTAGGCTCTTTAGAGTATATTATATTGCTGTCTTCCATACTGACAAGTTTGAAAGTCAGTGCATTATTTTAATAAGTATTACAGTGTCAATGTAATCTCCACAGGAGGTAAACTTGTTTGGCAATGCCCATTTTACATCTTTTTGTGGTCCATTAGATTAGATTTGCCCCTCAGAGTAGTTCAATCAAATTGATTCTTTGTGAACGTTATGAAACGCTTTCAACGTGGGGGAGAAATAGTATTCACCATTTGAAATACATTTGCTTTTGTTGATTATACTTAGAATATTTCTGAAAAACATCACATTTGTGGAAGCTTTTCATTTTGAACTCATCAGGCCAATTTGAAAGAAATACTAATGTAAAAGGAAAACAACATTTATACTATGGCAAGTGGACTCTGATTGTTTGAGGTGTTGCCATAGAGAATACCTCATTTAGACGATGACTGCCAGTTAACTGGCAGATTGACTCTGATTTGTCAAGCTATTGGCCTGAGCAATGAACCAGAGAATATCAATGTAATGATTGGAACCAGGTGGATCTTGTTGACCATGAGATCCTTGATTGGAAATTGTTAACCTGGGCCAATCAGGAAGCACTGGCTGACCAATATAAACTGGGGATTCAGAATCTCATCAGTTTGGGAATTGGCTGGTCACAGACAGTGTGCCATGCACATGTAATGACTTGGTTGACTACAGTTATTGCAATCTCCTACCTACTTTCTTAAATTGAACCAAGTATAGTGTCTATGTTCTTTCTATCTGCAAAGATCAGGACCTGTGTATTAATGTAGATTCTAGCCTGTACAAGGGCATCCTACTACAAGCCAGACTGACAATGCCAAGCTTGCTGTCAGTATAATTCTTCACACACTCAATGTTATTGAACAAATATTATCTAATTGTGGAATCACATGTGATATTTTGAGTCTGTTTAGAGTTTTGCAAGTTTATCTTTCTATAGCATAATGAAAATGTGGTGAAGGCTCATTGTATAGAAAAGTCTTTTACATTCTATTTTCAAATCTGTTTGTGAATACTTCAAACACAGATGAGAAGCAAAGTAGTAAAAGGAAATAAAACATTTATCTTGTATGTGCTGTAAAATGGAATTCAGCAGTTAAGATTAAAGCTGTTAGGGGTAAATGGGAGAAGATTGCCATTTTGCCCAACATGATGAGATATTATTACCTCACTGAGAGGATCAGAATGTGTGTTTTGGGGCTATAATTACTTGGTAATTACTTTCCAGCAATGTTTGAGATAATACTGTATCAGATATATTCTCTGTATTTTTTCAGATTTTTGTCTTTAGAAAACTACAAATAATTAAATTTAAATTTATAATCAGTTGCTTAAGGGAACGAGAAGATTAATCTAGACTTTGAGCAATTCATGCTAAATTGCTGAAAAAAGTGTGATTAGTGAAATAATCATTTTGAACATGTGCAATATTCTAAGGAATGACTAAATTTCAGAGGAACTGTGACCTCAATGCCTTATTAGTATGAAAAAAAATTGTTGAAATGTTGAACCCTTTCATCTATGTATATTTAATCATTCTTCCTTGAATTTAGAGCCACTTCCTATAGGTGACCATAATTTCCAGTAAACATATTCTTCTTTTATATTGTTATAACTCAGTTGGACAAGTCAGGTCCTGGCTCGGTAGATAATAAGGTGTTTTTTTTTCCTCGTTAATCACTGTGAGGTGCATCATAAATGGTTTTCATAAGTGGCAGTCAATGCAATGTTAACAAAATCACAGGAAAATTTGTTATATAACAGAAAAAATAATTCAGTAAACTAGAACTATTGGAAGAATTACATTACAAGTAACAGGAAGAAAGATTCATCCCTATTATCCCTAAGCCCTTATATTTGCTCAACCCTCATTGAAAAGATATCCTCATCTTCACTTTAAATCTTCTTACTCAGCTGGCCTGGCTATAATCAATCTCTTTTCAACCAATTCATGTGCATCCGCTAGATGCTATTTTCCTCAGTCAGTGTTTTTTTCCAGATCTTTAAAACAAATGCTAACTGCAGCTTTCTAGTTATTTAACATTGGTTCCTTAAGCTCATGTCTTCATCAGCCTTGTAATATGTTTTCATCTCTAAACTGAATGGTTTTATGCTTCTGAAAATTTCTTCTTACTGTCTTTTAACTATTTCAGGAGTTCTCCCCAGCCTGACTTCCTGCACGTTGGTTTACTGTGTGCAGTTCTGGCTGCCCTGTTATAGGAAAGATGTTATTGAGCTAGATGGAGTTCAAAAAAGGTTTGCTAGAACGTTGACAGGAATGGAGAGTTTGACTTATGAAGGAGAGGCTGGATAGGCAGGGTTGTTTTTCACTAGAATGTAGACTGTTGAGGGGTGATGTTATAGGAGTTTATCAAATCATGAAGGGCTTAGATAAGGTGAATGTCAGGCGTCTTTACCCTAGGGTTGGGGATTTCAAGCCTAAAGGACCTATTTTTAAGGTGAGAGGAGAAAGATTTTAGAAAAGACATGAGGAGCAACTGTTTTACATAGAGGGTGATTCGTATGTAGAATGAACCTCCAGAGGGAGTGATGGATGTGGGTAGTTTCAATGTGAAAAAGAAATTTAGATAAATACATGAATAAGAAATGTTTGAAGGGATATGAGCTAAGTGCAGGCAGGTGGGACTAGTTTAGTTTGGGATTTTGGTCGGCATGGACTGGTTGGGCCAAAGTGTCTGTTTCTATGTTGTATGATTCTTTTGCTGTTGTGGGTCTCTTTCCCCTTCACGAAGCTGCTCTGGCTCCTGCATCTCCAGATCTCCTCTCTTTTCACCATCATGGGTGAATTCCTTGTGCCCCCTCACCTTTTCCCATTTGTGGACACATCTCCCAGTTCCCCCACCTCCTCTATCATGGCTGCACCACCCCCTCCCCAGTCATAGCTGAATCCCCTGGTCCACCCTTCTCTCTCCCCATTCATCATCACATCCCTGAACCCTCTCCTCACAGCCATAGCCCCTGACCACACTCTCTCTGTTCCCCCTTAGTCATGGCCACTTCCCCAGATCCCTGTTCATGACTAAAAACCTTGTCCATATCCCACCCACCTTATTCTTGGCCACAGTACTCAGACCCCACCACTGTGTATGGCCCCACTCTGTTTAACTGTGCATGCACAGCTTACACACAGCGTAGCTCGTGTGTGCTAGTGTCAGCATACTCTAAAAGAAACTAATATCTATTTATTCTCTATTTTAGAATCCACATTTTCAGATAATAGCAACGTATTACAGACCTTCATAACCTATGCATTTTGTTAGTCTCAACATTATTTCAAGTTTTAAAAACCATTTTTCTTTATCAGGAAGTAGTGCAGAAGCAGTTCTAATCTCTGCGTCAACTGAGACTTTGTATCCAAGTCTTGGTAGTATAAAATGAACACACGATTTTTTAACCTCGAGACAAGAGTGCCTACACTGAGTTAGAGCTAAGTTATTTTAAATTGTTTTAGAATATAATACTGGAAATTATTGGAAAGCTATTTCATGCATATACAAGCATGCGATAATACCGCTTTACCAAATGCTTGTATCACTTCACTCTTTAATGTTTATTGTGAATTTCTGGTGTCAGTCATGCCAATATGACCTAAAGCCTGCTTTACAGCATAGTTGCTGACAGGCCTTCAGAAATAATAATGGTTTGATGCTGTATCCTTCTGTCTTTCCCAAAGGTATCATTAATCTGAACACTCACTGTTCCTTTGGCATTTCTATGTATGTCACCTTGAAGAACTCAGGTAGTGTGGATGTGCAAACAACACTAGGCGCAAGTTCCTCTCCAGGTCACAGTTTTGTCATAACTATAAGAAATATACCATATGTCCTACACTGCCAAAACCCTGGACATCTCTCCCAACAGCACTGTGCAAATACCTATGTCACAGTAACTGCAATAGTTCAAGAAGGCAGCTAACATCTTCATAAGGGCAGTTAAGGATGGGCAACAAATGCTGGCTTATCCAGTGAGACTCATACCTAGTGCACCAATCTACTATCCCCTAAAGATAGATGGGGTGAGTACTCAAATGCCTATCCATTTCCTTTTCTGAGTTCAATAAAGCAATTTTCTCATTTTGTTCCCACAATGGGCATGTGACTTCTTTCTGAAGTCTTTATGGTTCATACTGTATGGTTCCACTCAAGCTTTGTATTCCTTAAGGGTGTTTTGCTGTTGTACCCAGTACGTTTTCTTTAGCAAGGTGACCTTTGCTTATAAAGTTGAAGATATGTTTATATTGTTCCATACAATCTTTTAGAAAATACTATTTAGAGCACATCGTTTCATAAAACCAATTAAGTCAGCTCAAATTAAATTTTGTGTGTAGCAGCACATTTTCAAACAAGCCTTACAAAGAGATAAGTTAAAACATATGTTTAAAAACCTGTCTGCACACTTGCAACATTGTAGGCTTTGGATCATTTTAGCACAAGTACATTCAGATCTAAATGAGGTGAAGAAAGAGGGAGGTGATATAATGGGATATTGCACACATGACCTGGGTATAATTTCCCATTAGCTTCCAACATTGTATTCCCACAACTCTTCAAATGTTTAAAACCCACAACAACGCCTTAAGCACCAAATGGACTTTAATACTGTAGTGTAGAACTGAAATGGTGCCACACTATCAGAGGTAACTTTGTTCAGAAGAAATAATGAACATATTTTGCATCTTTTCGTTCTCAATAGGGTGTAACAGGCTCCATGGCATTTTTGAAAAAGAGCAGGGGATTAGTATTTAAATATAGAACGTAGAACATAGAACATTACAGCACAGTACAGGCCCTTCGGCCGATCTCAAGCCCATCTAACCTACACTATTCCACGTACGTCCATATGCTTGTCCAATGACGACTTAAATGTACCTAAAGTTGGCGAATCTACTACCATTGCAGGCAAAGCATTCCATTCCCTTACTACTCTCTGAGTAAAGAAACTACATCTGACATCTGTCCTATATCTTTCACCCCTCAATTTAAAGCTATGCCCCCTCGTGCTCGCCGTCACCATCCTAGGAAAAAGGCTCTCCCTATCCACCCGATCTAACCATCTGATTATTTTATATGTTTCAATTAAGTCACCTCTCAACCTTCTTCTTTCTAATGAAAACAGCCTCAAGTCCCTCAGCCTTTCCTCGTAAGACCTTCCCTCCATACCAGGCAACATCCTAGTAAATCTCCTCTGCACCCTTTCCAAAGCTTCCACATCCTTCATATAATGTGGTGACCAGAACCGTACACAATACTCCAAGTGCGGCCGCACCAGAGTTTTGTACAGCTTCACCATAACCTCTTGGTTCTGGAACTCGATCCCTTTATTAACAAAAGCTAAAACACTGTATGCCTTCTTAACAGCCCTGTCAACCTGGGTAGCAACTTTCAAGGATCTGTGTACATGGACACCGAGATCTCTCTGCTCATCTACACTGCTAAAACTCTTACCATTAGCCCAGTACTTTGCCTTCCGGTTACTCCGACCAAAGTGCATCACCTCACATTTGTCTGCATTAAACTCCATTTGCCACCTCTCAGCCCAGCTCTGCAGCTTATCTATGTCTCTCTGCAACCTACAGCATCCTTTGTCACTATCCACAACTCCAGCGACCTTAGTGTCATCTGCAAATTTACTAACCCATCCTTCTATGCCCTCATCCAGGTCATTTATAAAAACGATAAACAGCAGTGGACCCAACACCGACCCTTGCGGTACACCACTAGTAACTGGTCTCCAGGATGAACATTTCCCATCAACTACCACCCTCTGTCTTCTTTCAGCATGCCAATTTCCGATCCAAACTGCTATATCTCCCACAATTCCATTCCTCTGCATTTTGTACAATAGCCTACTGTGGGGAACCTTATCGAACGCCTTGCTGAAATCCATATACACCACATCAACCGGTTTACTCTCATCTACCTGTTTGGTCACCTTCTCAAAGAACTCAATAAGGTTTGTCAGGCACGACGTTCCCTTCACAAAACCGTGCTGACTATCCCTAATCAATTTATTCTTTTCTAGATGATTATAAATCCTATCCGTTACAACCTTTTCCAACACTTTACCAACAACTGAGGTAAGGCTCACTGGTCTATAATTACCAGGGTTGTCTCTACTCCCCTTCTTGAACAGGGGAACCACATTTGCTATCCTCCAGTTTTCTGGCACTATTCCTGTAGACAATGACAAGTTAAAGATCAATGCCAAAGGCTCGGCAATCTCCTCCCTGGCTTCCCAGAGGATCCTAGGATAAATCCCATCCGGCCCAGGGGACTTATCTATCTTCACCTTCTGAAGAATTTCCAATACCTCTTCCGTGTGAACCTCAATCCCACCTAGTCTAGTAGCCTGTATCTCAGTATTCTCCTCGACAACATTGTCATTTTCTAGAGTGAATACTGTTGAAAAATATTCATTTAGTGCCTTCCCTATCTCATCTGACTCCACACACCACTTACTACTACTATCCTTGATTGCCCCTAATCTTACTTTCGTCATTCTTTTATTCCTTAAATACCTATAGAAAGCCTTAGGGTTTACCCTGATCCTATCCACCAACAACTTCTCATGTCTCCTCCTGGCTCTTCTGAGCTCTCTCTTTAGGTCTTTCCGGGCTACCTCGTAGCCCTCAAGTGCCCTAACCGAGCCTTCACATCTCATCCTAACATAAGCCTTCTTCTTCCTCTTGACCAGAGATTCCACCTCCTTCGTAAACCACAGCTCCCGCACTCTACAGCTTCCTCCCTGCCTGACAGGTACATATTTATCTAGGACACACAGGAGCTTTTCCTTGAATAAACTCCACATTTCTAATGTGCCCATCCCCTGCAGTTTCCTTCCCCATTCTATGCTCCCTACATCTTGCCTAATCTCATCGTAATTACCTTTCCCCCACCTATAACTCTTGCCCAGTGGTATTCACCTATCCCTTTCCATCACTAAAGTAAACATAACAAAATTGTGATCGCTATCACCAAAGTGCTCACCTACTTCCAAATCTAACACCTGGCCGGGCTCATTACCCAGTACCAAATCTAATGTGCCTTCGCCCCTTGTTGGCCTATCTTCATACTGTGTCAGGAAGCCCTCCTGCACATTCTGGACAAAAACTGACCCATCTATAGTACTCGAACTATAGTGTTCCCAGTCAATATCTGGAAAGTTGAAGTCCCCCATGACAACTACCCTGTCTCTCTCACTCCTATCGAGAATCATCTTTGCTATCCTTTCCTCTACATCTCTGGAGCTATTCAGAGGCCTATGGAAAACTCCCAACAGGGTGACCTCTTCTTTCCTGTTTCTAACCTCAGCCCATACTACCTCAGTTGACGAGTCCCCAAACATCCTTTCTGCATCTGTCCTTGACCAACAATGCCACACCTCCGCCCCTTTTACCATCTTCTCTGTTCTTACTGAAACATCTAAATCCCGGAACCTGCAACAACCATTCCTGTCCCTGCTCTATCCATGTCTCTGAAATGGCCACAACATCGAAGTCCCAGGTACTAACCCATGCTGCAAGTTCACCCACCTTATTCCGGACGCTCCTGGCATTGAAGTAGACACACTTCAATCCAACTTCTTGCTTGCTGGTGCCATCTTGTGTCCCTGAAACTTTATTTCGGACCACCCTACTCTCAACCTTTTCTATAGTCGAACTACAATTTTGGTGCCCATCCCCCTGCTGAATTAGTTTAAACCCACCCGAGTAGCCTTAGCAAATTTCCCCCCCAGGATATCGGTACCCCTCTGGTCCAGGTGAAGACCATCTTGCTTGTAGAGGTCCCACCTACACCAGAAAGAGCCCCAATTATCCATGAATCCAAAACCCTCCCTCCTACACCATCCCTGTAGCCACGTGTTCAACTCCCCTCTCTCTCCCTATTCCTCACCTCCTGCACGTGGAACGGGCAACAAACCAGAGACAACAACTCTGTTCGTCCTAGCTCTCATTTGTCCAATATTTATAACCCAACCACCACCACTAAATTAAAGAAACAATTTATCTGGTTCGTTATCACATTGCTATTTGTGTGATCTTTCTGGACACAAACTGGCAGCTGTGTTTCCCCTACTATAACAATGACTACTTCATGTTTCAGGTGGTGAAAAAGACAAGAGTGCTTCCTTGCTGCAAGAATCGAATAGCACCTTTCGGACGGATGAACATCCTGAACTGGAGCCGCTGACTAAGATCTGGCCTGAATATTCAAATGTCTCATCTGAAATGCTTCCATTGAGCCTGCTTCAGCGAGAAGATAATACTGGTAAGAACGCTTGGAGGCCGAGATCTGAAAAATATTGCAGATCCCAATGTGGAAAGTGTCACCTATGTTGCTGTTGGTGAAATTGGGTTTCAGAAGTCCACCCGTGGGTTTGCCTTGGTTAGGATAGAATTTTGCATCGAACAGCATTTAGAGTTTGAGAATAAGAGCTGTCTTGAAAAGAGAAAGTACTGGTTGTCCCTGGTAGAACAGCAGGAGCCTTTTCTGTGTCAAGAACCTAACTCCTGATTCATGTACTAAATGATTGCTCTCTAACAGAACAAAATAATGAGTCCTCACCTGTGGGTTTTCTGACCAGTCAGGGAAGGCAGGTGGAATGACATAGTCAATGCAGCAATGAAGGATGTCTATTGAAAAGGAATCTCAGCCAATCTCCCTGTGGAATTCCTGTTTGGAGGAAAACATCCAGTGAAGGAGGAAACAGCGAGGTTGGGAAAGAAATAATTGGAACTGCAGATGCTGGAGAATCTGAGATAACGAAGTATAGAGCTGGATGAACACAGCAGGCCAAGCAGCATCTTAGGAGCACAAAAGCTGACGTTTCGGGCCGAGATGAAGAACGGTCTAAGATGCTGCTTGGCCTGCTGTGTTCATCCAACTCCACACTTTGTTATAGCGAGGTATGGAAAGGCTGCTTCCCTGATCATAAGGTCCGAAGCAGAGACGGCCTGGGGAGAAGTTGTCTTCGTGGACAATGACAGGATGAGGCGTGTCAGCCACATTGAGCATGTGTAACTTTGGGTTGCTGAGGCCTTAAGCAGTGGGAGACAAGTGGTGTTAAGAACCTTGATCTGGTTCTGGAAAGGTTCATCGACATCATGAAGTCTGGCAAGGTGAGTATCTCAGCTGGCAGTTCTCAGCCATTCACCTCCCTAGCTGCCATCTGAGCCACTTTCCTCTGACCAATGCAATTCCTCTCCAGCTCCCTCCTCAAATCTCAGCCCTATCATACAGCGTTTACACTTGCTGACAGTCTCATGTCCTATTACTACCACTACTCTCTCCTCAAAGGTTGACACTCCCTCGGCACTCAGTTCACATCTCAACTGCTTACCTTTTCTCATTGCAGGAGAAGAGGGCCCATAACTCTGGGAAGAATGTTGGCAATTAATAATCAGCACTTAACGCTGAATTGATGTCAGCAGTTCCATGAATACAGTCATGATCAACTTATTCTAACTTGGTATGGAATTTCAGCCATGTTCAGCACTAATCATAGAGCTGTACAGTGTAGAAACAGTCCCTTTGGACAACTTGTCCAAATAAATATATAAATCTCTTTCCATTTGCCAGCATTTGGCCCATATCCTTCTAAACTCTTCCCATTCATATATCCATCCAAATGCCTTTTAAATGATGTAATTGTACCAGTCTCCACTATTTCCTCTGGCAGCTCATTCCATACATGCACCACCCTCTGTGTGAAAATATTGCCCCTTAGGTCCCTTTTAAATCTTTTCCTCTCACCTTAAATCTACACCCTTTAGTTTTGGACTCACCCACCCCAGGCGGAAGACCTTGTCTGGTTACCCTATCCTTGCCCCTCATGATTTTATAAGCCTCTGTAAGGTCACCCCTCAGCCTTCAATACTCCAGGGAAAATAGCCCCAGCCTATTCAGCCTCTCCCTATAGCTCAAACCCTCTAACTGTGACAATATCCTTGTAAATCTTTTCTGAACCCTTTCAAGTTTCACAACATTCTTCCTGTAACAGAGAGACCAGAATTGCATGCAGTATTCCAAAAGTGACTGAACAATGTCCTATACAGCTGCAACATGACATAGAACACAGAACATTACAGCACAGTACAGGCCCTTCGGCCCTCGATGTTGTGCCGACCTGTCGTACCGATCTCAAGCCCATCTAACCTACACTATTCCATGTACGTCCATATGCTTGTCCAATGACGACTTAAATGTACCCAAAGGAGGCATACCAAATGCCTCCTTCACTATCCTACCTACCTGAGACCACTTTCAAGGAACTACGAACCTGCACTCCATAGTCTCTCTCTTCAGCAACACTCCCCAGGACCTTACCATTAAGTGTATAAGACCTGCCCTGAATTGCTTTTCCAAAACTCACTCTCGGGTGACTACTTCATGCATTCTCCCGGGTGTGCCGGGTGCTCTGGATTCCTGCCATAGCCCAAAGATGTGCAGTTTAGGTGGATTCACCATATTTAAACTGCCAAAAATGCCCAGGGATGGGTTAGCCATGGGAAATGCAGGGTTACAGGAACAGGGTCTGGGTGAGATACTCTTTGGAGGGTTGGTGTGGACTCGATAGGCTGAATGGCCTACTTCCACACTGCAGGGATTCTATGATCTCCCACAGGGAAATTACTGGAGATGGAGCAGGGAGGAGACAGTGAGTATCTGCAGGTGTATTGTAGGTGGTGTGGCTAATGCCTCAAGTGTGTAACTCTCAAACTGATAACGAACACGCTGCAGTGATGTCCATGACTCAGCAGGTGGAGCCCAGTACTCACCCACAGGGTCCCTAAAATTGTTCACTATGATAGCGTGCGATAGGATTAGCCCAGCTCAACAACAGGCAGAGCATTTAGAAGAAGAGCAGTCTGCCAGAGATGCAGAGGGAGCCAATCCTAAAGGCGAGTGTGCTGAACAAGCCAGGGCCATACTGCCATGAAGCAGATAGGTCTACAAGAACCAGATAGCAACTAGATCTGAATCAGAACTATGAACCAATAATGATGTAGAGATATTCTGGTCCTCAAAGGAATGCTTACTTCATAAATTAACAATTAAGGTAATTTGTTTACCATTAATTGCAAATGGATTTATTCCCCTTGTGACACCTGTTCAGTATTCTAACCAGAACATCAGGATGGAGATGTGCAACACTATGTGGGGGCTGCACTTAGATGATTAAAAATTCAGTTTTCAATGGGCATTCGTCTTTTACAGAGATGTAAAAGGTTGATTCCCAAAGCTTAAGTTCCCACTTTTCAGAAGTTGTGGTTCTTGCAGAGGGCAGGAGAGAATAACAGTTATACATTATTCCAGTTGATACATATGGGATTGAGTGCAGCGATCAGAACCCCTCCAGACAGTCTACAAAGAAAACACAAACAGTCAAAAACAAAAAAAAGGTTTTGGAGAAACTCAGCAGGTCCGACAAGATCTTTGGAGAGAATAAAACAGTTAATGTTTAGATGCCTTTGGAATTGCAATCACCAGAAACCTGGACAAATTGAATGAAATCACAGAACTGTCATATAAACTACAATTTGTGTCAAATATTGTGTTGCATAGAAGGTTCCTCTAAAATGACTTCAGTCTTGTTAAATCTTACTTTTCAGACAGCTGCATCTTGGTGTGATCTTGCCAGCCACAGATGAGCCTGAGGAAACCTGCTGGGTTTCCCTCAGAAGGTGCTCTCTGCTGCTTTGAAGCCTGGATGGCTCCTGCACTGAGGTGCGACCTCCTCTCTCTGATGTTTTTGGATCTCTGGCAGCAGGGAGGTAATGTGGCAGGGCATCTCAAGAGATGACACACCTAAGATGTATGTCTGTTGGATCTCCTCCTTCTTGTCTGTGCAGAGTGACATCATCCTCACTCCTTGAGGAGATGGGGCATTTGAAGGGCAAACAATGTCCCTTGGCCCTCTTTCATGCAGCCAGTGAATGAATACATCCCTGGGATTCAAGTGATAGAATGAAGGTTCCTGCCTGTACCTGACAGGCACTGACTGTTCCACTGTACAGTATCAACAGCCAGTTCCATGGAGGCAACCATTCATTTACCTGCTAGAGCCACAACATCAGACCGAACCTGGACAGTCATGGTTTGCACATGATCTTTGACACTTCTGCCAGACCTTCCCTGCTTGACTATGCATCTCTGTCTGCTCATTAGTTTCTGAGTCCAGAGGCTCATCATCTATATTGTCCGCTACGAGGGGCTTATTCCCTGGTAGTCTCCAAGTGTCAGACCCCTTGGCCAATTCTTCCGCCTCTAGATTTTGGTCACTTTCAGAGCTATTCTCAACAGAATGTGATCCTGGACATACTCTAGATAGATTGTTCACTGAGGTGAATTCTCTGCACTGCTGAAGGGCAAGAAGCTCTTGATGGTACATTCTCAGAGATTCTTGACTGTTCCTTTTAAGAAGAGTGTTAGAAGAGGCTGGCAGAGATAGACCTGTCTTGACAGGGGTAAGCAGAGCCTGTATAGAAATAAAAACACAAAGCTTTAATCTAGTTTGTAGTGTTTGGAACCAGGTAGATCTCATTGACTTCAAATGCTCCTTGATTGGGGTTGTTACTCTGGACCGATCAGGAAATCCTGGCTGACCAATACAGACAGGGGGTTTAGAATCTCCTCTGTTCAGGGGTCTGACTCCGAGCTGGCTGGCCAAAGCTAGTGTATTGTGCACAAGCAAATAAAGGGTGACTTGGTGACAGGACACTGGCCTCTGTGCAGTTATTTCAGTGTTCAAGCTACCACCCTTCTCCAATGTGTTATCATTAGTGCTTGATGTGCAACTGGGAGTAGCAGATTGGAGCTTTCTTGCTAGATGGCTAGAGATACCCAATCTCCACCTCAGCACAGGCACATTGCCCTTGCTGTCCTACAGCTCAACTGCCTGATCCTTGAAGGTATCAGGTGCTTTACGTCAGGCATCTCTCTCCACCCCAGTCTCGGCAGAGCTAGCAGGACATACCTTAAAACTAGTTTAAAGCCAAAAACGAGAAAGGAGCACTAAATAAAGGGCTGAAAGAACAGAGGAGTACTAAAGTCAGACAGCGATAATATCACTCTGATCTTAACGGAGTTATGACAAAGTGATAGTGGTAATATTTGGGACTTGTCTTATTTTCACATTGAACTCTTAAAGGATTATCACTCCAAAGGCTCTGACACAAATATATTCATTGTGTTCTGGAATTGTTTATTTAGATTTAACAGATGGCAGTAATCGCTGACTAGGGCTAAAAACTTTGAATGTACTTATATTTGTACTGGAATGTAATAGAAGCTTATTGTAATGTATAATATCAGACCTTCCTGTTAATATAAGCTGGTTTTGCAGAAATGACTTCAAAGATATATTTCTGTTGCAGCTTCAAGTGTTAGTCTTTCCTTGAAGAGTGGGAAGATGAAGAAGAAGCGATCAGTGTCCCCGAGAACAGTTGATGAGTTACCTGTTGTGGTTGAACCTCCAATACCGATAATTATAACTTCACCTTTTGAGGCAACATCAGGAGTCTCTCACCATAAGGACTTCATCCGCTGTCTTCCTATTCATTTGGCAAAATTTGTTCTTGGTGAGGACTGATTTATTTTTCAGTTAAGAACTCAAATAAGTTATTTACTTCATAAAGCTTAGGAAGTGTGCATACGGTAAGAAAGCAAATAATTCAAAGAAGTTAATTTAAAACTGTGGAACTGCCACATTTTTAAGATGAATTCACCATAACATTGGCTTTCATTTATAGAAGACATTGGCACTGGGACATGTGGTTTACACTTAACCAGTCTCTGATATATCCTCGAAAGCCACTCCATATCTGGGAAAATTGGAACAGGGAACAAATAATGGGCCCATCTCATCAAACAAAAGTTAAAAAGCTGGTTCAACTGCTGCATGGATCACTCTATATGTCTACAATGATCCTTAACAATATCAACAAATCACAGTCAGTTTGCTAACATTGAATCTTGACTGTAGACTTTTCAATTACCTAGCTTGCTGTTTGCAAGTATGTAAAAAATTAATTGCAATATATGTTAACATTTCCATTGAGGTTTCAAAATGTGTTATGGACAAATATTTCGCCACCTCTGTCAGGTCGATTATATCTTCAGGACATGATGCTAACTGTAAAATCATGATTGTGCGAACAATAAATCACAGAATATTCCTGTCGCATGAATACAATTTTCCTCATGGAAAGCTGTCCCCTTAACCATAGCTCAAGCAAAACACAGCAAACTACCTTAAAACAAGAGACTGAGATTCCCTGAAAACTCTTTGAAGTCTATAACACCTTTTAAAATCAGATTTTCCATAGACCTCTTAATAATTTTTGGCATGTTGTAAAATTAGGACGCCTATTTTTCCATCATGTATTGGCCAAGTTCAGACTTGTTTTGTGCAGTTGAGGTAAACAGAATGCCTGCATTGAAGGGGAATCTAGATTCTTTTAACATTTTAATTCATGGGATGTGGGTGTCACTGGCTGGGCCAGCATTTATAGCCCATCTCACAGGGCAACTAAGAGTCAACCACACAGATGTCAATCTTATCCTGACAATTGGCAATTGCTTCATGGTCATAATGTGACTTTTATTTCCAGATTATTATTGAATGCAAACTTCACATTTGAACCAAGCTCCCTAGATCATTATCTAGGTCTCTGGATTCATAGTCTAGTGATACTACCACTAGGCCAATGTCAGTCACCCCATGAATATGTGAAGTTTGAAGGAATAGAAAGTTAAGTCTTTGAGGAGATAATGAGCAAGTTAAACAAAGGAGAGCCAATAGACATAAGCTATTTGGATTTCCAGAAGGCCTTTGACAGGGTGCTGTATAGGAGGCTGCTAAATAGAGTAAGAGCCTGTGGTGTTGGAGACAAGGCAATGGATAGAGAATTGGCTGAGTGGCAGAAGGTGGAGAGTGGGGATAATGGGGTCTTTTTCAGGATGGCAGATATTGACTAGTGGAGTTCTGCAGGGGTCCATGCTGGGTAATTCACTTTGTACATTAACTATTTATGTTGTACATTAATGATCTGGATGCAGGAACTGAGGGCCTTGTTGCTAAGTTTGCAGTTGACACATAGATAGGTGGAGGGGCAGGTAATTTTGAAGAAGCATGGAGGCTACAGAAATACTTGGACAAGTTAGGAGAGTTGGCAAAGAAGTGGGAGATGGAATCCAATGTAGGAAAGTATGAGGTTGTGCACTTGGGTAGAAAGAGTAGAGGCATAGACTATTTTCTAAATGGAGAAAGCCTTCAGAAATCTGAAGCATGAAAGGACTTGGGAGTCCTACGACAGGACTCTCTTAAGGTTTACTGCAGGTTCAGTTGGTGGTTAGAAAGGCAAGGGTGACAATACAATAGCAGAGATATATAGCTGAGGTTGTATGAAACTCTGGTCAGACTGTATTTGGAATATTCTGAGCACTTTTGGGCCTTCAATCTAAGGAAGGATGTGCTAACCTTAGAGGGGATCCAGAGGAAGTTTACAAGAATGATCCAGGGGATGAAGGTCTTATGACATGAGGAGTGGTTAAGGATTCTGGGTCTGTAATCCATGGAGTTTAGAAGGATGAGGGGGGATCTGATTGAAACTTACAAAATATTGAGAGGCCTGGATAGAGTGGACAAGTAGGAGAGACTAGGGCTTGAGGGCACAGCCTCAGAGTGAAGAGAACTGAGATGAGGAGGAATTTCTTCAGCCAGAAGATGCTAATTTGAGGAATCATTGCCGCAGTGGGCTGTGGAGGCCAAGCTATTCAGTGCGCTTAAGACAGAAATAGATAAGTTCTTGATTGGTAAGGGGACAAAGAGTTATGAGAAGAAAGCAGGAGAATGGGGTTGAGAAACGTATCAGCCGTGATGGATCAAATTCAATTGGCTGAACGACCTAAATTCTATTCCTTTATCTTACGGTCTTACTGGGTGGAAGGAAGCTTGTGTACCCTGCTAAAAACTACATTTTCTTAAAAAGAATATACTTCCTACTGGCCAATGTTTTAACAGCACTTGATACTCCTTTTGCTTTCAGGCTCCTACCATGTTTCTGATGATTTTTGGATATGATTTTGCAGTTAGCTATTATTTTTCTTGCTGTCTGAATTGAATACCATTGAGCTTTGACTGTCCTGTCAGAAAAATGAAGACAACTCAACATATGAGAGCAAGTAGTTTTAATATTGATGAGACTGGATTGAAATATTATATCTCCACAGCACTTTAATGCGACCATGGCTGCAGCAGTCAAATGCCTGGTGTTATTATTTACTTATGAATCATAATGGGGGATAAATCTTCATCACAGGTGATCTTCAGAGTACTGACATACTGAGAATAATTTGGTGACTCTGCTTTGAGATGGATTCTCTCCACTGTTCATTCTGTTGTGAGATCAATCTTGCAGTTTACCTGCCACCATCCTCTATCTTGGTAGGGATTTATAGATCCCTCTTGCTTTACTGCAGTAGAGGAGAACCACCCAGTAGACTAACTAGAAGAAGCTCGTGTCTTAAACATGAAGTCATTTGTTACAAAGTAGCAACTAGCTCCAAATTACATTGAAATGATGGATACAGTTGTTGAGACTGTGAGGGAAAACTCAATGTTAGGTCTTACTCCTTCAAGATCCAAAGCCGTTCTCCTGCTTGAGTCCATTTGACTTTGTTATCTTTAGACTGTGCTTAATGCACTATTTGGCTTTAAGCATTTCTGGCCCTTACATGATAACTGTGATGTACCTCAGTCTGAAGATAACTGCCATTTACAGATGTCAAATTAATTTTCATGAAAACTCATAATCAGCTTCTTGCTATGGGAAGTTCCCATGAATTCCAGGTATACCAATCCAATTTCATAGTTTAAAATCTACAGTAAGTTTAAATCCACTTAATCTATGTAATCTTAATAACAGTCCTTCCTTTACAAATAAAAGTGATGAACTTTTTTTTTCCATTAGGCTTTCTGGATCACAGCTCTCTCCAAAACTGTACACTTGTGTCACGCCACTGGGCCTACCTGGGAAGGGAGATTATGAGGGATAAACTAGCCATCCAATGCATTTTTGATGAAATCAAAAAATTACAGGTATCATTAACTGTCCTTATGCATGTTCAAATTTGTTTACCATTAACATTGATGGCAGCTGTCCCTTATCTGTGTTTCTCAGCAATTTGACGTGTGTTGTGTATTTTGTAAGTAAGATGAGGATCTACTTCGTAATGAGATACTCTGTCTAAGAAGGATGCGATATTAATTGTCAAAAAATAATTGTTTTAATTATCATTTATAAGATATCTTGAGATCATCGATGCATTTGAGGATCTCTCTGTGTTGCCTTCCCTGCAAGATCAAGTGGATATTTGGTAGAAAATGTCTGAAAAGCTGTAATTAAGTTTTGTATTTGATTATTTTATGCAATCAGTAACAAAGAACAGAGCTTAGTGTTACTTGGGTAGACTACCTCCGAATCTGGTGGAAGAAATTTGCATCCAATTTTAAATTAGTTCTGATAAAAGGTTTAAAAAGATTTGAGAAAAAAATTTTGTGTGTTTTGAATTTGAAAATGTGACAGCAAGAATGCTCAGACTGATACTGCAAATTTCAAATTAATGTAATTGTGTAGAATTTTATTGAAAGCAAGTCAACAGATTAAAAACCAGGGTAATGTTTATTAAGTGTACAATTTAATCTGGTGTACAACCTGTGGAGACTTGGGAAACAAAATTCCTTCCTGTGGAAGTTACAAAATTTACAGACAGAGAAAATGTTAGGTTTGCATTTTCTCTGCACTCGTCTAGAGTGTATCTCCTTTGCAATGCACTATGGAGATTTAGGGCAAGTCTGGACCTTTTGTAGAGCCCAGCAAATTTATTTCCACAGTGGTTCACATTCTTTGCAGAATTACTGCCACATGAATACTGGCAATACATAATAGAATATGAACATTACACTTTAAAATCAGATATTATTGTTTAAATGAAAAATCCTTTGGTTTAGTTTAGTCTGAGGGATAAGCAATGATCATAGTATTTATGCCAAGTTATTGAAGATAACTTTCAGGCTTTTTTTACAAAATACATTCGGCCTGATAGAGAGCACGTATGTAGCCAGTACGTAGGAGATGGAGTGCAGCTTGAGGTGCGAGGAGTGGATAGGTGGGAGGACACGTTAGGGAGGCGGAAACAAGCTGGGCTGATTTTGGGTTGCAGTCGGGGGAGGGGAGATTTTGAAGCTTGTGAAGTCCACATTGATACCATTGGGCTGCAAGGTTCCCAGACGGAATATGGGTTGCTGTTCCTGCAACCTTCGGGTGGCATCATTGTGGCACTGCAGGAGGCCCAGGATGGACGTGTTGTCTGAGGAATGGGAGGGGGAGTTGAAATGGTTTGCAGCTGGGAGGTGCACTTGTTTGTTGCAAACCGACCGCATCCCAAAACCAGCCCAGCTCATACCCGCCTCCCTAACCTGTCCTCCCACCTATCCAATCCTCCCACCTCAAGCCCCACCCCCCATCTCCTACCTACTAGCCTCATCCCACCTCCTTGACTTGTCCATTCTCCCTGAACTGACCTATCTCCTTCCCTAATTCCCCAGCTACACTCACCTTTACTGGCTCCAACCCCGCCTCCTTGACATGTCTGTCCCCTCTCCAACTATCTTTTCCTTTATCCATCTTCTAGCCGCCTCCCCACTTCTCCCTATTTATTTCAGAATCCCCTTCCCCTTCCCCATTCCTAAAGAACGGTTTAGACCTGAAACATCAGCCTTCCTGCTCCTCTGATGCTGCTTGGCCTGCTGTGTACATTCAGCTCTACACCTTGTTATCTCAGAACTTCCAAAGAACATTTTTGATTCAAGCACAGGATGTGGGCGTCGCTGGTTGGGCCTGCATTTATTGCGCTTCCCTAGATGCCTTTGAGTTGGCTGTGGTGAGCTTCCATCTTGAGTCGCTGCAGTCCAAGTGTTGCAGGTTGTAGACCCACAATGTCATTTGGGAGGGAATTCTAAGAATTCGACTCAACAGCACTGAAGGAACAACAATAAATTTCCAAGCCAGCATGGTGAGTGGCTTGGTGGCAAAGTTGCAGCTGGTGGTGTTCACATATATCTGCTCCCATTGTCCTTCTAGATAGTAACATTAGCTGATGTATATTGAAATATGCTCACTCAGTTCTTTAGGAGCTGCGTTTATTCATTGTACCAGTTGCAACTTGCTTTACATAGCAGTTGTTTTGCTATTTCTATGAATCTATAAGCAGTCTCCATCTATAGTGCAAAATTGAATTCAGGACAATTTCATTTGTTCTTGATTTTTCCTGGGGTGTGGATATCATTGGCAAAGTCAGAATTTGTTGCCCATTCCTAATTGCCCCTTGAACCAAGTGATTGCTTCAGATGACAGTTAAGGGTTAACCACCTCACTGTGGTTGAAGACATATAGAAACCATACCTAATCAGGAGGGCAGTTTTCCTTTCCAAAAAGGATATTAGTGAACCCCTTGGGTTTTTACAACAATGGTTTCATGGTTATCGTTAATGAGATTTGTTTACAACTCCGATTTACTAACTGAAACTGAATTATCATGGTGGGAATTAGCTCAGGCCTGTGGCTTATTAGTCAAGTGATCTTACCGCTATGCCAACATCCTCCCTGAGATCAGTTGCACTTGTTCACCCAACAAGCCAATTCATTATTAAATGCATCTCTTCATAAGTGGAGTTGCTGAAAATAAAGTAAAATATAGGTTCTAGAATTGTTCATTCATCTGTTTTATTGGATTTGAATCCAACTGTGTTAGAATAGTTGCCCTGTCCATGTTGAGTGTAAGTGTAGAGTGTAAGATAAGCTTTGATACTTTTGATGTGCACAAAACTGTACCCAAATTATTCATTTCAACCAGACCATGATGGTGCGTGATATGAGAAAGTAAAAATTCACTCTAGTGTACATCTAAAGGCATATGTATTAGGACCAGGAGTAGGCCATATGCCCCTCAGACCTGCTTTACCATTCAGTTGGAGCTTGTCTGAACATTATCGTCAACTCCACTTTCCTGTTTTATTCACATCATCCTTTGATTCGTTTATTTTCCAAAAATTTATCTCAGTCTTGGGTTTAATCAAAGAAGAAACTCGGATAGACAGTTCAAAAGATTGACAAAACTTTGAGTGAAGAATCATCTAGCATCATCTCATTCTTAAATGACTGCCCCCTAGTTCTGAGATGATGACCACTAGTTCTCGGCTCTTCAAGTGGGGGAAAACAGCCTTACAGCTTCTACCCTGCTAAATTGTTTAATTGAGAACACCTCTCAATCTTCTAAATTCTGGAGAATATATGACCAAGCCAACATAATAATCTCTGATTGAAATGATTGATTTGTGTGTTGTAGGTCTGAAGTTTTGGTAGCTCAGAAGGTTTGGTCTGAACTGGCTGTACCAAACTTGATCTGGGAATATTTGAGGCTAACCTTATGTTCCAGAAGCGGAAATCTATTACATTTATTTGAATGGACATTCTCCAGGTTAAAAAGTTGCTATTTTCTAGATATGTGTTGGGGCCTATTTTCAAGCCAAAACTGCAACCAATTCTAGCCCTGTTTTTACACATCAACTCAGAAGATTAGTGCCTTGTTAAAAAGCTACTTCCAAAAACACACAAATCGCAATGGGATGGCAAATGTATTTTTTAGCAAAATTAGACCACTGGAAGAAGAACATTGATGGGTGAAGTGGCTATTCTATTCCTTTTTACTTACATTTTATTGATTCTGTTATAGAAAAGAAACCCCATTGTAACAGCTAAATCACATCTCTGCCAGTTTCTTTGTATCTAGTTGGTGAAAATTAGGGATATTGATCTGGAGTTTTACGTGAGGTTACCAGACACATCCAGTACCTAATTATATAGTTTACATTTATGATTATAAAAGGATCAAGTAAGAAAATTAACCATTCTTTGGATAAATTGGGAATGGCCTGAAAACACATATCTTTTTTTGAGGTAACTTTCAAACTCGGTTCTGATTGGCAGTAAGGTGTATTTTTTGATACAATTATCTTTACCATAAAAAATGAAAGAAAATAGGTGACACGATAAAGCTGGAAACAGTGGAAAATATAAAGAAAGAAATGAAAAAAAAATCACACAAAGGAAAGCATAAAGGGATAGGACGAGATAAAAAAGGCAGAAAGCACAAAGAAAAGGCAAAGGAAACAGCCTTAGAAGCATGCGTCAGACAACTAGAAAATAAAGAAGTACACATTTCTAAGAATATCTTCAAGAAGAAGACTGACTCAAAAGTAGTACAGGTATTTACGAGAATTTGTCTCTTAAAATATTATCTCTCCAATTATATGTGAATAAGTTGGCTGTATTTTCCACTCAATGGGCTTATTTCCATAGTTAAGGTCATCAAATGGTTGACTGGTTCTTGCAAATAGCGATTATCCTCTTGAACTGTTCAATTTTACAAATGAATTGTATATGAGCTCCTCGACCGTTTCAGTCTTACTGATGATTCTACACAGAATTGTCCAGTTGATCTGTTTCAGTAGACAATGATCACTCACCAGAAGACAGACAATGATCACTCCCCAATATACAGACAAAAGTCACTCTCTAGTAGACAGACATTGTTCACTCTCCAGTTTACAGACAATGCTCACTCTCCAGTTTACAGGCATTGCTCACTCTCCAGTTTACAGACAATGCTCACACTCCAGTATACAGACAAAAGTCACTCTCTAGTAGACAGACATTGATCACTCTCCAGTTTACAGACAATGATCACTCTCCAGTTTACAGACAATGATCACTCTCCAGTTTACAGGCAAAGATCACACTCCAGTATACAGACAATGGTCATTCTCCAGTAAACAGACAATGGTCACTCTCCAGTTTAAGGCAATACTCACTCTCCAGTTTACAGACAATGATTACTCTCCAGTTTACAGGCAAAGATCACACTCCAGTATACAGACAATGGTCACTCTCCAGTTTACAGGCAATAGCCACTCTCCAGTTTACAGGCAATGCTCACTCACCAATATACAGACAATGATCACTCTCCAGTTTACAGGCAAAGATCACTCTCCAGTTTACAGGCAAAGATCACTCTCCAGTATACAGAAAATGATTACTCTCCAGTTTACAGGCAATAATCACTGTCCAGTATACAGGCAATGGTCACTCTCCAGTTTACAGGCAATGATCACTCTCTACTATACAGATATCAGTCACTCTTATAGTCACTCCAATATAGTGTACAAGTTCTGGTCACCACACTGCTGGAAGGATGTGGATGCTTTGGAGAAGGTACAGAAAAGGTTTACCAGTAATTTACCGAAGACAGGGGACTTTAGCTCTGAAGAAAGGTTGAATAGACTGTGTTTGTTTTCACTGGAACACAGGAGGTTGAGGCTCAACCTGATAGAAGTTTATAAGATTGTGAATGGCAAGAATAGAATAGAAAGTATGAGGCTTTTTTTCCCCAAGAGGGTCGAGTCAATTACTAGGGAACACAAGTTCAAAGTTTAAAAGAGATGTGCGAGGCAGATTTTTCACACAGCGGATGGTGAGTGCCTGAATGCGTTGCCAGAGGAGGTGGTGGAAGCAGCCACAGTAGCAGCATTCAGGAAGCACTTCGATGAATACGCGAATAGGAAGGGAATAGAGGGATATGGATCCTGTAAGTGAAGACAGTTTTAGTGTGGAAGGGCAAAATGTGTCAGCAAAGGCTTGGAGGGCCACAGGGCCTGTTTCCTGGATGGTATTGTTCTTCTTTGTTCTTTGTACTCTCCAATATACAGACAATGATCATTCTTCAATACATAGATAATGATTATTCTCCAGTATACAGGTAATGGTCACTCTCCAGTATACAGACACTGATTACTCTCCAATATACAGCAATGATCACTCTTCAATATACAGACAATGATCACTCTTCACGATGGAAACAATAATCAGTCTCCATTATGTAGATGAACATCACTCTCCAATATACAGACAATTATCATTCTCCATTCTTCTCCTATAGCGATATATATGTCTCATATTGATACATAACTGCCAAAACTCCCTTCCTATGTTGCCGTATCTGGCCTCAGATGAGGTTAGAGTTTTGGATTAGAATGCAAGTGGTTTTCCATCTCATACCAGGGGTATTGCCAGTCCTTCTGAAGAAACACAGACTCACAGAGTAACAGGTCTCTTTCTGCTGTCATATGATAGACTTGCCTCATTGCATGCTGCTTCCTTAAATTTGCTAAAACTTCTCTAATCTCAGACCACTATCAGCTGTATCTATCTTACTGAGATAGTGTGACGTTTTCAGGAGTTGGGGTGACTCCACCAGGTGTGTTCAGTATTCCAAAGAATGACACTCTAGCACCATCACATTGCATTTGTCAGCATTTAGTGTGATCTCAACTCTCCAGTTTCCCCTAATACCTTCCTGTGGATGGTGTTTTCATCATTTTTCATCTACACCATAGATCTGAATATCACTGATTTCCTTGGAGTGGATAAAGTTGAGGGGGAACCTGATTGAGGCCTGAAAAATGATGACTTTTAAAATTATTGTTCAAATTATTAAAATGATGAGGGGCATGGATAGGGTCATAGGAAGAACCTTTTCTCCTAAGTACAAGGATCAGTAATGAGGGGGTAAAGATTAATACAAGGGCCAGCAGGTTTAGAGGGGTTTTAATGTGAATTTTCTTTGCCCAGGGTGGTGGTTGTTTGGAACTTCCTCCCAGAAAGGACAGTAGAGGCAGGAACCATGAAGATGTTGAAGAAATGTTTTGGTGAATGCTTGAAATGCCACAACATACAACACAATGAACCAAATCTTTAGAAGCAGAATTAAAGTAATGACCTGAAGGGCCTCTTTCCATGCTGTAATACTCTATGAGTCGACCATGGTTATACTGACTGCTGTTTTTTCATCCTTGGTATGTATTGTACTCTTTCTCCTGGAACTTATCTTGGCTCACTTTAAAGCCAATATTTAAATTTTTATGAGCCAAAGGGCATGTTAAATGTGGTCAGTGATGATGGTTCCTCTTCAAATTTCATGTCCTGAATCTGTTTCTAGCAGCATATTTGCTGAGAATTTCACTACTGTTCCATCCTAGGAATGCAGGGCCATCGGTTTCAGAGATGAAGAATCTGCAGTTAACGGTTTGTCCTCTCTATATCCCGTTGGATCATTCCGAACTGTTCAATCCCAGTTCCACCATAAACCACCAGCGTAATTTTGCTCTGTTTCAGAACACGTACCTTTGGGTACCCATTTTCTTCCTCATTTTCTGGAAAGATCTGATTAAAATCTGAGTGGGATGTTGTTGCTCTATGGTCTATGATAAGAAGCTTCAGCTTCAGATTTATGGATGTTGGTTAATTTTGCCCCCTTTGTCTGATTGGGGTGGCTGTGTGTATCTTTTCTTTCTCTGGTATCTGGCAAGTCCAGACGTTTCATGGAGTTATGTACGTCCCGTGTATATTATATCGTCAGATGCATCACTATCACTTACCAGCTTATGCACCTATAGATTTCTTCACTTTCTGATTTGCACAGTTGCTCTGCCTCTGGTGATCTTTTTTTCCCACTGTTTCTTTTTCTGTTCAGCGCATTCTTCCCCAGTCATTGGACTTCTCAAAGCTCTGTAGCTTTGCTTTATATGTGGGACATGTCCTTCTGTCTACAAACTCACATGGTTATCCAAAGCTCTCACACAGCTTCCTTATCCTGTTGCACCTTCCCTTGTTGCTGTTTGGCTGCAACAACAGTTCTCCCTTTCACTTGGCTTGACTGAAGACTTGCTGTTTAGGCAGTCAGCAAGTTCATTTATCTACTTATGGCTTTGTGTGTTCTGATAGTATCAACTCCCTGTGATATTGTTAGTCTGTGCTGTCCTGCCAGTGCTCTGTTGACATCAGAATGCATGGAGACCCAAATGAGCTGATGGAGCAGCCTTTCACCCATTTGAATTGACACATGTTGGCTTAATTTCACAAGCCTGTTGAGAAATTGTCAGTAGGCTCACCTAATTCCAAGTTTTGAAGTTCATATCAGTGGATCTGGTGATTTAACTTTGAGTGGCACCAAATTCTTCTTCTCTGATATTTAACCTTTATATTTAAAGCAAATAAATTAATCTAGGAGAAATAGCTAGCCGGAAAAGAATGCAGACTTTTGAAAGTAAGGCTTTGTGGACTCAGTAACTTTCCAAATTCGGCAGCCACTGTTGTTTTCACTCTTGCTAGATGTTGTTTTACACGAAACTATGACAAGTAACTGCAAGTAATTTGTTTTTGTAACTGTAACTGTTTGTACTTTCTTAATACATTTAACACAGTTTATGATATTTTGAGATTGGAGAAGAAATTCAGGAAGTAAGTAATCTCTACCTTGGTAAAGGTAAGCTTTCAGTGGAATAAATAAAGATAAATAAAAGAAAAATAACTGGCCTTGATTGAAACAAATTAAATAAATTACTGAGTCAGTAAAAATACAATTTTTCCAATTACACTGGGCATTGTTGTTAAAAAGGTAATGACTTTTTTTGGAAGAATAGTAAGATAGGACAGTTTGGAATCATTCCATTATACCTACTATGCGCCATAGACATAGGTAACAATGAAGTTATCTTCCATTACAAAACTGACAGTCAAGAAAGCATTTGATGATTATTTAAATAGAAACAATGTGCACAGATATGGGAGCGGGCCAGAGAATGGCAATAAGTCTCAAAGCTCATTCAGAGAGCTAGTGCAGACAAGATGGGCCAAATGGTCCCCTTTTGCACTGTAACAATTTGTGAAACATTCCTTTGTTGTTATTTGAATACTATGTGGTTTTGATATCAATTCTGTCACCTCTTGTATTTTTGATTTTCTTATATCGCTAGGTAAAGCCAATTTGAATTTATTTAAATCATAATAGTCCCTTTCAAATGATCTGCTGTTAAACAGGTTAAATTCTTATTTGAAAATCAGTGAATTGCTGATCTGAAAATGATCTCTAAGATGAGTCATCATTAAGCAGGTTGTGCAAAATGATGATAGTCTTCAAAAATTAAAGCTAGGGTTATTAATTCATATGCTACAACTATTTACGTATTATAGATTTTAATGCAAATCTATAATTGGTGTATATAAAATATAAACTAGGCTGATGTGCCATTGCATCAATGAGTTGAGATGTGGGCAGTGCTCACCTCAATTGCAAGCTTCTTCTCTTGGCTGGGCTGACATGAGAAGGTATTGATTAATGACTGTGTGGGTTCTCATATAGTGAGAAGAAAGACCGGGGTCTGAATGCCCTGAGCTTATCCCATCACCCCTCCCACTGTTTGGCTACAAAATACCTATGATGATAATAAGGCTACAGCTCATTTTTCCTTTCTGATGAAGGGCTAAAGAAAAAAACTAATATAAAATTAGGTAGAGATAAAACAAAAGAAAGAATAATGTGTTAGGTAAAAGTGGAAAATGCTTAAGTACACGGTAAGACCACTGTTATCTGAATATATAAAAAATAAATAAATGGCTCAGGGACAGATCCCTCTTAATTTTTCTTAAATCTAAGGCAATGTCCTGTCAGGTGCTGGCTATTTCCAGAATTGTCTGTTAATACAGCATGTTTTGTCTTAGTGAGGAATAACTTAAGAAATTAATAAATTGTAAAACAATTGCTGTTTTCTTCATTGCATGTTTGTTTTTAACAGGCTGCAGCTCCTCACAATATTAACACAGTGTATGCAAAGATCTGTCAAATTCCAGTACCAAGAGTAGATGAGAAGGGATTCACCTTACCAACAGAAAATTTAAACAAAAAGGTACGGACTTTTGCATAAAACTATGGGGATCATGAAATGTATTTAACTAAACAATAGACTGTGACAAGTGGGTATTCTTGTTGTGCAATGGTTGTATCCTACCTTTGAGCCAAAAGGCCTGGGTTTTGTGTCATTTCTGTTTCTGAATAGGCTGATTAAAAATATCTGTATTGTAAGGGATGAAATTTATGTGTACCTTGTGGAGTGCTTTGAGCCTTCATTAAGGTGGGCAGCAAGAATTAAGCTAGGGGAAAAGTTGTTTAATAACATTTCTCTTCAATAAAATAGATAAAAATAGTGGGATAAGAAAAGGCAGAGCAAATAAGTTTCTTTTGAAGATCATTTGTAATTTGCTTCAAAAACACACCATGGATTTTATTCAGAAAATGATGCTAGCATGGATCCTTAGCTAATATTTAAATACATTTATGCTTTACTAATAGATAGGCTAATATATAATTGGGAATATTAAAGTAGTTACATCAAGCAGATATTCAGTAACACCATATCCAAAATGTACTACTGCCTCCTGCAGCTATTCTTTATAACCAAAATTGTAGGGTGTTTGTTAATAGATCACTCATTTGAAAGCACCTTCTATACAAACATTATTGTTAAAGAACAATTCCTAATCTATCTACCACAGTTGTTAATTCACAGAAATATTCTGTCAGATTGTAGCAGTATCATGTAATACTTGTTTGAAATGATTTGCTAGGTAAATGCACTCATTTCTCACTGCTATTTGTATGAAACATGTGAAGGTGAATGACTCACTGTGCCATTAGTCACTTAGAGTCATAGAGTAATACAATGTAGAAACAGACTCTTCACTCCAACTAATCCACGCTGACCACGTTCCCAAACAAACTTTGCTGGAGGGACTTTTCTTTTGCAACCCCAATTTATCCAAACATTGTCAATTTGAATGCAGTGAAAGAATACTATTAATCTCTTGAAACTGCTCATTAGCCATGTAACAAACCCAAAATCGTAGTTGGATTTATTTTAAAACTAAGGCATAGTTTTATTTGCCTTTTCATCATTCATATTTCATTTCGAGTCTCCAAGTAATACGACCGGATTTTAAATTGAAACTGAAACACTGGTGGGCTTATTACAGTGCTGTTCCCGCAATATCTGTCATTCGAAACAATGTAGTTAGCTCACCATCTAGTGGTAAGTTTTGCATTAGCTTACTGCTGGATTCAGAGAGTGATATGGAGCGTGATTCTTCTAGTATTTGTTCCCACCCTCTATTGAGTCAATGGCCTTAAAAGTACTACGGAGAAACAGGGTGAACGACTAAAGAAAATAAAAATAAATAAAGCCAAGCTGAAGCGGTGGGCTAAAGGGAGTGAATCAACCTTTTGGTGTCAGACTGACGTGGTGCCAGTACTCCACGCAAGCCTAGAGGCCTTGCCTAGTTCCCTGGAGGCAGCAGCAATTGAAGCCATGGATTATGCTGTGGAATGCCTCCAGCCATCTCCTGCCAATCTCTTCAACCTCAAACTCAGACAGGAGTGACCAGGCTGCAGACATCATTTTGCAAGTTTACATTTAGAAAGTCTTGGACATGACCTCTATCTCTGTCACTTTATCCATCACGGCCTCTTCCCCTTGTTTCCAAACCATGTGGTCTCCTATTGAGAATGCACTGGTCATCCTTAAGTGAGCAATGAGCTACTCTCTGGCCATTAACGGACTGTGCCAGAGCAAAATAACTGTTTCCCACACAGTGAGCTGGGAACAACTGTCCATGTTGGCTGTAAGTGAGCAAATTAATATCAGATAATGTTTCGCCCTGATAAGTGTAAAGTCCTGAACAAGTAGTTTAAAAAAAAGGCGTTGTAATTGCTCCATAAGTGTTGTTTAAATTTGAAGTTGAAAGAAATTAGATCCCATGCTCACACACTCCTTATGGAGCTGTTCAATCCATATAGACCTTAGGTCCCAGCACATTTTGTGTATTACATCCAGTACTGCAGGCTGCTCAGTGAAGAGGACTGAGCCAGTTCCTACTTTTGGAGAACTGAGTGATCATGAAAAACACAAATGAGTTTGGTCTGTTTTCCAAACAGGTGATAGATGATCTATACCAATGTGAGATATACAGCCCAGCGGTAGTCTAGAGAAGGTGAAATTTGCTTTTGTATATAGCACACAGCAATTTCATTTTGGCACTTCATACAACATACAAATTGCATTTGTACTGATATGCCGGCTGTAAGCAATAGAGATTGCACATTATTTCATGAGTCATTCTGGCTCACCCCAATACCGTTTCCAACAGTGGCTAGATAAAGCAGTCAGCACCCAACACCCTTATCTGGTGCATGAATGTGCGGTTGGGAGGTGGTTTGCAAGGAGGGTGGGCAGATCTCCTCTCTGGTCTTGCCCCTCCCTATCTCTGTAATTCTCCCCCAGCCCCACAGCTCAGCAAGATGTTTGCACTCTTCTCATCCTGGCCTGTTATGCATTTGCTCCATCGTTGATGACTCGATGAATGTTGGTGGCTGTGCCTTCAGTTATTTTAGTGCCAAACTCTGGAATTCCCTCTCTATACCTCTCCACATCTCTTCCCATACTTTCATTCTTTAAAATATTCTGCAAACTTACCTGTTTGACTGACCTTTTGGTCACTTTTGACCTTATGTCTTCATTTATGTCTTGGTGTCGTATTTTGTTTTATGATATTCCTGTGAAGGATTTTGAGATTTATCATCGTGTTGGAGGTGCTATATAAATGCACCTGATTTTTCGTTTGTTATCGGTATTGTGTCACTCTTTGCTTGATAATGCTCCACTGAGGCATCAACACTACAGGTGCCACATAAATATAAGTTGTTGCTGTCATTGCTCAATAACTGTTTCCAGCAGAATACATCTTTATACTGTGTAAGCTGATAACTATCAAAGACGATCAAGGTGATGCATCAGTACGACACTTCTCATCAACATTAGATGTTTTAAATTTACAACATCTTCTATTTAGAGAAACTGAGTGTAACTGGATCTTTGATATCTTGTTAACTGTGCTGATGTGTTTAATTTTAGATTGGATTAGCAGCATCGTACACTGGCATCCATACTGACATGGTGCAAATAGAGGAAAGAAATGTCTACTGTGGTCCATACAATATAATAGTCATCAAGCAATTGTATGTAATTGAGCTAGATCTACATTTATCATCAATGCTTTTTATTGTTTATTATTATTTTACTGACTTTACACAGCTGCAATTAAAAATTAAGTTCACATTTAAATACAGTGGCATTGAAAATGCTGGAAGCATTTGGTTGTTTGTTCTGGGGGAAAGATGGTTTGAATTGGTGCTGTGTGTTACCAGGATGTAGAAACATAGAAGACAGGAGCAGGAGTAGGCCATTCAACCCCTTGAGCCTGCTCCTCCATTCAATATGATCATGGCTGATCATCAATCTCAACATCCTAATCGTGCCCTCCCCCAGTATCCTTGATCCCTTGAATGATATCTACCTCCTCCTTGAAGACATGATAGCTTGGCCACAACCACTTTATGTGGTCATGAATAATGCAGTTTCACCACCCTCTGGGTGAAGACATTTCTCCTTGTCTCAGTTCTAAAGTATTATCGCTTATCTTTAAGCTGTGACCCATGGTTTTGGACTCCCCCACCATCAGGAACAATCAGCATCTAGCCTCTGTAATCGTGATAGGTTTCTATGAAATCCCACCCTCATTCTTCTAAACTCCAGTGAATACAAACCAAACCAACTCAATCTCTCCTCATATGTCAGCCCTACCATTCCAGGAAACAATTTGGTAAACCTTCATTGCACTCCCTCTACAGCAAGAGCATCCTTTCTTGGATAAGGAGACCAAAACTGCACACGATATTCCAGGTGTGGCCTCACCAAGGCCCTCTATAATTGCAGTAAGACACCCTTGTCTCTCTACTTGAATCCTCCCATTATGAAGGCCAATGTACGGTTTACTGCCTGCTGCACCTGCATGCCTCGTTTCAGCAATTGGTGCACAAGGATACCCAGGTCTCATTGAACATTCCCCTCTCTCAATTTACAGTGATTCAGATAATAATTTGTCTTCCTACTTTTACCAAACTGGATGACCTCCACATTATACTGCATCTGTTGTGCATTTTCCCACTCACTCAGCCTTTCCACATCACGCTGCAACATCGCTGCATCCTCCTCACAGCTCACCCTCTCACCTAGCTTTATATCATCTGCCAATTTTGAGATTTTACATTTATCTCCCATCTAAATTCTTAACATATATTGTGAGTAGCTGGTGTCCTTGTATCAATTCCTGCTGTATCCCACAATTCATAGCTTGCCATTCAGCAGAAGACTCATTCATATTTTTTGTTTTTGCTAACCAATTTTCTCTGACAGACATCCTGTTGCTGGGTTTGAATGTTGGAGGCAATCCTCACATCAGCCAGCAACAGGAACTGTGACACTATCTTCCTGCCCTGGGTCCATTGATTGGACAGTAATCAGCCTCCTCCCTTCTCCCCAAGGGCTGCTGGGCCAGTGACAGGCCTGGCAACTCTGCAGTGCCACCAATAAGGGGCACGCATTGCTGAAGATGTCACTGCATGAAGAGGTGTTTCAAGAAGGGGCACAGGGGTTGGGGATGCCAGGGCTAGACAGGCAGGCCCTGACGACAGGGTTAGAGGTTGGGAAGGAGATTTGCAGAGTCCTGGCAGTGCCATCGATATATAGGAGTAGCCGTTGTTGTTGGGAGTGTACATAAAGGAGATCAGCTCAAACCCCACCGCACCCCACCCTTCATTCTCCGTTAGAGGGTTCCAGTTTTACTGGATTTCTGGACAGTGTCATCACTCCATGGTGGAGGCCGATGGTTTGGGAAAAATGATGGCAGATGTTGGAAGTAGCCCTTAATTGGCCACTTTGGTGGCTCAATCAGGCCAGCTCTCTGCTAACTTTCCTTCTATTGGCAAAATGGCACGACAGTGGGACTTAACCACCCCCTGTGGTGGCTTTCCCCTGCTACTGTGCCAGCCTTCCTGCTTTCTCTTACTTCCCCAAAGACACCCAGAAATTCCCTCCTTGTTGTTCATTCTTTTTCGATCACAGTGTGTTTTCTCTGTCTTACTTAATTTTAATTTTAATTATTTTCTTCTTGTTTTATTTGAGCTCCTCTTTCTTATGCCTCACTGTGTTAAAGATGCAGGTTTGCCACCAACTGTTACTGGAGCTCAGTGGTGTTGCTGCAGTCAGTTTGCCCATGTTTTAATTTCGAGTTAATTTGTGAAGCTTGGATCCTCTGTAAAGATCATACAGACCAGGAAGGGGACTTAAAAGAAAAAGGGAACAATTTAACTAAGCCCAATTGAAAAAAGGCTTACATGAGATGGCGAGCACTCATGGGCTGAAGAAAATAAGAGAAAATAATGACAAATACAGAAATAAAGGACAGAGTGACAGCCAATGTTTAACAATGTGCTATGTTTCATTGCTCAGTATGGATGCTGCCAGGGTCATTCACTATGGTGGGGGACAGTTGATAGCTATGGCCTCTGGCGATAGAATAATAAGATTCTTGGATATCAATCGTTCCAAAGATGTACCCCGTTCAATGACTGGACATGCTGGAGTCATCAAGGCAGTGATTCTCTGTGAGGAGCAGGGTTTCCTACTCAGTGGAAGCTATGACCTTAGTATCAGGTGGGAGTTAAAATGTTTCCTTGTATTTTTGTTGAAACAATTTACTCAAAATGTGCTTATGTTTCTAAAAAAAAATCCACCTTTTGTTTTACAAATTGGTCACTTATAGAAAGTGGAACCTGAAGACTGCAACGTGTATGACCATCTACCGGGGGCACATAGGATTTATTACCAGTCTCAGCCTGCACGAAAATATGTTTGTATCAGGATCAACAGACTGCCAGGCTAAAGGTTAGACAACTTGTGAGCCTAATTTTAAGCGAACAAGGCAAGGTAAAGTCATCAAAGCCCTAAATGACCACAGGGCTGCTGTCTCATCAGAGAGATAGCTGGTGGTAGTTTAACCTGAGGGTTACCACTCCTCAGGTGAAGGGAGAAGCTGAGACCTTCGCAGTAACCTCAGCCAGTGTGGGAATTGAACCCATGCTGTCGGTAGCTCTCTGCATTGCAATCCAGCTGTCCAGCCAACTGACCTAACCTAGGCAACCCAAAATTGTCAGTCCCTGCACCACCTAGGAATCAAACCTGGGTCTTAAGAATGGGAATCTTACATGATACCACCAGATGAGGAGAGTTTCAAGGAGACGATCAGGTGGAATCTCAGTTTTCCACTCAAACCCCCAGTTGCACTCTGTTTACACACATAGAGTCATAGAGGTATACAGTATGGAAACAGGCCCTTTGACCCAACTCATCCATGCCAGCCAGGGTTCCTACACTGAACTAGTAAAAGTGGACTGGATATTAAACCAGCATTGTAAACAATCCTATCAGACTTCCAATGGTCCCTGTGGGGTAAATTATTCCCTGCAGGTTTACCGCAAAAATATCAATCCACTGTTTCCCTAAATTCTAATGAAGAACCACATCTAATGCCTTTAGTTGTCTAATGTTCTCTGGATTAATTCAGAGAAGGAGTCCATGAAGACAGATTGAGTAGAACTGGCCTATACCATGTGCAGTTTAGAGGAATAAGAAGTGACCTCATTGATGCTGGGGAGCTCACACACTACAAGGCCATAGTCTTAGGCTAAGATTTAGGATTGAGCCGGGGAAAACCTTCTTCACTGAGAGGTAGAATCTTTGCAATTTTTTTGCCACTTGCTGTGGATGCTGGATAGCAATCCCTGACTGGGGAAGGCCAGTCACTTTTCCATGGGCATCAGTGTGATCCACGTGGAAGGAAAGGGGAGGTGTGACAGGCAATGTCAGGGAGGCTTTTCTGCCAGAAATGATGGGGAAGACCTCAGTAGGGAGGAGAAGAACAGAGTGATAAAGGTGCCAAAGTTGGATATGGGAAATGGCCAGTGAAGGGGGAGCCTTCAGAGAATAGGAATCATACACCTAGTGTTCTTAGAGGCATGAACAGTGGAATGATGATGCAGGAGAAGATGGAATTGAAGCACCAAGGCACTGAGAAAACCATAAAGGTGTAGTCCATGACTGACCGGGATCCATGACAACATGAAGGAGGGTGGAGCCAGAAGAGTATCATAAGGCTTAAAGTTTTTGAGAAGATTTGTAGCTTGGATCATGGATGAAGTTGCAGACTTGCTCGCTGAGCCGGTGTGTTTAATTGCAGACATTTTGTTAACCTGCTGGTCATGTCTCTTGGTGCTAGTTGGTGTTTGAATATCCTTTGCCAGTTCTCTTCCAGTTTGGCCTTTGTAATGTTTCTCACATTCCTTGCATGGTATTTTGTATATTACATTAGTTTTATTGGTTGTGAGTATGGGGTCCTTTACGTTCATCAGTAGCTGTCGCAGGGTGGTTGTTGGTTTGTGGGCTACCCTAGGGGTCTGAGTAGTCTTGTGGTCATCTCTGATATGTCTCTGATGTACGATAGGGTGACTAGTGTGTCTGGCTGTGTTGTGTCTTCTTGTTATGGTCTGTCGCGGAGGTAATGACAGATTGTGCTTTTTAGGTGTCCATTCCTTTTAACCAATTAGCCACCGAGAGACCAATTCTCACTGATCTCAATACACACGGACAAAGGAGGACACAAATTTGACTGGGACAGCACATACTTAATAACATAAGTCAAACAGAGAGATGCCAGGGAATTTCTGGAGGCCTGGCATTCCACCCGGAATTCCATCAACAAACATTTTGAACTTGACCTGATATACAAACCACTGAAAAACAGGACCGGAAATCCCAGCAAACAGACATTTCAACAACAAGGGGGACAGAACACCAACGCTTCACTGTAGGCGCACTGATGATGTTACCCAGCAGGGTGACAAAACGTTTGCAATCAAACACACCGGCTCGGTGAGCAAGTCTACTGCATCATAAGGCTGTACATCTCTGATAGCAATTGCTACGCTGAGGTCCAGCCCCTGTGTCTGTCGTGATGCTCAATGACCTGAGGTGAACTCGGTGGCTGCCTTTCAGGAGAACTCAGAAGTTCTTGTCTACAGTGGTGCAACCTCAGGTTCACACAAAATTACCCTTGCCTTAGAGTGCACCAGAGATGGATGTGAGAGTATTTAAGCTTGCTGTCTTCTGTTCAGGGATTGTGATGGTTTGACTGCCTGAGTCATCTCCTTGATCCTTTTTTCCCTTAATAGATTTGAGCTGCTATATAGCCCAGAGACAAGCTGGCCTGGGGAGCTGCCATCCTACTCCATTCCAATGGCCTTGGAGCATGCAACCTCAGTTGGTCACCCCGGGACTCCATGAATTATACCTCATGCGTCAGGCCCTTACAAGATGTTTCCATATTTAACTTCATTGATAATATGATGTACACTGGATGCTTCCAATTACTGTTAGTGCCAGGAGGAAGATGGAATGGTTTACATTTCAATAGCATTAATAGATATGCCCAGATTCTGTAGCTTCACATAAACCTCGATTTTTATTTCATGGAAACATAGAGAGTAGTTGCAGGTGTAGGCCTTTTCAAGTCCATTTTGCCACTCAATAAGATCATGACTGATCATCCAACTCAGTAGCCCGTTCTTGCTTTTTCCCCATACCCTTTGACCTTTAACCCTAAGAACTATATCTAACTCTCTCTTAACAATATTCAATGTTTCGGCCTCAATAGAGTTTTGTATCAGAGAATTTGACAGGCTCACCCTTCTCTGGGTGAACAAATATTTCCTCAACTCAGTGTGATATGGCCTAGCCCTTATCCTTAGACTGTAGCCTCTGGTTCTGAACAGCCTGGTCAGCAGGAACATCCTTGCTGCATATACCTTGTCAAATTCTATTAGAATTTTATAGGTTTCTGAGAGATATCCCTCATTCTTTGAGTCTGCAGTTCCCATTATCTCTGATACTATTATCCTCCTCTAGTTTCCATGGTTCTGAGGCTAGTTATATGTTTATTTATCATGTTATCTTGACTTAACGAGCATATAACATAATTTACTCATTGGACTTTATAACTTACAAATGTAGCAAAAATATTCCATTTTGTAATCTTCAAACTGACAGCATCACATCTTGTGTTGCTCACTGACTTACTGAAAAATGGGTGATTATTTTTGTATCACTGAGATTATGTGAGTTAACTTGCTTGGCAGCTTCAGTGGTGCATACCAAATTTAATGCCAGCAGGAATTCCATTAAATCTTTCCTCTTGCTGCTCTTTCATCAGATCATGAAATGGAGCTTTAACAGATGACAATGGATTTCTGAATTTTGATAGAGTTGGCTACTATTCATGAAAAAATAACTTGACAAAAATTAATGTTTACCTTTGAAAGAATGAATTATGTTTTTCCTATTGCATACAATAAGAATCTAATTCAAAATATATTTTCATATTAATAATTTACTTTTCTCTACATGCCCGTACTTAGTTAATCAGGTGCATAATCTTTCATATTGAATTCTCTTATGTAGTGCATAATTGTTTTAACATCAGTCATTTGGATATGTTTTATTAGCTATATTATCAATACTACACAAATAAGACATTTGAGAATGCTACACACTGTTTATGGAAGTCCCAATCAATCTGAAATTCTGTTCATTTCAGAGCATTTTCAAATGGATGTCTTGCTTCTACTGGAGGTGGTAAATATTTGCACCCTGTACGTCATGATGTGTCTTTTTTTTTTGCTTTGATGTCAGTGTGGGACCTTCAGAAAGGAAACTGTTTTCAGACCTTCAAGCATGACAAATCAGTTCTGTCAGTGGCTATTAATGCAATACACGTGGTGAGCGGCTGTGAGAAAGGAATGATCCATGTCTGGAACATTGAACCTCCTTCATTAGTCAAGGTATTCAGCGAAGAATAATGTGAAGCTACTAAACATACCTTCACTGTTATCTCCAGTTCCTTTTCTGCTTCAATGTCCTGTGCTTCATAGTGAGAAAGGGGGCTCCTAGTGGGAGATGAGAGTAGAAGGATTAATGCAGAGGCTCTGCCTGGTGCTGGGAAAGTATTGGAATGTGAGATCAACTTATAGTTAATCTTTGCTTAATTCAGATCAGGAAGAGTATGAAACATGGCACATCCCTAGCTACTTAACTATCCAATATGTCTACGGATATATTTCAAACAAATTGTTTGAGATATTATTACACACTTCTGGAACAGGCAGGTCTTGAACCCAAGCTTCCTTGCTCAGAGGTAGGGATACTACCACTGTAGCAGGAGACCCCTAACTCCTTAAGGTGTATCTACTCCATAACCTCACACAGAACATGTACACAGTGAGTTGTCTGCTAAGAAAATCATTGACCTTATCCTGGTCAATGCACAATGTGTAGTGCCACCTAACTGTACAAAACGCAGCAAGATCCTCAAAGTATGTGTCAACAAATAACTGGCAACTTAAGTAGTGGCTTCACCCAGACGGTTGTTAATCTATGGAATTCCTTGCCCAGTGAAATAGTTGACACTACTTCAGTAAACATTTTTAAAGCTAAGGTAGATTTTTTTTGAACAATAAAGGAATTAACGGTTATGATGAGAGCGCGGGTAAGTGGATCTGAGTCCATGAAAAGATCAGCCGTGATCTTATTGAATGGCGGGGCAGGCTCGAAGGGCTAAGCGGCCTACTCCTGCTCCTAGTTCTTATGTTCTTATGTTCTTTGGTCAGCGAAGGGATGGTCACTGGGGTAAAGTCAAATTGTGGGTATCTAGCCACAGAACCTGCCAAGAGTACCTCAGTAATCTACATGGGGTAAGCAAATGGCATCAAGCAGCTCATGGCTCTGAGCTGGCACATATACCCACAAAACTCCAGATCCAGTTGTGATGCCAATCATCATTCAAGGTGGGCCAGCGGAAGAGGTTGCAGCCCAGGTGGCACTCAGCCACTTCATTTGTATTCAATTGATGAAAAATTATTAAAATCATACTTTTAATAGGCTGATTCTACTCCTGCAATTGGCTTTGACTGCTAGGCAGAACAGAGTAAACAACTGTGGACTTCCTTGTCAAAAGGCCATTCAAATGCCATCAGTGTATCACAGGACCCATTCTGCAGAGGCCAACAAGGCTCCTGCTTCATTCAGGCAGGACTTAGCCACCCATTCAGGGAAATGTCCCAAACAAAATGATCCAAGTATGTTTACTGGGTCCATTGAAGAGCAGTTCCTCAGTTTGTTTTAAGGGAGTTAAAATCTCACTTGTGGTATTGAAGAGTGAATCTGCTATGGGAGAATAAGATGAAAAGTAATCAATATGAACACTTCTGCTGAAGACGTAGGTGGAACCAAAAACTGGAGGTATCCTTGATTTGACCAGTGGTGAACCCAGTGGACATATTCCCAGTGGCATGGTTGGAACATAAGAATGGTGACCAAGCCCTAAAAGCTGCTGGCTCAATCAGAGGGCTCAACAGCCCCAACGCTAGTCAGAGTCATTCTGAGGGTTGCAAGTGGCATTAATGCTAAACTCTTAATCCAAGGACCCAAGTAATGTTCTGGGGAGCGGGTTCAAATCCCACCATGGCAGATGGTGGAAAGACAAACACTTGAATCAAAAATCTACTGATGGCTGTAAAATCATTGATTGTCAGAAAACCCCATCTGGTTCACAAATGTCCTTCAGGGAAGGAAACTGCCATCCTCATCTGGTCTGGTCTACATGTGACTCCCGACTCCCAGCAATGTGGTTCTCTCTCAACTGCCCTCTGAAATGGCCTAGCAAGCCAGTCAATTTACTAATCACTAAAAAGTCTCAAAGAAATGAAACCTGATGGATTACCAAGGCATCGTCCAAGGCACCAGAGAAAGGCAATGGCAGAAACAGCCCTGTTGACCCTGCAAAGCCCTCCTCACTAACATCTGGGTTGGTGTCAAAATTGGGAGAGCTGTCTCACAGACTAATCAATCAATAGCCTGACATAGTCATATTCACGGAATCATAGCTTATAGACAATGTCTCAGATGCCACAATCACCATCCCTGGATATATCCTCCCAGCGGAGGTGGTGGTGTGTCGTATGCAGCAATGGAGGCCATTGTTCTGTAAGTCCTTAATTTTGACTCTGGGCCCATGAAATCTTATGGCTTCAGGTTAAACACAGGCAAGAAAACCTCCTGCTGATTATCATGCACCATCGTCCCTCAGCTGATGAACTGGTACTCCTCCACGTTGAACAACACTTGGGGGAGGCACTGAGGATGGCAAGGCCACAAAATGTATTCTGGTTGGTGGATTTCAATGTCCACTGTCAAGACTGGTTCAGCAGCAGTACTACCGTTCGAGCTGTTCGGGCCCTAAAGGACATAGCTGCTAGACTGGGTCTGCGGCAGATGGTGAGGGAACCAACAAGAGGGACAGATATATTTGACCTCATCCTGACCAATCTGCTAGTTGTATGGCAGTATCGGTAAGAATGACCACCAAACAGTCCTTGTGGAGACGAAGTCCCACCTTCACACTGAGAATAACCTCAATTGTGCTGTGTGGCACTATCCCTGTGCTAAGTGGGACAGACTTTGAACAGATCTAGCAGCTCAAAACTGGGCATCCATGTGGCGCTGTGGGCCATCAACAGCAGCAGAATTGTACTCCAGCACAATATGTAATCTCATGGCATGGCATATCCCCCACTTAATCGTTACCACCAAACTAGGGGATCAACTTTGTTTCAATGAAGTGTGCAGGAGGGCATGCCAGGAGCAGCAGCAGGCATTCCTGAACATGAGGTGTCAACCTGGTGAAGCCACCAAACAGGATTACATGCACACCAAACAGCAAAAGCAGCAAGTGATAGACAGAGCTGAGCGATCCCACAACCAACGGATCAGATCTAGGCTCAGCAATCCTGCTACATCCGGTCGTGAATGGTCGGGGACAATTAAACAACTCACTGGAGGAGGAGGCTCCACAAATATCCCCATCCTCAATGATGGAAGAGCCCAGCACATCAGTGCAAAAGATAAGGCTGGAGCTTTTGCAGCAATCTTCAACCGGAAGTTCCAAGTGGATGATCCATCTTGGCCTCCTCCAGTGGCCCCCAGCACTACATCTGTCTTCAGCCAATTAGGTTCACTTCACACGATAAAGAAACGGTTGGAGGCACTGGATATTGCAAAGGCTAGAGGCCCTGACAATATTCCAGCATTAACACGGAAGACTTGTGCTCCAGAACTTGCTGCTCCCCTAGCCAAACTATTCCACTATGGTTACAACACTGGCATCTACCCAACAATGTGGAAAATTGCCCAGGTATGTCCTGTACACAAAGAGCAGGACAAATCCAATCTGGCTAATTACTGCCCCATCAGTCTCTTCTCGATCATCAGTAAAGTGATGGAAGGTGCCATCAACAGTGTTATCAAGCAGCATCTGCTCAGAAATAACCTGCTCAGTGATGCCCAGTTTGGGTTCCACCAGGGCCACTCAGCTCCTGACTTCATTACAGTCTTGGTTCAAACATGGATAAAAGAGCTGAATTACAAAGGTGGGGTGAGAGTGACAGCCCTTGAAATGAAGGCCTCATTTGACTGAGTGTGGCAGCAAGGACCCCTAGCAAAACTGGAATCAATGGGAATAAGGGGGCAGTCTCTCCAGTGGCTAGAGTTATACCTGACACATAGAAAGATGGTCATGGTTGTTGGAGGTCAGTCATCCCAGTTCCAGGAAATCTCTGCAGAAGTTTCTGAGGGTAGTGTCCTTGGCCCAACCATCTTCAGCTGCTTCATCAATGAACTTCGCTCCATCAGAAGTGGGCTTGTTTGCCAATGACTGTACAATGTTCAGCACCATTCGTGCCTCCTTAGATACTGAAGCAGGCCATGGCCAAATGCAACAAGTTCAAGGAAAGGTTGATTCGTGTGCAGGAGAGACATATTCCTGTGAAAATGAGGAATAGAAATGGCAAGATTAAGGAACCATGGATGACAGGTGAAATTGTGAGACTAGCCAAGAGGAAAAAGGAAACATACATGAGGTCTAGGCGACTGAAGACAGACAAAGCTTTGCAAGAATATCGGGAATGTAGAGCGAATCTGAAACGAGGGATTAAGAGGGCTAAGAGAGGACATGAGATATTGCTGGCAAACATGGTTAAGGAAAATCCCAAAGCCTTTTATTCATATATAAAGAGTAAGAGGGTAACTAGAGAAAGGATTGGCCCACTTAAGGACAAAGAAGGAAAGTTATGCACTGAGTCAGAGAAAATGGGTGATATTCTTAACGAGTACTTTGCATCAGTATTCACCAAGGAGAGGGACATGACAGATGTTGAGGTTAGGGATAGATGTTTGCTTAGTCTAGGTCAAGTTGACATAAGGAAGGAGGAAGTGTTGGGTATCCTAAAGACATTAAGGTGGACAAGTCCCCAGGTCCGGATGGGATCTAACCCAGGTTACTGAGGGAAGTGAGAGAGGAAATAGCTGGGGCCTTAACAGATATCTTTGCAGCATCCTTAGACATGGGTGAGGTCCCGGAGGACTGGAGACTTGCTAATGTTGTCCCCTTGTTTAAGAAGGACAGCAAGGATAATCCAGGTAATTATCAACCGCTGAGCCAAACATCAGTGGTAGGGAAGCTACTAGAGAAGATACTGAGGGATAGGATCTACTCTCATTTGGAAGAAAATGGGCTTATCAGTGATAGGCAACATGGTTTTGTGCAGGGAAGGTCATGTCTTACCAACTTAATAGAATTCTTTGAGGACGTGACAAAGTTGATTGATGAGAGAAAGGCTGTAGATGTCATATACATGGACTTCAGTAAGGCGTTTGATGAGGTTCCCCATGGCAGGCTGATGGAGAAAGTGAAGTCACATGGGGTCCAGGGTGTGCTAGCTAGATGGATAAAAAAACTGGCTAGGCAACAGGAGACAAAGTGTAGTAGTAGAAGGGAGTTTCTCAAATTGGAGACCTGTGACCAGTGGTGTTCCACAGGGATCTGGGACCACTGTTGTTTGTGATATATGTAAATGATTTGGAGGAAGGTGTAGGTGGTCTGATCAGCAAGTTTGCAGGTGGAGTAGCAGATAGTGAAGGGGACTGTCAGAGATTACAGCAGAATATAGATAGACTGGAGAGTTGGGCAGATAAATGGCAGATGGAGTTCAATCCGGGCAAATGCGAGGTGATGCATTTTGGAAGATCAAATTCAACGGCGAACTATACAGTAAATGACAAAGTCCTAGGAAAAATTGATGAACAGAGAGATCTGGGTGTTCAGGTCCATTGTTCCCTGAAGGTGTCAACGCAGGTCAATAGGGTGGTCAAGAAGGCATGCTTTCCTTCATTGGGCTGGGTATTGAGTACAAGAGTTGGCAGGTCATATTGCGGTTGTATAGGACTTTGATTCGGCCACATTTGGAGTACTGTGTACAGTTCCACAATACCAAAAGGATGTGGATGCTTTGGAAAAGGTGCAGAGGAGGTTCACCAGGATGTTGCCTGGTATGGAGGGTGCTAGCTATGAAGAGAGGTTGAGTAGATTAGGATTATTTTCATTAGAAAGATGGAGATTGCAGGGGGACCTGATTGAGGTCTACAAAATCATGAGGTGTATAGACAGGGTGGATAGCAAAAAGCTTTTTCCCAGAGTGGGGGACTCAATTACTAGGGGTCATGAGTTCAAAGTGAGAGGAGGATAGTTGACGGGAGATATGCGTGGAAAGTTCCTTACACAGAGGGTGGTGGGTGCCTGGAACGCATTGCCAGCAGAGGTGGTAGACACAGACACGTTAGCATCTTTTAAGATATATTTGGACAGGTACATGGATGGGCAGGGAGCTAATGGACACAGACCCTTAGAAAATAAATGACAGGTTAGACAGAGGATCTCGATTGGCACAGGCTTGGAGGGCCGAAGGGCCTGTTCCTGTGCTGTGATTTTCTTTGTTCTGAACAATATCCAGGCTTGGGCTGACAAGTGGCAAGTGACATTCGCACCACACAAATGCCAGACAATGTCCATCACCAACAAGAGACAATCTAACCACTGCCCTTTGACATTCATTGATATTACCATCACTAAATCCCCCAGTAGCAACATCTTGGAATTTATCATTGACCAGAAACTCAGCTGCTCTCACCACATAAACATAGTGGCTACAAGAGTAGATCAGAGGCTAGGAACACACTGGTGACTAATTCACCTCCTGATTCGTCAAAGCCTGTCCACCATCTATGAGGCACAAGTCAGGAGTGTGACGGAATACTCCCCACTTGTCTGGGTGAATACAGCCCCAACAACATTCAGGAAGTTTCGCACCATCCCGGACAAAGCAACCGGCTTGATTGGCATTCCCTCCACAAACATCCACTCCCTCCACCACTGACACTCAATCGCAGCAGTGTTTATCATATACAAGATGAACTGCAGAAATTCACCAAAGATCCTCAGACAGCACCTTCCAAGCCCACAACCATTTTTACCTAGAAGGACAAGGGCAACAGATACTTGGGAACACCACCGCCTTCATGTTCCCCTCAAGCCACTCAGCATCATGACTTGGAAATATATCGCTGTTCCTTCACTGTGGCTGGGTGAAAAATCCTGGAATTCTGTCCCTAGTGGCACAGCAGGTGGACTGCAGCAGTTCAAAGAAGGCAGCTCATCGCCACCTTCTCAGGGACAACTAGAGACGGGCAATAAATGCTGGCTAGCAAGCGATGCCCACATCCGACAAATTGAATTTAAAAAAAATAGATTTCAACCAACCACTCCCACAGTGCACCAACATGATATACAAAAAAGCCTGCTGGTCGAGGAGGCAAGAGGTCTTTAATTTGGCTACTCAAGTGACTCAATCAGACTCCCGCAGGGTAGTGTCTCTACGTGGGTGGGACATCTGCCAGCCTTTGGCCATTAGCAAAATGACAGAGTGGCACCCCATTCCCCCATGACCAACTTTTTCAGCCCTTCCACTTTCTGGCCTGTTGCCAAAGGGCTGATAAAATTGTGCCCATGAAATCTGCTTTTGTCTCCACAGATTCTGCCTGACCCGCTGAGTATGTTGCAGCATTTTCTGTTTCCCTCACAAGTGGCAGTCTTGCACATTCTTTAAGTATGAAACTGGAACATCTTCCTTACTCGCTATTCTCAACTAAAAAGAAATTCAGAAGAACAAAAAGGTTCATCCAGAATGAGACAGATGATAAGTAGAGCAGGGAACTAGACATTCTGCTTTATTCACTGTGCTATGTGACTGTTTAAATTCATTCTGTCCTATTTTGCAAGGTTGGCCTGGTTAATTTGAATTAAAATGGATTTTCGTTTTGGATTATTCAGGTTCTGACTGGTCATATAAACTCAATCACATGTTTGTCTTTTGACCAATGGCATTTGATCAGTGGAAGCAAGGATAAAAGTGTTAAGGTGTGGAGTATGATGGGGAAATTTAGTGACTGTTTATTGACTTTCGAGCATCCACAGTAAGTAACATAACTGGAAATATGACATAAATATTGTCTATTTACCCCAAGCACTAACATCATAAATATCCCATGTAAAAAAGGGGTAAATGATCCTGATGTGTAGCAAATCAGATTTAATTTCTATTTCTGAATTCTCATGTTTCAGTACAAGATAACATTTTCTTCCCAATTTGTATTAAAATATGAGGTACTAAGAGGTTTTTGTTTAAATGAAAGCCTTTAAAAACACACATCAGAATCGGACAAAGCCGTGATTGTAATTTGAACAAGTCACTTGTATGTCCATTGTGATGACACTGGTTATACCTTCACTAACACATTCAATTGTCTGCAAATTTACAAACGGGATGGTTCTGCATAAGAAAATTTGAATATTCCTATTGCACGAGTGTGAGTCATACTCAGAACTGCAGTTTTTAAATGAAATTCTGTATGTCGCAGTGTGAATATAAACATAGAGTTCCTACAGCCGTTTGGCCCATTGAGTTCACACCAACCCTCTGAAGAAGCAGTCTACCCAGATCTCCCCCTACTCTATTCCTGTAATCCTGCATTCCCCATGGCTAATCCACCTAGCCTGCACATCCATGGACACTATGGGCAATTTAGCAATGGCCAATCTACCTAACCTGCACTTCTTTGGACTGTGGGAGAAAACCCACTCAGATATGGGGAGAATACACAAACTCTACACACACACGTCTGAGGGTAAAATCAAACCTGGGTCCCTGGTGCTGTGAGGCAGCAGAGGTAACCACTGTGCCACCGTGCCGCCCCAATGGTAATACTTATAGTTTTATTTGAAAACCCCGCTCCAAGGAAATAAGAGGGTGATACAAGTTCCCGCAACAGATTTATTCTGAATTCCAGTGGTCAGATTGAAAATGTTCTTTTCAATTTGCTATTTGTGGCAATTGTCCATTGTTCAATGAAATGACTCCAAGGTTCCATTCTTTGTCTGTAATTGATAAGTCAACCTCAATCAGGGCAGCAGAGGAATAGTTTCAGTGAGGCGGAGGTACCAGCCGTGGGGAAAATATCCATCAATACTCTCTGTTTAATTTATTTTAGGAAAAGATCATTTCAGTGAGCTGTGAGGAAATTCCATAGACCCCATCCAAACAGGTGGGGTGATAATAGACAGGGTTGGATTTGTCTAGCTTTTTTGTGGACAGGGCATACCTAAGCAATTTTAGATAATGCCAAGTAGAGGTTGATGTTGTAACAGTCCTGAAATAGCTTGACTAAGACTGCAGTTGTTTCTATAGCACAAATTAGAAACAGGCCAAGATTGAAAGAAAGAAGAATGTGAGACAGTTGGAAGCAAGAACCTTTGCAGTGTCCAATTGTTTCTTGATACCAAGTAAAGTGAATTGAATTAATCGGAAATTGCGATCTGTGCTGCTGAGCTCAGGAGGAGGCTGAGACATTCTACTTGTAGCTGAATATGAATCATAGAGTTCGTACTGTGTGGAGGCAGGCTTTTCAGCCTGTCGCGTTCACACTGACCCTCTGAAGAGCATACCACCCAAACCCACCCCCTATCCTACATGTATAACCCTGCATTTCCCATGTAATCCACCTAGCCTGCACATCGCTGGATGCTAATGGCAGTTTTGCAATGGCTCATCTACCTAACCTGCACATTTTTAGACTGGGAGGAAACTGGAGCACCTGGAAGAAACCCACACAGACACAAGGACAATGTGCAAACACCACACAGTTAAATGCCCAAGGGTGGAATACTTCTTCATTGTTTGTTGTTCTGAAGTACTAGGCTACCTTATCATTGAGAATCGGGGTATTTGCTGAACTTTCTCCTCCGGTGAGTTACTGAATTGTCCACCACTATCTACACTGGATGTGGCAGGACTGCTAAGTTAGCACTGATCCACTGGTTTTGGAACCACAGCTCTATCTGTCTGTCACATGTTGCTTCCAAATCTCTCTCATTCTTCTTTTCATTATTGGTCTACTTCCAACTTAGTCTCCTTGCAGTAAGATGACATCCAAAATGCTACTGGATAGGAAATCTTTTGCCCATGTCAAAATATGAGCTTCCTAATCATTTCCACTTTCCCAGCAGCATAGTCTCCCTGATGTAGCTAATCTCTTCATTTTCTCCTAAGCCTTTTCCTCCCTCAATTCCCTACAATAAAGTCTCATTTGCGGGCTTTCTCCTCGTTCTCTGGTTTCACAAGAAAATCTCATTCATTCTGTTTAACTCCCAATCTCTCAACAGGCCTGTCTTTACCCATTCCACCATGGGTTCCCAACTTCGTACTATGACCTTGCCCCCAGCCTTTTTTGTGGACCTCATTTGCTTTCTCTCAATACCAGCTCAACAGGATTTCAAGCTGTTTCTCTGTCTCGCATGCATACAACACGCTCTCTACCCATGTAGTTCCCCTAAAATTCCTTTATTTCTCCCCTGTTCAGCACCAGGGGTTCTTCACCATTATAAACCAGTTCAATTAAATATCACAGAGAAATCACATTGTTTGAGTAAACTCCAAGTGATGAAGGAAGTGAAACTTTAGAAGTTCCAATATTTGCTTCACATACAGGAAATTTAACCTTGTCTCAATTTTACTTGAAGCTAGTTTTATTTAGCATGTTAAATAAAAACCAAAAGAACGGATGCTGTAAATCGGGAACAAAAACAAAGTTGCTTGAAAAGCTCAGCTGGTCCGGCAGAAGATCTGAGGAAGGGTCACCGGAGCCGAAACATTAACTCTGTTTTCTCTTCCATAGATGCTGCCAGACCTGCTGAACTTTTCCAGCAACTTTGTTTTTGCTCCTTATTTAGTATGTTCTTGTTTCACTAGCTAACCAATCAAGATTTAAAGAAAAGCAAGACCAACAAGTCAGATGGGAAAGGCAATTTAAAGAATTCTAATTAAGTGTATTTTTTGCTGTAATAACAGTAAGCCGTCTGAAGCCTAGAAGGTGTTATGGTGTTATGATCTTGATATTTACAACGCTGTGTGTTTGGAGTCCTTAGGGGTTGAATTCTGTATAGAACCCAACAGCAATTATTTTGTGCCCCCCATTTACTAACTACCTATTTCAAGTAGCCAGAAAACACATTGGAGGAGCAGCATTGGAGGTAGAGAGAGACTGTGACCAGTGCAGGGAGGCAGGGCAATTCATAGGATTTGGGGTGGGGGTGTGGTGGGGAATGACTAAAAGGTTTACTGGGAGGTAGAGTAGAATTGGAGTTCTGGTTATAAGGCTTAAATAGAATAAGGATTGAATGAAGGGGAAGCGGTCAAGGAGCAGGTACCTCCAGGTTGGCTTGTTGGGATAGCAAGCCATTCCTACTCCTCCTGGCCCAGAAGGACTGCTGTAGAGTTAGCTACCCACTTAGTTGAAGGAGATGACACTTCACTCCTGCTCTTATCTGCTCAGTTTCTCAAGGTGTGTAAACACAGTCATGTGGGAGAAACATTGTTAAGGTGAAGGCCTAGAGTTTCCTCAGAAGGTTCTGATGATGGGTCCACCTTATACAGGGTAACTGCTGATGAACCCCTCATTCTGCTCCCTTTTGAACCAGAAGCTAGTGGGGCTGGGGCAATTGGATTCTGGTTTCACATTTGTAGCAATGTAATTTGTTACCTAAGCCATTAGTCTTTGAGATTAAAGTCATTATGTTTGTTTTAATATACTCTAGACTTTGACACTACAAAATGTCAGTTGGAGACGTTACAATCCAATTTGTGGCAATGTTGTTCTCTAGGGAAGTGCTGTGTCTGCAATTTGTTTACCTCCGTGTGATCAGTGGATGCAAAGACGGAAAGATCCGTATTTTTGACATATTGAATGGTACCTGTCTGAGAGTGATGAGAGCAACTGGCCAAGGAGATCCTGTGCTATCCCTCCATGTTTTTGGAAATAGGTACACATGTAGCAAATTGTTCAAATCTTAATGTGTTACATTGCACTTTGCTAGCTTCAATATACATTTGGCTCTCAAACAATTAGAAATAGCCCTCTTACAGCACATTGAAAGAAAGATAATTATTTACAAAGCACTTTCAAGACTACAGGATGTCCCCAAAGCACATTACAGCCAATCAAATACTTTGCAAGTGTAATTACTCTTATAACATGGGAAATATGGCATGGTATCTGCACACATTAAGCTCCTACAAATAGCAATGCAATAATGACAAGGTAATTTGGGTTTGTTTGCAATGCTGGGTCAATGCAAGGTCAAGTATTATTCAGGATCCTTTCTACATCATCCCATGAGGTCTTTCCCATTCACTTGAGAGGATAGATGGGAGCTTGGTGCCACATCTCATCCAAAAGGCAGCACCCCCTCAGTACAGCACAGGATTGTCAAACCTGATCATTGTGTCATGTCCTGGAGGGGGACCAGTATGCACAGCCTTCTGAATTATAGTCCAAAGTGCAACTGGTTGAGCCACAGCTGATATCTGAAGCTGACCGTGTAGATCAAAAGACAAAGCCCCATGCTCTGTTTTTGCTAAAATCAAGTTTGAACACCTACATGTCTAATAGGTGTAGAATAGTTTATTAGAATATTGGACGGAAAGTGAGAAGGAAATTTGACAACTGTTACCAATCTGCAAATCTCATGCCAAGTGCCATCACCCTGAAGAAAAAAATCAGTCAAACTTGAGCTATTTGATCTTAGTATCCTGTCTTCATTAAAGGCATTTACTTTTACCTCCATAGCTTTGCCATTACTTTGGCATTAATTTTTCAAACAATTGGAATATCCCAACATGTAATTAGTTTAGCAACACTGTAAGCAGGAATATCCTTTAAAAACAATCACTGATTTTGGACTAAAATAAATCAACATATCTGTATATTTCACAGAAACACAGAACATAGGCACAGGAGGAGGCCATTTGGCCCTTGCAGCTTGCTCCACCATTCTTCACAATGATGGCTGATCATCCAACTCAGTAGCCTAATCCTGCTTTCTCCCCATAACCTTTGATCTAATTCACCCCAAGTTCTACATCTAATCGCCTCTTGAATACATTCAATGTTTTGGCATCAACTACTTCCTGTGGTCATGTATTCCACAGGCTCACCATTCTTTGGGTGAAGAAATGTCTCCTCATCTTCATTTTAAATTGTCTATCCCGAATCTTCATACTGTGACTTTTCCATATACAGTTCCCAAATTTAATTCCTTCTACCACATTGCTAAAGAATTTGAAAAATAACCGTCAGCAATATTTAAAACCAGTACAAAGTATCACAGTTTTCTGGTGAACAGGCAATTTCATACTAAGGTAATATGATTGACTTTTTATCTCGATCATTTGAGTGTTGCATTCTCCAATGACAACCAATAACCTTTAAAATGCGATATGCATTTGCCAGTGATTGAAGGACATGAGTTCATGTTTAAGACTTTTAATGTAACAATCCAAAATCAATATTATTAAACATGGCTTGTAAAGCAACTAACGTATTAAACTATTCACCAAGTAACACAACCAAAAATTGCATAATATGTTTATGTGTTATGGTACATTTCAACTGAAATGCAACCGTGTGGAAAGAAACCCAAAACTCCTCTTGGCTTTCCAACAGGATCCCTACTCCTTGTCACACAAAATTAAGTCTTCCAGGTTTCTTTAAATATACATTCATTCTACCTCCTCCTACTGAATAAACTCCCAGGAGCAAGGCACCCTCTGGCAACTCGTTGGTATTTAAATCTATAGAGGTCTTTTCTCTTCACATAGGGAATCCATTCTTATCAGCATTCTGCTTGGAGGTTAACATAAAAATTGTCTTGCCCTCTCCTTAGTGCCGCATCAGCCGTTATCAGGTCCGTCTCCAAATCTCTCTGTAAGTCAGAGCTTTATAGTCCGTACCCAGCAAGATGAGGTGTTCCTCTTTGTGTCACAGTGAAAAACATCACCTCAGTTTCCAGATCCTTTCACTTGGGACTGTATCAGGGCCGTGTTTGGTATGTTCATCATCCTCCATTTCACGACATTGTAGATAATGGACACTAGAGATGGGAACCGTGTCACAGCAGGTTAAAATGCTCCAAAAAGTGAGCAACAGTACGATCCACCAAAAATGACTCCTGCATTTAACACCCAAATAGCACCCAAAGTTTTAGATTTCTGTACAAGTATATCCATAAATGTTACTCTTTTAATAAAGGCACTCATTATAGTTATTGACTAAGGTACTTATGAAGCCATTCCCCATTGCTTTGTCTTGTCCAATTGTCCTTTATTTCGTCCAGTGCTGTCACTTGGACATTTGTGTTTCAGAGGTGAATGCCAGTCTTTAGAGCTCAAGGCAAGTGGAGGGTATCCCATCATACTACTGACTTGTGAATTTTAGGTGGTGGACTTTGAGGACTCAGGAAGTGTTACTGCAGAATTCCAAGCTGATGACTTGCTGTTGCAGCCACTGCATTTATATGACTGTTCAAGTTAAGAGTCTGGTCAATGGTAATCTCCGAATGTTGATAGTGGAGGAGTCAGCCATTGTTGAAGATCAAGCAGAGATATCTAGATTCTCCCTTGATGGAAATGGTCACTGCAACACATTGTATAGTATGAATGGTACATGCCCAAGCCTAAATTTTACCTGGGTTTTGCTGCATGTGGATATGAACCGCTTCAGTGATCAAGGAATTGTGAAGATGCCAGATAATGATCACTCTGTTAACTGAGCCATCAGCAGTCTATAAATTATGCATGGAAATTTTCCTAGCCAAATTGTGGAGATTTTATAGATAAAATGTAGTACTTTGTCTCTTTAAGATGATCACAGATTATTTTGTTGTGTTATCTAGGATGGTGATAAACACAATGTCCAATGTGGTGAAATTTCAGTTTGAAGATATTGTGTGGGATTACACAGCACCAGCAGCACTCCTTGAAGTGATAGCACCACAGGACAAATTTAAAATGGCACCACTGAGGAAACAACCGTATAGTTATGTCCGTGCTCAGCGGATGAGAAGAATTGGTTCAACCAATGAAAAGATCTACCATAGACAGGAGAAGTTTTCAAAAGATGGTCTGTTCCACCATGCACGATTCTTGTCAGCCAGATGCATGAAAGCAGCACACAGTAAGAAATTGCAAAAGCTTCTAAGATAGTTGTTTCCATAACACTAAATATATCTCTTTGTAACGTTTCTTCAGCAGTGGTATTTGTGGTGGTGGCTCAGGATATATTAGTGCTTTTTGTTTATTTGGATTTCAGTTTCATGAAGTTCTAACTTTTTTTTATCAAAAGCCACCAAGTCACTTTGATCAGCCTCCTGCGAATTTGTTCTCTGTCTACCCTCTATGGTAAACAGAAAGAAAAACTAAAACTTTTGGTCTGTCCAACCAGGTTTTGCTCTGGAATCTGACTTGACCAGCGATGCCATTAGTTGGAAACATAACGGATTAGATTGCTTTGACTTCCAGCGCACCAGAAGCAGAACATAGAAAAGCTGTAGAAACAGTTTGAATGTTGTGTATAACTTGATGTTAAAGATATTCTGTGTCAATACTATCTTCTTTTCTGTTACTGTTTGGTAGGGATTCAATCAGACTCCATGAAAGCTCTCAACTTGAGGGAACCTGAAGTTCGACATCACAGTCCATCGCACATTAGCCTGCAGTCTGGATTCCTTTTGAAGCCACCTTCAGCGTACATGAGCAGTTCAGAAATGCTCACACAAGAACATTTAAGACAGGATGCAGAATCCAGAATTTTGTATAGTATGTTCTCATAGAAGAGGCTTCATTCTTTTGATACTTTTCTGCTTGTTCTGAAAATTATACATACATTATTGTGCATTAAGATTCAAATACATTTTAACTGCATGTATTAAAAAATGTTGTGTAGGTTGCCATGACAACCTGTTGCCATTGTCTCGTCTTGAATTGGGGCTGTTACTCATTCTCGGATTCAGCCTTATTTGAAATATATCATTCGAGATTCTAAAAAGTGGGAAAGGGTTTACTTCATTTTATTATTGTTGACGTTGTACATTGTTTAGCAATGATCTGAGAAAAAGGAGTACTAGTGGCTTTGTTGGGAATACAGGATTTATAGATTGATTTTGGGAAAGCTAGGATGGAAGAAGTGAATTTGTAAGTTTCATAGTTGATCTTTTTTTGTATTCACTCGTGGATATGGGCATTGCTGGCTGGCCAGCATTTATTACCCGTTCCCAGTTATCCTTGAGAAAGCAGTGATGAACTACTTTCTTGAACTGCTGCAGTCCACATGCGATAGGTTGATTCACAATACCCTTAGAGATGGAATTCCAGGATTTTGACCCAGGGACAATGGATGAATGATGATATATTTCCATGACAGGTTGGTCAGTGGCTTGGAATGGATCTTGCAGATGGTGGTGTTTCTGCTGCTATTGTCTTTCTAGATGGAAGTGGTCTAGGGTTTAAAAGGTGCTTTCTCAGGAGCTTGGGTGAATTTTTGGTGTGCATTTAGTAGATGGTGCACACTGCTGAGACTGAGTGTTAGTAGTGGAGGGAGTGGATGCCTGTGGATGTAGTGTCAATCAAGTGGGCTACTTTGTCCTGGATGGTGTTAAGATTCTTAAGTGTTATAGGATCTACACTCATCTAGGCAAGTGGGGAGTATTCCATCACACTTGACTTGTGCCTTGGAGATGGTGGACAAGCTTTGGCAATCTGGGGGTGAGTCAGAAGCTATTCCTAGCTTCTCACCAACTTTTGTAGCTGTTGTGTTTATATAGCAAGTCCAGTTAAGCTTCTGGTCATTAGTAGCCTCAAGGATGTTGCTAGTGGAAGGTTCAGTGATGGTAACATAATTGAATGTCAAGGGGCAGTGGTTAGATTGTCTCTTATTGAAGTTGTCATTGCCTGGTATTTATGTGGCATGAATGTTACTTGTCATTTGTCAGACCATGCCTGGATATTGCCCAGTTCTTAATGCATTTCAAAATGGACTGCTTCAGTATCTGAGGAGCCACGAATGGTGTTGAACATTGTGCAATCATTGGTGAACATCCCCACTTCTGACCTTACGATTAAGGGAAGGTCGTCGATGAAACAGCTGAAGTTGGTTCAACCTGTAACACTACCCTGAGGCACACTGCAGAGATGCCCTGAAGCTGAGGTGACTGACCTTCAACAAGCAACATCATTTTCTTATTTGCAAAGTATGACTCCAATCATTGGACAGTTTGCTCCTGATACTCAGTTTTTCTTGGATTCCTTGATGCCACACTTGGTCAAATATGGTCATGATGTCAAGGGCTTTCACTCTCACCTCACGTCTGGAGTAGTAAGAATGAGGTCAAATATAGTTTTCCCACTTGTTGGTTCCCTCAACACTTGCCACAGACCCAGTCTAGCAGCTATGACTTTGAGGATCAAGCAACTCAATCAGCAGCTGAGCCACTTTTGCTGGTCGATATTAAATTCCACCACCCACATTTTGTTTCCTTGCCACCCTCAGTGCTTCCTCCCAGTGTGCTTCAACACAGAGGGGTACTGATTCATCAGCTGATAATCAGCAGGAGTTGCCTATGTTTGACCTGAAGCCATCAGACATCATGGGGCCCAGACTCAACATTGAGGACTCCAGGGCAACTCCTTCCTGACTGCATAACACTGTGCCCCCACCTCTGCTGGACATATCCAGGGTCAGTGATGGTGGTGTCTGGGACATTAAGTGTAAGGTATGATTCTTTCAGTATGGCTATGTCAGGCTGTTGCTTTACTAGTCTGGGAGACAGCCCTCCCAATTTTGGCACTTGCCTGAAGACGTTAGAAAGGAGGGCTTTGCAGGATCGACAGGGCTGTTTTATCATTTGTCCTTTCCGCAGCCGAGGATTATGCCAAGTGGGGTGTCTAGTTTCATGTCTTTGTTGAGACATTGTTGCAATTGATACAAGTGAGTTGCTTGCTCGGCCATTTCAGAGGGCAAGTAAGAGTCAATCAAATTGCTCTGGGTCGAGAGTCATATGTAGGCCAATCCAGTTGAAGATTTCCTTCCCTGAAGAACGTTAGTGAACCAAGTGGGTTTTTCAGACAATCAACAATGAATTCATGGTCATCAATTGATTCTTAAGTTTCCAGATTTTCTTTTGGAATTCAAATTCCACCACTTGCTGTGCCAGGATTTGAACCTGAGAACATAGGCCGAGTTTCTGGATTAAAAGTCGAGTGATAATACTACTCGGGTTATTGCCTTCCCTTTTAAGATTTTTAAGCATTTAACATTTTGATCAGCTTGCTGCTGACTTTGTTCTTTAGGATGGAATGTATATCCTCCTCGGGGCCAGACACTACAGTGTGAATGACAGGCATTTTTTTTCAACAGGATAACAACCTTTTGCGAGACTTAAGTAATGTGGGTGGAGGAGGGGGTGTTATTGGATGCAAGGGATGTTGGAGATTAACTGACATTCAATTGTATACTTTGATTTCAGTTAATCTGGTGTTTTGAGGGGATGAATGGGCATATGAAGTTAGGTGCAGATTCCTAGTAAAGACTTTTGTACCTGATAAGAAGTGCTCTTGATCAGAACAACTCAAGGATAATTTCTGAACTTTCCCTGCCAGGTTTGCTTGATCTGGCTGTTATGCTCTCTGTTGGTCTGTTTAGCTGTCACTGAAGTAACTAGCAGAACTTTAAACCTCTCAATTTATTGTATGACTGAGTAATTCTCCCTTTAACCATTGCAGGGCTAGAGGATGCAGGTTAATGTCTTTCTGTTTGCCAGTTAATTAAATTAGAACAAACTTCATTCTTGGATTTCTGTTACCTAGTTTTTCCTTTGGGGTTGTGTAAGGTTGAAGGCAGGATACAGATTGCTATAGTCCCTAGACCCATTCCGATGGTGCTATACCTGTTTTTATCAGAAGCAGGCTACAATAATTAGAATAAAGCAGTCTTACTAGCACACAACAGCTCTTTCTTGGTTTGAGCTTTGCCAAGGTGATATCTTTGAATGAAGTCCTGGATGTCTTGGATGTGTCCTGATCAGTGTTAGGTCAGGATTATTAAGGGCCAGGTTGAAGCAAATTGATCTACTTTTATTTCATTACTAAGGGATGGCAATTCTAAATAAAATGATGGAGCCCTCAGTCACATGAACTTTTTTCCTATAAGAGATGGGTTGCTTGTGTGAAGGGAAGCGAGTGAGTTATTGTTATAGAATGGTAAAATTTAGAGTGGGAACAAATAGGAAGTGTTTTGGCTTCCTTAGTGAAGGAACAACTGGAACTTGTGGCTGGAGAGTGAATGCTGGCAGTTTAGAATTCACACTTTGACTCAGATTTTTGGCAGTTCAATGCTATTAACCTGAAGCAATATAGGTGTTGTTTATGTTACATGGACACGTACACAGTTAGGTTCTCAGTCAGCTGAATGTGCCACAGTGGCAATATAATGACTAGAGTTGCCTTTAAACTTCTAATTAAAGGAAGGTACAGTGATGTGTTTGTTCCTGGTCACTGACCAGGTCTTGGCAGACACTCCCACTCAGGCAAATATGCAGGACATCCAGACCCTAGAATTTAAAGACATCATCTTGGCGAAGATCAAACCTAGAAAAAAGTACGAATGGATAAAACTACTTGATTTCAATGTTATAACTTGCTTCAGTGAGCTATCAGCTTAGTTGTACCTTTGAAGATGGATCCTGCCAGCTGATCATATTTCTGTTTGAAGGTTACAAGTAGGATTGAGAAGTTGTCCAATCAGTATTTCAATCTGTGCCCAACATGCATTTCAAGTTTTAGTCATTCTAGTGCTGGCAGTGTTGGTATTGACCTTTTAGGGATCGATTCCAGATATTTTATAATTAATCTGTTCAGAGATGATATTATACATTTCTTGAGTGAGATTTGAACCCAGGCCTTCTGGTTCTAAAATGGGGTCACAACACAGTGCCACAAGAGTTGCGATTCCATTCTTTTGACATGCTCTTATTTCAGCTGTTCTAGAAAAGTTTTAGGTTAGTAGACAATTAAAATTCCTTGTCCAGGTTGATTTCCTTAATATCACTTCAAAAGAAATCCCCTGTGAGCCTTAGTAATGAACATCATCATTATAAGTGAACCAGATCCTGTTAGCACTACAAATCCAATTGCAGCAGGCAATTAGTGACCGAGAACTGAAACAACACTGATTTTCCCTTCCCCTTTAATTGGGAATTTAAAGACAACTGTAGCACCCAGACTGCTGTTCAGACTTAGTCAGCATACACTGGGGAACGACTGTGCTCAAGTTTGTGTAATATTAAAAGAACTGAGACCACTTCAGCTTGACAGCATGAAGCAAGGCCTTGACAATATCCAGGTTTGGGATGATAAGTAACATTCTTGGCTCGGAAGTGCCAAGAACTGACAATCTCCAACTCCCATGGCTGCTCTGGTGCCTGCTGCAGGCTGAGCAGTGACCACTGCTCCTGATGCCAGGACTGGGACTGATGAACTCCTGGACCTCTGACTGGCTGGCATCTAACTGAGATGGGACATCCAACCTTAGAAGGGCAAAAGCTGTGACCACAGGCAATTAATTACTTCGGGTTCTTCAAAATCCAGGGCTGCTAAACTTTGTGGAGGTTGGGAGGGGCCTGTACCACCCTGGGAATCCCAGCCAGACAGATCACTGGGTTTGGCTAACACATCCAAGTGTAACAGGATTGTGTTATTTTCAGTTAGCCTAATTTCTCTCTAATCAGAAAAAGGCACTAATGTACCACACACAATCATCTAACTTACTTTTGATCTTTTTCCAGGCGAAAAGTCTGAGTCATTGTCTGCAGTTTCTAGATTTTTGTCAGCGAGTGAGCAGGACTCATTAAAACACATTAGAAGACATAGGCTCGACAAACCCAAAACTACAGAGCAGATATATTTGACTGTCAATGCTATCCACAATTACCTCAAATTTGACGAAACGTCAATAAACACTCTCTACAACAACTCACTTTCAGAAGATTGGGGTCGACTTCTTTGTCCTCTTGAAGACACAGTGAAAAAGGGAAGTGATAGAGCAAAGAAGAAGGCTACTGTCAAAATCAGCGACGTTGTTGATGCTGTTGGACTAACTGATGACTGCATTGATGTCAAAACACTTATGGCACCTTTTGAGTTGAAAATGCAAAAATTTAAAAGGAAAGACAAATTAAGTGGTTTGGACCCGAAATGTTTTGTAACAAAACCAATGATAAAACGATCAAAATCTGCAGTCAGCTTTGTGGATGCTGTCAAATTTAGAGGTACAAAGTGTCGACCCCAAACTGCACTTGAAGAAATCAATATGAGCACGAGCTCTCGGACAACAGATTCCAAAGCTGGATCTCAAGCCAAAGTCTTCGCACTTACAGATTCTGCAATTGCCACTATAGATCCCAGATTCAAGGTGCAGTATATTGTTGACATAAATCCATATCGAAAGAACAGTGGCTTCAGTCTTTGGACAATGAAACAACAAAAGGAATATGCAGAAAAAATTGCAATGGACCATAATGCTCAACAGCAAAGAAAAGAACAGGAAACACATACAGCTGGACAGAAGACTTCGTTAAAGAAAGCTGAAAGGTCTTAAGTTGGTCTTAATTTGCATAAATTAATTGGTGAAATCTCATGTTAAAAGTGGTTCATTTGTAGTAATATATCGAATAATGGTAATAAATATTTTGCCTGCTGTACAAGTAATATTACACACATGTTTGTATGTATCAACACTATGTTTTAAGATACAATCTGAATAAGATGCATTCGTTATCAAATCGAAGGGGTTAGTTCAGCAGAACAATTTATGTTGCATTGGCGATATTGAAGGATTGATTATACCAGGTTACAGTTTTGCTTAGCTCAATTGATTAGGCTGTGATGTAGTACCATATCAGTGATATTCGTTCAATCCCTATATCAGCTGTATAATGCATGGAGTCCGACTTCCTCATTTTGATCCAGCTCATTTGATGTGGAGTGGTATCCCTCAAGCTATGTAATCAATTGTATCTCATGTGAGGAAGTTCAATTCATTTAGCTTTGCTATTGAGAGCAATATATAGATATGAATGGACAGAAGTAGAAGGTTATGCATATTGAAATGCTAATGAAATAAACGCACTGAGGAAATCCTATATAGGAAAAGCAATTGAGGGCATACCGGGATTTGAACTGCTGTTGATCTCTGGCTTTTTCCAAGTCAGGAACAATACAAATCTGCAGCTATTCAGAGGCATCATATATTGAAAAAAAAACACATTGGATGCAATCTTGCAAGCCCATGTGGAATTTTAGACGGGTGGATGGGGGAACTTAATTAACTGAGCGGCAACATAAATCAGATTTTCAACAGCAAGTTAAAATTTGGTATTAAGTTCTCAGAACCTTTCAGGGGATGGGCATGTCAGGTTTCTCAAAACTCTCGCATTTATTAACATGCCATGGTCACTTATTAGCATAAATCCATTGGGATTACATCTATGGGAGCAATCTTGTGAGGCAAAACTAGGAAACAAGTATGCTCACAGTGCAACCAATGTACATGGTGTGTACCCGGTAGGATAGACTTCTTCCTCTAAGCTCCAGTGAGTTTAAATTTCTTCACTACCATGACTGCTCTTTCATTACCAAAATGATAGTTTTCACCAATGTGTGCAATGTAAAGGGTGAAGCCTGACCTGGTCAGCCAACTCTTCAGAAGTCTCAATCATGTTCAGTTATGATTATCGTTCTTAAATACTTTCAGTGTAAAAGGTGGGCTTTGATTGGGCCAATGAGCTTGTGCGGCACTCACAATGGCTGACACATGTAGATCTTACAGTGTCAGACACGCAGAACTTAACTCAAAGATGAAGTGAATACAAAAAGGAGGTGAACTCGAAAAGTTTAGACAAAGGCAATTAGGTAAAACGGGATAGTATGGGGTGAAACTGGAAAAACATGGTTGTTGGATGCACATTAACTGCTCCTTGTATAGGATGTCCTTTAGAATACTGTCAGAAGTCACATGACATCAGGTTATAATCCAACAGGTTCAGTTGAAATTACAAGCTTTCAGAGCACTGCTCCTTTGTCATGTGAAGACTTTGAAGTGCTCTGAAAGCTCATGATTTCAAATAAACCTGTTGGACTATAACCTGGCATTGTGTGACTCCTGACTTTGTCCACATCTGTACAGCACTGGCAACTCCACAACTTTAAAATGCTGAATTAATACAGCCCCAAAATAAATAAAATCAAAGAAACCGTTTCTACTATTTTTTCAACAGCTAAAGCATATTAACAACCCCTCTTATCTTCTTGGCTTCAAAATTATTCTTAACGATTTTTTCACACCAAGAATATGATAAACTTTTTGGCACTAGAATAGGCATCTGGAACACTGGCATGTGAAGCATTGCTAAAAAGGACGATCTTTATAATTTCTTGGTTACCCAATTGCAGGAACTTGTACATGCAAGTATTTTATTCATTTTCAAAACTTCCTTAAAATTTGCATGTTTCATGATAGTATTCAATTCCAACAGGTGACTGGCTTTGGGTCTAGCTGAGTGCACATGCAGTTTAACAATCCAATTAAGCTTCTTAACTAGTCTGTTTGTTCCTTCAGAACAAAGCATTTTTTTCTCTAAGGATGTGGCCCAATTTATCAGGATGCGATTAACACTTTCTAAGTAAGAGTGTTCATTCAAAGTCACTCCTGACTTATTTTTCTACTGTCTAAACGTCCATGAAGCCCAAGTTCCACTTTTAAATTTCCTTATTTTATGCAACACACATGCTCAAATTCCATCGAACCTCCTGTTGTCTGTTGCTCTTGCCAATCAATGCTAGTGAACACAACGATTGCAGCTTGTACTTTTACTGCAATCTACTTCTTTATTTATCACTCAGTCAGTTTATCGCTATAGCATAAAACTGCATCAGGTTACAAGTAAAGCTGCCTCACTCACTATTGAGACGTGTTGATCAGCAATAGCTAATCACATTTTAGCCACTCAGCTGGATCTGTCCTACTTCTCTGAACTCTAAACTCAGGGTTCTGCTTTTGTGATAGCTGTCCTAAATTACCCTGCCAATGTCTTCACAACACTTATTTTTATACATTTTCTCTTAGAAGTTCCGGGAAATTTGATTCACACCCAGGACCATTGTGACTGTAAGATTTATATAGACAAGGTACGTTTGCTTCATTGTCCTCTTTTCTGTCTTTAATAGCCTTGATAACCGTGATGATCAAGCAGCTTTTAGCAAGCCCTTATCATCAGATTCCTGTTGAACTTGCAGTGTCTGGTTCTGCCTTGCACCATAGGCTATTGTTCCTGTGAAGTTGGCCATTTTATTCCCATCATCCTTGTAGAGACCTAGTTGTTAACCATTCTGTTACAGTCCAAGAATTAAGATGCAGCCAATTAACTACATTTATGAAAAAAAATCAATGGCATGCATCAAAGAGTTCCCTGCCAGTTTCTTTTTGTGATACCAGTAGGCATTACAGGATCTGCTTTAAGCTGAATGCAACCTACTTTCAGCAAGACGGACCTAATCAGAAATATTAAATTCTTGATGCACTATTTATTTATTTAACTTCCATAGATTCTCATTTCTATCACCTGCTTCATTCGGTGTTTTCAAACATACTTCCATTTTTCACCCTAAAGAAGTGCAACTTTTATATCAATTGGCTAACTTGGAGTAATGTTGCTCGAATAGCTAAGAAGATATTCAACATCACTTCGCTCCAGGAAGGAAACACACTTTAAAATCTTGATCACTAAGGTTCACTTCAAAATCCTGCACAAGTGGTATGGTTTAACATTACATGACCTTTCTGTGAATATCATTTATATAAATATTTCAATATTTGTATTTATCAGTGACTTTTCATGGTCTGTCTACAGTGGTATCATTCTTCCATTCACTGGTCCTTACAAGTAAAAATATTATTTTGGTGCAAACATTCAGCTCTTCCTCTCAAGTAAAAAGCTTTGACTTGTGTTTGTGTCACTTTGACCATTTTCAGCCATTCCTTTGCCTGCCATAATCTGGCCTTCCTAATTGTCCATCTGTATGAATGTGAAGTGTATGGTATTCGTTACTCTCTATAATTTGGTCACACTTTGTAAATACATAGTCATGCCAATTAACTTTGAGGAAATAACCCTAACTGTTTGGATGCCATACTGTAAAAATTCAGTTTTTCACTACAACCTATGTGAACATTTCCACTGTTGTTCACTTTCCCTTTGGTAATATACCATATCCCTGGACCAAAATTTATTTTTAACATCCTTACACGATGCAAGGTTTATTGAATTTTTCTTTGATACATTAAGACTTAATGAATGCCTTTTTCTCCTGCATTCAAAACATTTATTGACCAGACTCCAGGCATTCCTAGGCTTTATCCTTGTTAAAGATCCCCAATCCCAATTGTCTAATACAATGCCCAGATGTATCTCTATCTTCAGAGATAATAAGAATTACAGACGCTGGAGTCAGAGACAACATAGTGTGGAGCTGGAGGAACTCAGCAAGCCAGGCAGCATCACAGGAGCAGGAAAGCTGACGTTTCGGGTCGGAACCTTTCTTCAGAAATGAGGAGGGTGAAGGGAACACAGAAATATAGAGAGAGAACAGGGGTGTACTGGGGAAGGTAATAGGCAAGTGCAGGCAGGGAGTGGGAGGGATTGATCAGTGAGGTGGGAGGGGCAGCTAGGTGGGAGAGAAGATGGACAGGTTGTGTCAAGTCAAGGAGATGGGGATGAGAGGGAGGGTTGGTTGTGGGATGACATGTGATACCGGAGGATGCACAATGATGCCACCCACAATCTGGAGGAGCAACACTTCATATTTCACCTCGGGAGTCTACAGCCCAATGGCAAAGATATGGATTTTACCAGTTTCCAAATCTCCCCACTCTTGGCCTCATCCCATGACCAACCCTCCCTCTCATTCCCGCCTCCTCAACCTGACATAACTGTGCATCTTCTCTCCCACCTCACTGATCAACACACACCACTCCCTACTTGCACTCACCTATCACCATTTCACCTACCTTCCCCAGCACCCCACCTCTCTATTTCTGAGATTGCTTTCCCCTCCCCATTTCTGAAGAAGGGTCCTGATCAGAAACGTCAACTTTCCTGCTCCTCTGATGCTGCCTGATCTGCTGTGTTCCTCCAGATCCACACAGTGGTATCTCTATCCTCACTCCTCTTACTTATGATTCCCCTTTCCTGGTTCACTTTTTAAGCACATATCAAAGCAACCTAGCATTGCTGCTATCATTGAATCATCCATTCTGTGTGTTACTACTGAATGTCTCATTAAGCTACGAAGGCCATTGAGAATGACTGTTTACCCAAGAATTTTTAAAGTCTTTGGCAACTGTTTCCAAAATGTATTTCTTTCTGAAAAGGTAATTCCAATTAGTACAAGGAACCTATTCATGTTCAACACCTTAGCGCAGTCCAGCAATTTAAAAGTGAGCACTCAGTTAGAATCTCTAAGTAGAATTCTTGCAAACTTGCATTGTCTTCTGTAAAATTCTGTTTTCTAAGATTATCAAAAAATGAGCAAACCTCATATATATTTAACAGGTTAACTTTCTTCTAAACTTTGTACATAAATGTAAACAGAATGTCCAAATCATCCTCAGCAACATTCCCACCTCTCTGACAGATTGAGCATAGACAATGTATGACACTATTCCCAGCATTAACGAGGGACCTGAGGGGCAACTTGTTCATGCAGAGGGTGGTGTGTGTATGGAACAAGCTGCCAGAGAAGGTGGGTACAATCACAACATTTAAAAGGCATCTGGATATGTGCATGAAAAGGAAAGGTTTAAGAGGGGCATGGGCATGGGCCAAATGCTGGCAAATGGGACGAGATTAATTTAGGACATCTGGTTGGCATGGACAAGTTAGACCACAGGGTCTGTTTCTGTGCAGTATAATTCTGACCTCCAGTTTTAGAAGTCACTGCAAAGCATGCACTTCAAAGATTTGCACAGAAGAACAATTTAGAGGGAACATAGTTCCTCAGTGTCCAATTGTTGAGCCTCCAGCTTTGAGAATACCTTTCACCTGATCTTACTTCTGGTAGAAAGTGACAGAACCATGGCCACAGCTTGCTTTTCTCTTGATGAAGATGTAAGCTATATTTCATTCTTTCATTGGCATAATGTTCAGCTTCACTAAAGCCATATAATTCATTAGGACATTGGTCCCAATAAGGGAGCTCAATCCACTGGCACAGTTCACTCTTTCCAAAATACTGATGCTAATGTCCCATGAATTGGAACTCATTTCTCCCACATCAATTTTTCAGCCAAGTATTTACCCCTCTGGTATTAAACCCAATGCCAATTTACATGTGGCTCAAGCAGTAATCTGGAGACTTATCATTGTGGTTCTGCCATTTAATTTTGCTCGAAACTGCTCATAATCCTTCAGCAGAATTTCCTTCCTAGTTCTACCAAGCTGTTGATGTCTATGTGGGCCATAACATTGGGATATTTCCCCTCATACTCCAAGTCCCGCTCTAGCCCAGAACAGTTGTCCTTGACCTTGGAACTAGGTAGACAAACAAGAGGATAAAGAACACAGCAGACCAGGCAACATCTGAAAGAAAAGAGCAGTCAATGTTTGAGGTAGGAAAAAGGGTTATCCCTGATACATTGACTGCTCCCTTCCTGCAGACGCTGCCTGACCTGATGTTCTCCCAGCCTCGTGTTTATCTACCTTGGATTACAAAATCTGTGGTTTTGTCTCTAACAACCTTGGGGGCTCTGTCTTTGCTGTTTGAGAACCTGTTGTCCCAACTTTCTCTTTCACACTGTTTCAGAAGCTGCTGTCCCTGCTCTATTTCGCACTGTTTCACGCACTGTTGTTCAGGTTCTCGCACATGCTGTTCCAGAAGCTGTTGTCCCTTTTCTCTCCCAGTATCTATAACACTGCTGCACCCGCTCTCTCACGGTACTTCAGAGGCTGCTGGCGCTGCTCTCCTGCCTTTTATGAAATTCATTATATGAATATCCTTGAGGCCTGCTGAACACAATGAAATTGCGGATAACAAAGTGTGGAGCTGGAGCCAGACTTGCTGAGCAGGGAAGGCTGATGTTTCGGTCCTAGACCCTTCTTCAGAAAAACCAAAAGAACTGCGGACGCTGTAAATCAGGAACAAAATTCAAAATTGCTGGAAAAGCTCAGCAAGTCTGGCAGCCTCTGTGTAGGAGAAAACAGAGTTAATGTTTTGAGTCCAGTGACCCTTCCTCAAAACCTGAACCAGACCCAGGGTCTAGGCCCGAAACGTCAGCTTTCCTGCTCCTAAGATGCTGCTTGACCTGCTGTGTTCACCCAGCTTTTCCAGCAACTTTGTTTTTGTTCCTGATTTACAGCATCCACAGTTCTTTTGGTTTTTCTGAAGTGTCTAGGACCAAAACATCAGCCTTTCCTGCTTCTCTGATGCTGCTTGGCCTGCTGTGTTCATCCAGCTCTACACCTTGTCATCTCAGATTCTCCAGCATCTGCAGTTCCTACTATCCCTGAAACAATACACAAGGCTCATTGGATGTCTAGTGTCACACTGAGCCATATGCCCATCTTTGACATGAGCCTGTTAAAGTCTCACCGTACAGCGAGATTCCCAATGTGATGACCAGAACACAGCGACTAGATTCAGACACCTTAAGTGAAATGTGACTCAGCACCAACAACATCAGACATTATCCGGAAGCAGCTCACCGCCTGCGCACTGGTCTCTGTCCGCTCAGGCGCAGCGCGGCCACCTAAACCCAGGGGGCGGGGCGGGACCTGAATGGTAAACAAGGGTCACGTGGTCCGGAAGTTGTTGTCAATGGCGGAGGAGCGAGAAGGATGATGCGGCAGGTGAGGGAAGAGAGAAAGAAACACGGAGGGAGGGATTGATAGAAAGAAACATACAGACAGATATCGATAGAAAGCCAGAGCGGGGGTAAGGATAGATAGACAGGGATGTAGGGAATGGGAGAGAGCGAAGGGCTGAGAGTGGAGTGGGGATTGGGGAAGGAGGGAGGATAAGATGACAAGGTGGAGAGAGGGTAGGGGGTGGGGGAGAGATAAAGCGAGAAGGATAATGGTAGAGGTGGAAGGTAGAGTGACAGGGTGGAGAGGAGAGGGATGTGGATAGAGGGTGGAAAGGGATGTGATAGGGGGTTCTGGGGGCACAGAGACTGCCTATCTCGCCTCCCTGGGTCTGGAACCCTGAGCCCCCCCACCCCCACCTCTGAAGGGCACTGACCTATGACACCCTTAACTCCCACCCTCTTGCTTCACTCACTCAGTCATTTCTGGCTGGCTGTCTTTGCCTTCCTGCAGGAATCCAGTGACGAGGCAGAGGATGTTTCACTTTTTGATGCTGATGATGAAGGACAGAGAAAATCCAAAAGGAAGAGGATCCGGTAATACTGATGGGGTGGGATACTGCAGTCCACATTTGGGTCAGTGGATTTGCATTAACCCTGGTGTCTACTTCTTGGATATCATTGTCATTGACCTGTCTTCACCGTGAGAGACAGGAACAGGAACAGGCTGTTCAGCCCGTCAGCCTGTGCTGCCATTCATAACAGATCCAGCATTCCTCATGTCTGTCTTCCTGCCCTTTCCCCATAATCTCCGATTCTCTTACTGATCAAGATTGTTCTGAAAGCAGCCTGGTTAAGTGAAAAAGTTCACAATATAAAACTTGTTGTGTTTGATACTGCAGCAAGAAACTTTAATGTTTGCCCTGCTCAGTGCCCAAAAATGCACCTACTTCTTCCTTTATTGTATTACCAGAGCAAAGACCAATTTGCCAAGTCAGTTATATATAGTCATCAAATATATTAGAAACATAACTTTCCAGGGAACATAACAGAAACTAATACTGATTTTTTAATACTTGACCCTGTGTGGGCCACAGTTTTGCTTCGGGGAGTAAAAGTCATGCATGGTTTTGCTGAAGCTGTAAATTTTCTCATTGTTCACTTTAGACTGTTTATTGTGTTATTATTCATTGTCAATGCATAGTTAATTTGTCAAATTTTGTCTATAGCCTGTTCATCCGAATAAGTTAGTTTTGACTTCTAAATGTCAAGCTTTTAAATATATCTCTTTTTGTATGTATCATAAGGTTACAAGTAAGGTGTTCGCTGAATTTGCAATGTTTAGCTTGACTATTAAATGCTGCTTCTTTTCTTTGATATATAAGTTGTGCTGTGTTGTAGGTTCGTCAGCTTTTAGGTATGCCTGCTGCTGCTCCTGATCTGTCCCCCTGTACTGTTCATTCAACCAAGGGTTGATTCTCCCAGCTTGATGGTAATGGTAGAGTGTGGGATATGTTGGGCCATGAGGTTTCAGACTGTAGTTAAGTATAACTGAGGCTGTTAATAGCCCTTAGTGTTCTATGGATGCCTAGTTTTGAGTTGCTACAGCTATTCTGAAATCTATTCCATTCAATACAGTGGTGATGCCACATGACCTCAGTTTAACATGGGACTTTTGTCTCCACAAGGACAGTCAGGTAGTCACTTTCACCAATATTATTATGGGCAGATGCATCTGTAACATGTAGATAGCTGAGGATAAGGTCAATTGTTGGTTCCCTTGCAACCTGTCACAGTCTAGCGGCAATGCCCTTTAAAACTCAGCCGGCTTGGTCAGTAATGGCACTTCTGAGCAACTCTTCATTATGAACATTGAAGTCCCTTGCTCATGGTAGGCTCTGCACCCATGCCACCTCATGCTCTGTCCATGGAGGAGTACTGATTCATCAGTCAGTATAAATGAGCAGGAGGGTGTTCCCTTGCCCATGTTTGACTTAATGCTATGAGATTTCTTGGTATCTGGAGTCAATGTTAAGGATTCCCAGACAATTCCATTCTGACTTTATGCCATTGTGTCACCACCTCTGTTGGGTCTGTCTTGCCAGTGGCCTGGGGCATATTTGGGGTAGTGATGCCCATGACAGTATAAGATATGATTCCATGAAAATAGCTGTCAGGCTGTTGCTTGACTGACCTGTGAGGCAGTTCTTCTGGTTTTGCCTCTGGACCCCAGATGTTGTTGAAGAGATCTTGCAGGGTTGACAGGGCTGTGTATGCCTTTGCCATATCCAATGTCTACGTTAATGTTAGATGCTTCCTTAATAGCTCTTCTGAAGTGGTTTGATACAACAGAGTGTCCATTTCAAAGGGCTATGATATGGGGCCATACCAAGTAAAGACAGATTTGTTGTTTCACACCGATATTAGTGAGCTAGAAGAGTTTTAATGACAAACATTAAAAGCTTCATGGTCATAATCACTGGATCTAGCCTTTAATTTAAGATTTATTAATTGAATTTAAATTCCAACCGTATCCTCAGAGCTTTAACCTTGGCCTCTGAACTGCTAATCAGTGACGTTGCTGCCGTCCCATTGACCCCCCCCCCCCCCGACCCCATAGCTAATAATGTTTTGTTACTTTTGTCTTTGGTTACCGTCCAATGTACTTTGTCAACAAAACCTTAATTGTTTCTGCTTAAACTTGTCTTTGGCTCTGATTAGTTTGACTTGTGTGATCAGGCATTGGCAATTTTGCACGTGCAATGTCATGAAATTTTGACTCACCTTCAAAATGTAGGTGCTAAGTAAATATTTAAATAAAGTTTATTGTCATGCTTTTGAATTCTTAGGAGTTTCTTATTACAGACTGCTTGTTGCGGATAACTGTAAGCTTGTAGCTCTGTTCGGAATGAGGCGAGTTCAGTTGTTGCGCTTTGGCAGCGTTGGATCATGGAATCACCCCAATGTCCGATTTCAGAATAGGAAGGGTGCAGAAATTTCTGAAGTTACCTTTGGTGTGTCGTTAATTTAAATACGACTGTTGAGACTTTGCATTGCTTAACGTTGTGAGAGAACACAATATAATGCCAGAACAAAATAGAGTGAGCTTCTTTGGAGGAAGGAATCTGCTTTACCTTTGCTGTGGAATTGGCCTCCAGATATTTGCCTTCCAAACTTTGCTGCAAAATTCTTCGGCCTTTGTTATTTATATTGAACTTTATGTGAAAGTGTGTGCAAAGTTGTTATTGTATTCTTAAACAATCAAAGTAGTGAAAATCTTCCTTGCATAATATCACTTTAAATGCACTGAACTTTTGTCAAGTTGAACAATGTTATAAACATTCCGCCGTACTTATAGTAGACAGACGAAATTTCCCAACAAACTTGTTCTGTCAAAAAGTGAAACTATATTTGTTTGACTTGCAATACATTAGGGTTCAACACAATGTGAAAGAAGACTTTTCACTCAGAGCATTGGATGTTTTCTAGAGATTAGGGGCTGCTGTTTAAGGTCCAAATGTGCAAAAATTTGGAGTTGTTTGATAGGTGGCAGGAAACCAAAATAAAAGTGCAATGTGTCTGTTCATGCAGTGGTTGAAGTTGGAAAAAATGCATTAACATATTATTTTTGGATTAACCAGCTTGATTCAACATGTATAGTGATGACCTATACGAGCTGATTTTTAACTCTAGCATTTAAAGGGATCGATTTGATGGATTTTGGATCGGGGAGCTTACAGCTCTCTTTATAGGTCTGTTTCTGCTGCAAGTTCATGGAGTGGACACCTTTGTAGTGGGTGAAAGCTTTGGCTGATCTGCAAGTGCCTTTAATGTATGCAGTTGATGATGCCTTGATAGAGGGAAGGCTGTCTGTAACTCTGAATCTGAGTGTCCGCTCACCCTGGCTGGCATCATCAGTGACAAAGTTGACATAACTATCTCTCCTCTCAAACAAGCCGCCAATAACTTGTCTAATGCATGGTTAGCTGTTGACCCAGTGATATTCAGTAAGTGTTTTCTGTAGAACCCCTGGAATGAACTTGAGGTAAAGGGAGTTGAGGGCAGTGGTGACTTTAACACTTAAATTAAGATGATGCAGATCTGTTCTGGTGTGCTGCAAATGTTTGCCACCACTAGAGAATAAGGGCTTGAAGCGCTTGAGATCCTGGTAATTCAATGTGTCAAAGGACCTTATCCTCCTGTTGGGATCTGCACCTCTCTGCTCATTCCCAATCCCTCCAGTGAGGAGTAAATACTTTCAGCTAGTGCTGTTCTTCTTTTGTTGATGATATTATAGGTTAATTTAGTCTTCATCAGCGATCTCAATCTAAACAGCATATGTGACATGAATGCCGATCTCAGTAGTTGAAGTGGCGATCTGGCATACAAATCTCAAGTTGTCCAAGTGACCTCCCAGTACCAGTACTGTGAACAAAGTCTCAATGAGCAGGTGGCAGCTATGAGACTCCAGTACTTATTGACCTGGTTGTCCTTCGCAGCTTTAACTCAGGGTACCAAATGCATCGCAGCGTCTTGTGGTGCAGTGATAGTGTCCCACTTTCTCGGCCAGATGGTCCTACCTGCCATGGAAGTGTGTCATAACATATCCGAGCAAGTCACTTAGTAGCACAATGGTAGAGCCCATGCTCTGAGCTATGTCGTCAAGGATCAAGTTTCACCTACTCCAGAGATGTATTATAATGTCTGTTAACAGTTTGATTTAGAAAATATTTACAAAATGCAAGAGGGTGGTGGGCCAAAAGAGCCTGTGAGAAATCAAAGGCAGTGATGAAAAGTCATCCTGTACTTACTAGATAGTATATGGCTCCTGCATTTTCCATATGAGGCTGAACATTTTGAAAATGCAAGTGTCACTAAAAGTGGTGGCAAATTAATGCATAGGTCTGATTGCAGGAATAGTGGGTGTCGATGGCGCAGAATCTCTGAGGGGCTGCCCCTCGTATCACAGGTTCTGTTTTCCCCAAGCTCATTGCCTCAACTCCTAAATCACAGGTTCCATCTTTGCTGATATAGCCATCCATCCAGGGACTCATGGTATGACTGACACTTAGCTACACTTTCTTTCTCTTTCGCTCACTCTCTCTCTCTCACACACAGGCTGGGGCTCTTGGCTCACCATTTTTGCAGCAACAGTTTGGGTGAGTTTGTGTGATTCCATTTGAAGTGAGGTGAGAGATGGAGAGAATTTTCAGAAGTGCTGATTACGAAGAGTGTTAGGATTTCTGATCATTGTAGTGCCATTCCTTATCTGATGGTTAGTTTGGAGCTGCAACATCAATGATGTGCATTCTCCTTGCTGCACAGCTGGATCTTTGAAAGTCAGCATCCTGTTGTATTCTTCAGCGTTCACTTCAGACTGGTAGTGGAAGAAGCTTGAAGTTTGTAGAGCAAAAGCATAGAATGTTGGAGAGTGCGATTTGCTTGTGATTATTTTTGAAAGGGCTGCAGGTGTAAGACTCATTTACAATAAAGTACCTTGTGTTACATAATTAGGTGTTTCATTTTGGAAACCTGTGTAAAGACAATGTATTTTTAGTTCCTCTGTTTTTGAACTGCACACACAAAGAAGATATTGCTTTAAACTAAAGAGAAGTCTGCAACTTTTAAAATAATGTTTACTGGAACACATTGGGGTGTATGAAGTGTTCTGTTTTTCTTGGAAAGTGAGAGCAAAAGCAGACAGCAAGAGCCAACGGGTTGTGAGCTAAAGGAAAACTACTAGACAACAATGTTCTGTTTGACTCCTGTGGAGTCCATGGCCATGGTGAGTCCACGACCCATGGCTCGTGCAGGGCCACTGTAGCTGAGAACCATCTAATCTGCAAAGAGAAAGCACAGGAAGATCTGTCTCTGTTTCTCTCTCATGTGGAGATCTGGAAAGTCTCCAACAACAGCTAATTGACTTCCAGCCAATCTGGTGTTGAAGGAGGAATAAAACGCCTTTGAAGACAGTGAAAGGACGAATTCTCAACCAGTGAATGAAAGGGAGCATCTTCAACCTCATTTTACAAGCAAAAAAACTAAAGTAGAATAGAAAGAAAGTAGCACGTTGAATCCTATGGTCCAGACTGGTGCTATCTAACTGTCTTTCACAATTTAGTTTTTTTTTTCTGTTTTGTGAAGGGGATTTTAATGATGGGAGTGAGTTTAAGTTTGACTTGCAACTAAGTAATTCATAATTTCTAATTGTCATTGGTTGCAGACAATTTGCATGTAATAAACAATTATTTTATTATGTTCAGAAAACTAACTTGTATTTTCTTTGATCATGAGCTTGTCAGTCAGGTAAATCAGGCACCTTGGAGAGTTTAATCAAACTTTTTCACAAATGTGATGACCCTAGGAATAATGGAGCTCAATTTCCAGCAAACTGTCCCAGACAGTCATGACATAATGTACAAGTGATGATAAGTGATGATTCATGATCAATTAACAAAACATGTTCTTTATAAAATAAGTTTATAGGAAAGTGTTGCCTCAATTCTAAGTTAAAATATTTAGTATTATACAGATACTCTATGCTATCTTACCTATCTAAAACACAGAACTGTTAAAGGATTTCAACAGAAGTACAGGGGGTAATATAACTACATAGCTATGTAATTTAATAAAGGAGTTTGTGAGAATTAAAGAAGAAAAGTCCTGAAAACCAAACAATAGGCCTTGAGAAAAATTATTTTCATCCCTGATTAATGTCCCTCAGTTGCTGTGTTCTTACCTTACTTTCACTGGTGACTTCTGGGAAACCTGTGCATCAATAGGTAAATTCCAAAACATGTTAATATCATTGCAGTTAACTTATTAAAGTTCACAGTTTGCCTCTTAAATTTCCTGCATGCAGTTTAAAACACTGTAGATACTTATGGAATATGGTGGTTTGGAGTCAATGTGCGGATGTATTGTACAGTTTCCTCCTTTTTAATTCTCCCTTCCACAGGGTAACGTCTGTCTCTGACACTGTTTTGTATTATTTGTAACAGTGCAATGTTTAAACTGTTGAATAAAGTTGTAATTTCTAGCCATGAATTATCCCGCACGGGTTGGTGTGTATATATATGCAGTTGCAGTAGTGAATTGCTAGAGATCAGTGGATTTACTGAAAACAAATTCTCTTCTTCAAGGCATCCAGTGGCTTGCTTCTTCCACCTGTTTTTCCGGATTAGTGCAATAGTTGTCTACCTTCTTTGTGAATTTCTGAGCAATAGCTTCATTGCCTGCTTTGTGACAATAATATTGCTTCTATCATGTGACTTCTGGACTGTAAAAGTAAGTAACCTTTGGAATATCGAATTTCAACATTCATTAAAAGAAAATTGTCTGTTTTGTTGAACACTGTTGCTTGTGAATTGTGACCTATCCAGTGCAATGTTCCAACTCGATAATTGTAAGAAAAATATATTACAACAACTGTTCAGTAACAATTTCTTTTAGGAGTTAGAAAAGGCCAATTTGTAACATGTGACTTTTTTCATTGGTTTTAAGTCTCCAAAACTCACCATATCCCTCAATATTTTCTCTTCACCCAGACATATGTCTAATTGCAACTAAAACTCAGCTATTTGTTTCATTTGCTTCACTATTAATTTATTCTTTATGTCAAATGCATTGTTATAAAAGAGCAGGTAAGGTGATTGTGTTTTTCCCCTCTTCCTTTTGGGTTTCCTTGTTTTTAATCTTTTCTGGCGTTTAAATCTTAGCAGTTTGCCAATCTGGTGCTTGCATTCAGGCTTGTGTGACTTTTGTTTGGAAATGAGTGGAATAGGCAATATGTGGCATGGCTTGGAGGTCACTGAGGCGCCTGGGGTCTCATGAATGTGTGGTTCAATGGCTTTATCTTTTTCACTAATTAAATACAGGAGCCCTATGGTGCAGAAAGAGGCTATTCGGCCCATCGAGTCTGCACCGAAGATCATTCCACCCAGACCTACCTTCCACCCCTATTCCCATAACTCTGCATTTACGATGGTTAATCCACCTATCCTGCACATCCCAGGGCACTACAGGGCAATTTAGCATGGCCAATCCACCTAACCTGCATGTCTTTGGACTGTGGAAGGAAACTCACATGGACACTGAGAGAACATTTAAACCCCATGCAGACAGTCACCCAAGGCTGGAATTGAACCCGGTCCCTGGTGTTGTGAGGCAGCATGCTAATCACTGCCACTGTGCTGCATTGTAATGTGAGTGGTGAGCTTTAGTTATGTAGTTACAATGTTGCTATAGGAATGCAATGGCTAGGATTTTACAGTTGTAATGACAGTAAAATTGAAACTGTTTACTGCGATTATGCTGTAAAATTCTAGACATTACTGTCAGTGATACCACTCTGTTGTGGATATGAATCCTAGAAATTAAATCAATTCAATTGATTTCTATTTTGTAGGCTGTAATCTCACAGAACCACCCCAAAAAATCTAACTGCTTGCAATAGATGCAACAGGGTTTTTAATAGCATGACAAGTTATTATCGCTGCTGACCAAACTCTCTGACCCTGAAAAAGTACCACTTATATTGCAAAATGTTCACTTATAGTGTGGATCAGAGAAACTTTTGTGGATTTTTAAAAATAGTTTTTGACATTATTCCTCTCTGTCTCAATCTTTATTTTCATTTCTTTAAAACTATCCAAAATAAGTGAAAGTACCTGAGAGAAGCCTGCAGTGTGATTGTCTACACCCTGTGAAGAGCATTCCACCCAGACTCGTCCCCTGTCGTCCATCCTCTCCTCCATCCTCTCCCTCTAACTCTGCGTTTCCATGGCAAATCCACCTAGTCTGCACATCCTAACCTAAGCTGCACTGCTTTGGACTGTGGGAGCAATCCCACACATGCACGGGGAGACTGTGCAAACAGACAGTTACCTGAGGGTAGAGAATCAAACCGTGTCCCTGGCGCACTGAGGCCCCACGCTGCCTCTTCCTGTACAGATTTTATCAAACTAATATGTAGCAGTTCTGTTTGTTATCTACTATTTGAAGTTGGCTGTCCAATTTACAAATGAGTCTGAACATTGCTATGGCATATTTGAATTGGTGAACTGTTTTAAATCTTGAGAGATAAATCTTTAAGGTATGTTCAGCTTAGAAAGAAAACTCAATGTTCACGTGGGATATATATGGAAATTTATTGTGCTTGCACAGTATATATTAATGTGCAAATATACTGTTCCAATGATCCTGCGCTGTTTGTATCTCTGGTCCAGAATATCACTGGTAGATTACTGGTGGGGTTACGCTGGTGGAACCAGGTTGATGATGATGGAAAGAGTCACTGGGTCTTTGAGGCGAAGAAGGTATGACAAAAGTGGTTTATTTTATTTAGAGGAGACCAAAAAGTAAGAGTGTGTGTGTGTGTGTGTGTGTGTGTGTGTGTGTGTGTGTAGGGGCAGGGGTAGACCATCCAGGTCTGTTGAGCCTGCTGTGCCATTCAGTCCCCCCATGGCCGATCTTGGACTTCTGTTCCAATTTCCTGTTCTGTATAGTCAATGACGGAGCATCTTCAACCTCCTTGGGTAGAGAATTACAAAGATTCACAACCCTTTGAGTGAAGAAACTTATCTTGGTCCTAACTGATTGACCCCTTATTCTGTGACTGTGACTCCATGTTTTGGATTCCTGAAGGAGCAGCAACAATCTGTCTGCCCTGTCCAGCTCCTTCCAAATTATGAATTTCCATTGAGACCGCCTCTTATTTTTCGAAACGCCAGAGAAAGTAGGCCCAATTTACCCTTTCTCATCACAGGACAGCTGTCTCATCCCAGACCCCAACTATGACTTTTTGCTGTACTGACTCCAATGCAAGTATCCCTTTGTTAAAAAATAGAAACTAAAACTGTACACGCTGCTGTGGGTGTGGCCTCACCAAAACTTTGTATCAATGTAACAAGACTTACTTATTCTTATACTCTAGTCTCTAATAAACCGTTTACCTCCCTAATTTCTTGCTGCACCTGCTTGTTAACTTGTGATTTCTTTTTATGAGCACACCCATTTACCATCTGGGGGGGAGAAATCTGCTTTTCATTTCTTATGATCAGTGAATAGCCTCTCATTTCCCTGTGTTTCTAACCACTTCTGCCATCATTTCCACCCACTGTCTGTATCTCTTTGCAATCTCTGTGTCCTTGTCTTACCTTGTGTTTCCACCTCACTTGGTATGGTCAACAAACATGGATACATTACTTTCTGTCTCTGTCTAAATCTAATACAGATAGTAAATAGCTGAGGCTGTAGTATTTATCCATGTGACACTCCACCAATCACCGCTTTCAACTGGAGGAGGTGCAAAAGAGATTCACTAGGTTGATTCCAGGGTTGGGGCGGTTGATAATGAGGGATTATATTCAGTGGAATTCAGACAAATGAGGGGGACGTGGGGTTGGGAATCTGAGAGAAACATACAATTATGAAGAGAATAGATAATATAGAAGCAGGGAGATTGTTTCTACTGGCAGGGGACAAGAACAAGAACAAGAGGGCATAGCCTCAAAATTAGGGGGACTAGATTTAGGAATGAATTGAGGAGGAACTCCTTCACCCAAAGGGTTGTCAATCTGTGGGATTCCCTGCTCGGTCAAGTAGTTGAGGCTACCTCATTGAATGTTTTTAAAGCTAAGACAGATAATCTTTTGAATAGTAAAGGAATTAAAAGTTACGGTGAGAAGGTGGGTAAATGGAACTGAGACCATGAAAAGGCCAGCCATGATCTTATTGAATGGCAGGGCAGGCTTGAAGGGTCAGATGGCCTACTCTTGCTCCTGGCTCTTATGTAACTTGAGAATGGTCCATGATTCATTATTCTTTGCCTGTTGTTTATTAGTCTATTTCCCCATTTGAATTTGGCCAGTTCTCTCCTGTCTATGTAATTGGCTTTGTTTAAGTTTACATTTCTTGTTTGTTATTGAAATATGTTGCTTATAAACCCATGTGGAATTCCCTTGTACAATGATTGCTAGTTCCCAGTTTTACTTTTTGAGATTGCTAATTATCATTACACAATATTAGACATAAAATAGCTTTAGCCTGAGTTGTTTCCACAATATGTTGCTCCAAGGAACTGTCACAAAAACCTCGTCTTCCAGGTCACCATTGCCAATTTGATTAGTACAGTCTTTGAAACATAAAGTCCTACACGATTATTCCATTGCTTTTGTGGCACACTGTAATAATTTCTTGTCTTACCTTTATTTAGAGTTTGATTACAAGCATGCAGCCACTATGTCAACCACCCCACAATTTCAATGAACATCTTTTTGAGAAGATTTGTAGCTGGGGTTGTGGATGAGGTTGAAGATTTGTTCGCTGAGCCGATGTGTTTGATTGCAGACGTTTTGTTACCCTAGGCAACATCATCAGTGCACCTCCAGTGAAGCATTGGAGTTCTGTCCCACTTGTTATTGATGTGCCTCAGTTTGCTGGGGTGGTTGGTATTTTTTTTCTGGTTCTGTTTATTAGTGGTTTGTATATCAAGTCCAGTTCAATGTTTGTTGCAGAAGTTCCCGTTGGAATGTGACGTTTCCAGGACTTCCCTGGCGTGTCTCTGTGCTATTATTGGATGTGTTGTCCCAGTCGAATTTGTGTCCTTCTTTGTCCAGATATACTTTGACCAGTGAGAATTGGTTAAATCTCTTGGTGGCTAGTTGGTGTTCAGCTGTTCTTATTGTCAGTTTTCTTCCAGTTTGGCCTGTGTAATGTTTCTCACAGTCTTTGCCTGGTATTTTGTATATTACATTAGTTTTATTGGCTGTGGGTATGGGGTTCTGTACGTTCGTCAGTAGCTGTCACAGGGTGGTTGTTGGTTTGTGGGCTACCCACTATATAACGCAAACTCTGGGTCTGCCAAGTAGATGGCACCTTCGTGATTATCAAAAGCACAAGAATAGAAGAAATCCACTGACACAAACAACATCCTCACTGGAATAAAATTCACAAAAGAAGAAGAGAACAATAACTGACGACCCTTCCTAGACATAAAGGTAGAATGCAAGAACAACAAGGAACTTCAGACTAGCGTATATAGAAAGACCACACATATGGACCAGGTACTTAATTACTCCAACAACCACCCTGAATAGCCCACATCACACTGCAGTGATCCGGAGTTGCGCAAAACAGAACAGGAACACTTATATGGAGTTTTTAAAAGGAATGGATACCCAAAAAGCACATTCTGCCATTACCTCTGCGACAGACCACAACAAGAAGACACAACATGGCCAGTCACTAGTCCCCCTCCTGTACATCAGAGATGACCGCAAGACTACTCAGACCCCTAGGTACCAGGGTAGCCCACAAACCAATAACCATCCTGCGACAGTTACTGATGAACATAAAGGACCCCATGCCTACAACCAGTAAAAATAATGTAATATACAAAATACCATGCAAGGACTGTGAGAAACATTTCAAAGGCTGGAAGAAAACTGACAATAAGGATACATGGACACCAACTAGCCACTAAGAGACATGACCAATTCCCACTGGTCTCAGTACACATGGACAAAGAAGGACACAAATTTGACTGGGTCAACTCATCCATGACAGCACCAGGCAAACAGGGATATGCCAGAGAATTCCTGAAGGCGAGGTATTCCTACTGGAACTTCAACGAACACACTGGACTGGACTAGTTGGCACAACATTGAGGGCTGAGTAGTCTGTACTGTGCTGTAATGTTCTACGCTCTATGTTCTAAACACCTGATATACAAACCACTGAAAAACAGAACAGGAAGTAATGCCAATCACCCCAGCAAACCAAGGCATGTAAATAACGAGGGGGAACAGAACATCAACACTTCACCGGAGTGCACTGACGATGTTACCCAGCAGGGTGATTAAACGACTGCAATCAAACACACAGGTTCAGGGAGCAAGTCTACAAGCTCATCAATAAACACCCATTTTATATATGAGCTTATGAATCCAATTTAACACCCACTGTCTGCATTGAATTAGTACAATTAGTGTAATTAGTACACCACAATACAATTAATTGTGGGCAAGGGCTCTTGTCGCTCAGTGGTAGTATCTTCATCTCTGGTCTAGGAGGTCTAGGTTCAGGTCCCATCTGCTTTAGAGGTATGTAGCAACATTCCTGTGCAGGTTCATTTGAAAATATCTTCAGAGTAAGCACTTTGGTGATCATGTAAGTTGAGACTTGAGCAGCATGCATGATACTATAGCGTAGGTCCCATTATGGTTCCTTCTTGTACAGTCTGGTTCATTGGTAGGATGTGAGCACTGCTGTGATATAAACCAGTATTCCTCTGTTAAAATGGACATTTTGTATAGAACAAAGAAACTTCATAAGGTGTTTCCTTATTGATCATCCAAGTAAATCAACCTAGAAAGACAGTTCAACTTGAATAAACACGAGCATTGCGCAGTACTTTTCGACAAACATGTTATGTTGAAAAGCTAAAATGCTTAAGTATAATTCTTAAACTATTTACACAGATGTTATTTGAAATTGAAATATGTTAACCCAAGCATGCTAAGCGTTGATCCCAAAAGATCTGAAGGAAGAGTAGAATGTTTAATTATTCTGTTACAAATTATAGAATCTTTCTCTGTTTGTTTTTCTTAGCCTTCAAGTCAAGGGAAAAGAGTTTCTTCCGAAGCAGAATCCAAAATCTTCTGGTTAGGATTAATCATTTGCCCCATTCTGTGGGTCATTTTTGTCTTCAGCACATTCTTTTCCTTTAAGCTGAAATGGTTGGTAAGTTTTTGACTGTTGGCTTAATGTGATCATGTGGTTTAGATATTTGCGATGAAAAATTGTGTTGATCATTTTTAATGTATTTGTGTGAATGCAAGTGCTACAAATAAGTTTTCTTTTATCTTTTTCTTGGGGGCTTACAATGCAGAGAAAGATTGTTCTACATATGTCATTAAATATTGCTTTAAAAATTCATGCCATTCTTGACATAAATTTGGATTGATAGGGGTGGAGGGGGTGGGGAACAATAATAAATTAAGGGCCAGACACTGCAGATGCTGGAATTCTGAACCAAATACTGAAATTGCTGGAGAAATCCATTGGGTCAGGCAGCATCTGTGCAGAGGGGAATAAACAATATTAATAATGCAGTGATGTTATTCTGCACTCAGCTTTGCAAAATAAGTGGTACAAGGTGTGCATTATTTTATGTGGCATATTTATGGGGTGTTCTTACCATTTTTCTTCCTTTGGAATAGGCTGTGGTTATCATGGGTGTTGCGCTTCAAGGATCAAATCTCTATGGTTATATAAAGTGTAAAATAGGAAGTGGGAAAAATCTAACTAGCATGGCTACCTCCTATCTGGGCCGCCAGTTTTTCAAGACGGTGAGTTTATTTTGAGACTCCTGTGTTACTTCGTGACATTGCAGTGAGACGTTTACTCTTGTTATTACATTTAATTTGTAGGACTATTGTTATGACTATTGGTTCAACTATTGATGGAGAGCATTAACTTTAAAAAGTACTTTACAGTATGAGAAAACTAAAATTACCATAGCCTAAGCATTACTTAGTAGGTAATTACATTCCTAAACTCTGAACTCCAAAAAAAATCTGCATTTGTATGCTGACATGACCAATAACCCCACACCATATATACATGGTCCAGTACACACTCCACAGAATTACAGTCTTTCACATACAACAGTCCAAAGTCACTCCCAACTTGCTATGGGTTCATTTCTTCCTCTTTGACTGAAAAAAGTCGTGTGGCTCAGTTTTCTGAGGATTCAAAAATGGACTTCAGCAGGAGGGCTCATTCGGATGACTTATGATCTCTGCCATGCCAGGATGAATTTCTGCAGGTGCCTCTTTACACGGAGGACATGCTTGTATGAGCCATCTGCCCAGTAGTTCGCAGTGAACAACTTTTTTCATGCTGTGCACACTCCCTGTTTTGCTGTCTGTACCACCCTCTGTCACTCGTTCTCTGCCCTACCCTCACCCTCGCCCTCACTGTATGCTCCACCCTCAGTCTGGAATGGAAAGCCCATTTCAGTAATGATGCCAATGTCAACTATCATCACATGTTGTAAAAATTCTTCTGGCTTCCTAATGTCCTGTAGGAAAGGAAATCTGCCATAGTTGTGTGGTCTGGTCATTTGTGGCTCCACAACAATGTGGCTGGTCCTTAATTGCTTTCGGAAATGGCTGAGCACCCCTCTGATTGCAAGGGTAATTAGAGATGGGAAACAAATGTTGCCCTTATCAGTGACAGCCGCATCCCATGAAAGGATTTTTAAAATGGTGGGGTGGGGATTGCAATAGTTGTTAAAGTTAAAGACTTTTTCAATCATGTATGCAATCTGACTGCTTTAAAGTGGTGTAATATGGTTGGACAATTTCAAATTACACCTCTCCAACTCCTGAATCATTAGCTTGACATTATGTTGAGTGGAGCAGGTCAAATTAAAATATACCTTACAAACTGTGTTCAGAACCATTTCAGTGTTGATGCGATATGATTACAGATGTGGAGATCAAGGTTGCAAATGATGATTTATGAGCAGTATATTTAGATCTATTGCAGCAACAGCAGCCCATTAATCTAGCAGTTCCAGTAAATCGGTTGTTCCCGCACCCAAGGGACTGCACAAGGCCTGTTTAATCTACATGGACAAATCATAAATGATCTTGACTGGATGCAACATGATGAGTAATGAAAAGTTTTTTTTGTTGAGAGCTAACCAGGACTCCAAGGTCTGTACAGTTTCCTGTACAGAATAATCTGGAGTATGCACATTGATAGCTAATTCTGAAAGTGAAGCAATAATTCATTTATCATGGTGTTAGTGAAGCTGTCAGTACTGGAGGTCAGCACTACTTATTTGCAGCATTTGTGTAAAATGACTCAGTTTAAAACCATTTTAATTTGCATTTTGGTGCCTGACTGAGGAAGCCTGGGAATGAACACCTGACAGCACCTGGTGATAGAGCTGTTATATATGTAGACTTAGTGTGGTTGGGGCTGTTGTGGTGCAGTGGTAGTGTCCCTATCTCTGGACATTGAGGCCAAAGTTCGAGTCCCACCTGCTGCAGAGTTGTGTAACAACATCCGTGAATGGGTTGTTTAGTAAATAGCTGGAAGCAGAGCGTGTGCCAGGTTTTGTTTGAATGAGATAAATGACAAATTTTGTCTATTCTCATGAAAATTTTCCCTAATCGATGTCAGGATAAGGAGGATGAAAGTTTTTTTTAATGAATTGCTCACAGGTCATGGGCATCACAGGCTAGGACACTATTACTGCCCGTTCTTAAATCCCCTTGAGAAGGTGGATTGCTGCTACCTTGAACTTCTGCAGTCCTTGGGGTGTGGGTGCACTCACAATGCTACAGCTAAGAAAGCTGCAGGATTTTTACCCATTGACCAAACAAAAAGTGGTATAGTTCAAGTTACGATGCTGTGTGACTTGGAGGGGAACTTAGAGGCTGATGCTACAAGTGCACCTGCTGCCCATTTCTTAACAGGTGATATAAGTTACAGGTTTGGGAAGTGTTGCGAAACGAGCCTCTGTGAATTACTGCAATGTATCTTCTGGACGTTATAGGTTGCTCCAGTATATGTCAGTGGTGAAGGGAGTGAATGTAGATGGTAATGGATGGAATGTTCAGTCAAGCCACCTATTTTGTTCTGGGTGGTGTTGAGTTTCTTGAGTGTTGTTGGAGCTGCACCCACCCAGGAAGTGTTGACAATTCCATCACACTCCTGACTTGTGCCTTGGATGGTGGATGGGCTTTGGGGAATTGAGAGGTGAGTCACTTGCTGCAAGACTCCTAGCCTGTCACCTGTGCTTGTCGTATTTATGTTGATAGTTCAGTTCAGTTCAATATCTGGTCAGTGGTAACACTCAGAATGTTGAGACTCAGCAATGATAACACCAGTGAATTTCAAAGGGAGATGGTTAGCTTTTGTCTTATTGGAGATTATGTGGCACTTGTGAATTGCCATTTAGACTAAACTTGGGTATTAATTAGGTCTTGCTGTACACAAGCACAGACTGTGCCTGTCAGTATAGTGTGGAGCCGGAGGAACGCAGCAGGCCAGGCAGCGTCAGAGGAGCACGAAAGCTGATGTTTTGGGTTTATATTCTTTATCGGGCCCTGAGGGTGTAAACCCGAAACATCAACTTTCCTGCTCCTCTGCTGCTGCTGTGTTCCTCCAGCTCCACACTAGACTGACTCTGATTCTTGTATCTCCAGTTCTTGCTATCTCACAGACTGTGCCTGTACCTGAGAAGTTAGGAATAGTGATCAACGTTTTACAATAATCAGTGACGGAGATGATTAACCCCCAACAACCACAATCATTGTTCTTTGTGTGAAATAGGGAGCTTTCCCTTGATTTCCGTTGACTGCAGTTATGCTAAGGCACTCTGTCAAATGCTACCTTGATTTCGTGCAGTCACTTGCATCTCTGTTCTTCAGTTCCATGTTGGACCAAAGCTGCAGTGAGGTCAGGAACTTAGTGGTGCTCGCTGAACCCAAACTGAGTGTCACTGAGCTGGTTATTACTTAATGGTGTGATGGTGAAAGTGACTGTCTAATTGTTGATATGCAGCTAACAACGTACAGATCATATCTTGATAGATTGCTACAATTTGCCCAACCAAGAATAGAGATTTGTTTGAGGAGCCTGTCTGATGAAGGTCTTATCCTGTTTGACATTACAGGCAATGAAGAAAGAAAACACAGAATCTTAAAAGAAGCATCGAGTTTTGGAAAAGAAGCTTGACATGTCTTTTGTATTGTGAATTTTGGAACTCTTTTGTTGAAGATTGGCCTTTGTACGTGTTTTTCCCTCTTTAATGTTCAAGAATCCATTTTGGGAAAATACAAAGATCAGATAAAATTACAATCATCTCATGATTTGTAGCTTTTCTTCCATTCTATTAATTATGAATTGAAAGTTACTATTGTCTGTCTTAACTTGGACTGATTTAATTGTGCTCGAGTCTGAAGTGAGCAAATTTAATTTTAGAATAATTTCTGATTTTGTTTTTCTTGATAAATAAACTATGTCTGGCGGAGGAATGGGTGAGAGAAGGAGATATCTTTAATATTCCTCGGGGTGGGGAAGAACTAGCTCAACTTTTAAACTTTTATAATAAAAATCACAATGATATTTTAATGAGGGAAATTGTATTTAGAAAATGTCCTTTCTAATAAAATGATAGCCTGAGCGATCTGTGAAGCATTTGAGCTCTTTAAGGAGAATGTATATACTTAAAGAATATCCTTTGTATGAACATAAAACAGCCAGAGGAAAGCAGTTTCCAATTTATAATGTTATAGCAATAAATTCATGTTTAAATGCATGACATGTAATACATCACAGTAAATGAAAATATTTACTTTTGTACAGATGTGATTGTGCAAACATTAAAACAGAATTTGGACAATTTTTGACTGCAATTGAAGCTATTAGATTTAGTCAGGAAATTACCCTCTTAAAGGAAATACTCTGGAGTTTCAGCTGATGTGCAGCTTACAGATAAACACCAGATAGTTACCACACAATGTGTGTAAATGTGACACAAAAGTGAAGTACTGCAGATGTGGGAAACCTGGAAGTACTCAACAGGATAGGCAGCATCTGTGGAGAGAGATAGAGTCAAGGTTTTAGCTTGGGGTGTCCATTCTTTAGAACTGAAGGCTGTGGCAAGGGAAGAATCAGGAATGAAGGTTTATTCATGGAAGAGTCAGAAGCCAAGCCGGTCCCTATCCTTCAACACCATCCTCTTCCTGCCTGAACTTGTTATTGTGTTGAATAACTTCATCAACTCAATGCACTTCCTCCAAATAAGGTGTTACTTGTGGGAACCCTCATGGCTCTTGGATTGGTGTGCTTTTTTACAGAATATGTGGAACATTCCTTATTTATGTCCTTCAGGCCCTTTTCCCTCAGTTCTTTCTCCGGTACATTGATGACAGAATTTCTGTTGTCTCCTGTTGTTATTATAAGCTGTAAAATTTTACTGAGTTCCTTTCCCAATTCCATCCTTCCTGCACTTCTGGATTTTTCTGTGTCTGTCTCTGGAGAAATATTATCAACTAATCTTCACAGTGAGGCCATGGACCTGACAACATTTCTGCCTTGAATGTGTTTTGTCACTCCCCTTCCTATAAAGCTTACATTCCCTCCCTGAGTCTGTCCATTTCTCTCACTCTCTTTCTCTTGCTCCCACACATCTGTTTAGTCATGTGAGATGCCCCATGTGGGAGCTGATACTCAAGTCCTAGTATGCTCAGTGTTGTCACGAAAGTTAAAGATTTAATCAAGTACCGAAAAGATCCCCGGTTTTCCTTTCTGATGGACTTGGGTTATCTTGGGCTTGGTGTAATTGCTGACATAGTTTATTCATTAAAAGATAACACGGTGTGGAGCTGGAGGAACACAGCAGGCCAAGCAGCATCAGGGGAGCAGAAAAGTTGGTGTTTTGGCTCAGGACCCTTCCTGAAGAAGGGTCTTGACCCGAAACGTCAACTTTCCTGCTCCTTTGATGCTGTTTGGCCTGCTGTGTTCCTCCAGCTCCATATCGTGTTACCTCCGACTCCAGCATTGGCAGTTCTTACTATCTCTGAGTTATGTATTAATAGCCTGTTCCTAATCCTTGCTGAGCCTATGGATAAAACAGACTCCCACAATCCACCTAAATGAAGAGAGAATCCAAAATAAGCTAGTTTCATTTCCTGACATTATATGAGCAGTTTGGACCAAATGTCAGAAAAGTTAGCTCTGCACCTCTTTAAGAGCCCAAGGTGCACATAAGTGCTTCTATCATAAGGGCAATTTCTCATCTCCGCTGTAATCTATTTCGCAAGGTTATCTATATTTTGTCCTTTTCATTTGGAATCACTGAATCTTACAGAGCTAAGTTGTCCTGAGAAACTGAGAAATGCTTCACCTGATTCAGGAATTCTACATTTGTCAGCTGTCACCATGAAGCTGCTCTGTGTGTGAGCTTGGACTATATTATCTGGCAATCAGCTCAGCAATTAGAAGCAGCAATCGGATCGACCATATACTTAAATCTGTGGGCTCTTGTTCAGCTTTCCCTCTTATCTTTCATCTCTCTGTGCTGGCCTCTGACGTCCGTGCGTGGCAGTGACTTTGAGAAACTGAAATCAATCCTTCAATCAGCATCAACACACTGCTTGCTGTGTGCAGAACCTTGGAGCAGCTGCGCAGTGGAAAGGGAACTTCTCTGCCTTGTGGTGTGGTGGTAGTGTTCAGCCAGGTGGCCAGGGTTCAAGTTCTACTTGTTCCACAAGTGTGTCATAACACATCTGAACAGTTTTTAAAAAATATATCTAATTACATAGAACATAGAACATAGAACAGTACAGCACAGAACAGGCCCTTCAGCCCACAATGTTGTGCCGACCATTGATCCTCATGTATGCACCCTCAAATTTCTGTGACCATATACATGTCCAGCAGTCTCTTAAATGACCCCAATGACCTTGCTTCCACAACTGCTGCTGGCAACGCATTCCATGCTCTCACAACTCTCTGCGTAAAGAACCTGCCTCTGACATCCCCTCTATACTTTCCACCAACCAGCTTAAAACTATGACCCCTCATGCTAGCCATTTCTGCCCTGGGAAATAGTCTCTGGCTATCAACTCTATCTATGCCTCTCATTATCTTGTATACCTCAATTAGGTCCCCTCTCCTCCTCCTTTTCTCCAATGAAAAGAGACCGAGCTCAGTCAACCTCTCTTCATAAGATAAGCCCTCCAGTCCAGGCAGCATCCTGGTAAACCTCCTCTGAACCCTCTCCAAAGTATCCACATCTTTCCTATAATAGGGCGCCCAGAACTGGACGCAGTATTCCAAGTGCGGTCTAACCAAAGTTTTATAGAGCTGCAACAAGATCTCACGACTCTTAAACTCAATCCCCCTGTTAATGAAAGCCAAAACACCATATGCTTTTTTAACAACCCTGTCCACTTGGGTGGCCATTTTAAGGGATCTATGTATCTGCACACCAAGATCCCTCTGTTCCTCCACGCTGCCAAGAATCCTATCCTTAATCCTGTACTCAGCTTTCAAATTCGACCTTCCAAAATGCATCACCTCGCATTTATCCAGGTTGAACTCCATCTGCCACCTCTCAGCCCATCTCTGCATCCTGTCAATGTCCCGCTGCAGCCTACAACAGCCCTCTACACTGTCAACGACACCTCCGACCTTTGTGTCGTCTGCAAACTTGCTGACCCATCCTTCAATTCCCTCGTCCAAGTCATTAATAAAAATTACAAACAGTAGAGGCCCAAGGACAGAGCCCTGTGGAACTCCACTCACCACTGACTTCCAGGCAGAATATTTTCCTTCTACTACCACTCGCTGTCTTCTGTTGGCCAGCCAATTCTGTATCCAAGCAGCTAAGTTCCCCTGTATCCCATTCCTCCTGACCTTCTGAATGAGCCTACCATGGGGAACCTTATCAAATGCCTTACTGAAGTCCATCTGACACGTCAAGTATTGCACTGTGGGAGTGCTACTGTTGGGTTAGCATTTAAACCAGGGCACTGTCTGCTTAGTTGTGAAAGATCCCATACCACTACTTGGAAGAGCAGTGATGGAATCTTCCTCATCTCCTGACAAAGATGTGATTTTTCAACCAATTCTATCAAAACAGGTGGCCTTGTCACTCACTTTGCCATTTCTTTTATCTTGCTATGTCGAAGTAGACTATCAAGGATACCACGATAATATTGCTATACTCAGTTCTGACAAATTGTCAAGTGTGGACTAACTGTCCTCCTTTGCAATGAGTCGTGAGCCTGTTGAAGGAGGATAGCAGTGATGCTAGAATACATCTGACACTAAATGACAGAGTGCGATGAAAGATTATTTTATGCTCGTCTTGGACATGAGCATCAGAGTCATTCTGATTGTCATCACTAGCCAACTGTAGGCTACATTAAGGAAAAGAATAAAATGAACGTTTGTGAGCCCATTGCCCATTTTAACCTTGCCTGATATCCTCTCCCTTAACAGAAGAACTGAATAAATCGAATTAAGTAATTAGTTAAATATGCAGCTAAAACCTGGATTAACTCATATTAGAAACTTTTCATTGTGAGTGTCATTGTTGTTAATTATTCGCATGACTGTTTAAATTGAAAGGTCAGTCCTTGCAGAGACTGCAACACTAAAAATTCCAATTTAATGGACCAAGCTTCATTGCAAACACAAAGCCACTAAAGAATGTATTGCACAATACTAGAAGTGTTGTTAATATTAACATTAAAGAATTATAGTGCAGTATGGCTTCCTCCGATTTATATTGTAAAGTGGCTGGAAATATCTAATGTGGTTACAAGAGGCTGCAATCATCTGAGACACCTGTTGCCTAGAGCATTTTTGAAATGTTGTCAACTCTCACACATACCTGAAAAATTAAGCAAACAAATGTCCTTGTTTTGAGCCTAGTGTAGTCCTTGTTCTTGTGTGGTGATATATATTGTGTTTAGGGTTGTTGATACTGCAATAAGCGCATTATGCCAAATACTTCACTATAATCTTTGAATGTAAATTGGATTTCAACACTTAATATATCGCCCGGGAAAAACACTTTAGTAATTATAGATAAAATTGTACATTGTTGGTGAGTGAGTAAAGCTGCTTTTATATCTTATTTCCACCAGAGTGCACTAAATGACTAGATTCACTGCCAAATGTCTCAGTTAAGTGAGAAAGATCCACTGGCAGCAATACACAGAAACTGTGGATTAGACCAAACTTTCCAAGAATATGGCAGTACATTAGTATCTGAGTAAACAGTCATTAAAAAGAGTACGGTTGCTATTTTTATCCTTGGAATTGATGTGGTTCTTCCACGTGTCACAAGTATCCTTGATATCTGCGTCTCATCATTTTAAAAATAACATCACTTCTTAATTTGATGGTCTCTTTAATTTACTTCCAAACAGAGCCTCAAAATGCATTGTTTTGGAACTGCTATTTTTAAACGGGTTACAATGGTAGATAACAATCTGTTAATAAAAACCTAATAGAAAATTTAAGAGTTACAACGAAATGAGGTATATAACATGCTGCATGCAATCAGTTTCATATTTAGTACCACAGGATAGAAAATGTAAAGAATCTATCACTGTTCTCTTGTGCCCATCCTGCTGTTATGTCATTGCTGGATTTGGGCAGGCAGTAGGTTTTTGAATTGCTTTTGTTTTTAAATGAGTGCTAAAATGGGGATTGCATGGCATGTGGTCTGGAATCTGTCTCCATTTGTTGTCATGACTACATAGACAGTATTGAGTTGTCCAACACTGTCACTGCCAGGTTAAAAACAAACAAAGTACAGTCGATGCCAAAAATCTGAAACAAAAACAGTAATTGCTGGAGAAGCTCAGCAGCTCTGACACAATCTGTGCTGAGAGAGCGACAGAGTTAACCTTTTGGGTCCAGCGATCCTTCTTCAGAACTGGTGAGGCTACAGGGCAGGAGTGGAATTCCAAATCAAAAAGGAGAATTTTTACAATTAAGGCATTTCCAGACCAGGAACTAGCATTAGTCAGTCAATACCGGGGTCATGAGAGAATGGTGCAATGTATAATTTAGAACATGGGCAGAAGGTGTGGTCGTGATTTTGAATGTGAGAATTTTTCAGTCAATTTTTCCCAGTGCTGCAGGGCATTGGACTTCAACATGTTGAGATATTGGAAGAAGAGAGACATTGGTTTCATTGCTCTGATAGCTGCCCCAGAAGTCCTTCCACACAATTTACTGGATGTAGAAACACAGAAGACAGGAGGAGGAGGAGGCCATTCAGCCCTTTGAGCCTGTTCCACCATTCTTCACAATCAGGGCTGATTGTCCAACTCAATAGCCGATTCCTGCTTTCTCTCCTTAACCTTTGATCTCATTTGCCCCAAGTGCTATATCTGTTCGCCTCTTGAATGCATTCAATGTTTTGACATCAACTACTTCTTGTGGTAATGCATTCCACAGGCTCACCATTCTTTGGGTGAAGAAATGTCCCCTCTTCTCCATCGTAAATCATCTACCCCGAGTCTTCATACTGTGAGACCTGATTCTGGACACACTTCCTCTCTGCATCTTCCCTGACGAGTCCAGTAAGAATTTTACAAGCCTTTATGAGATTCCCCCCTCATTCGTCTGAACTCCAGTGAAAACAATCCCAAATTAGTCATTCTCTACTTATACATAAGACTCACCATCCCTGGAATCAGCCTGGTAAACCTTCACTGCACTCCCTTGAGACATGCTGAGTAAAAACAATGCTGGCTTAGACATGGATCCAACATATTATGCATCTGGACAAAGTCCCATCAGCCTTGTAGCCAAGTGCCTCAGTATCAGTTGTCAACTTTCAAAGAGCTCCATGATCACTTCAACCTGAACAATCGTTCACCCACAATATGGGGGACTCAGTGATTGTAATACTATCACATGTCATGGATAGCTGGTTAATGTCTGTTTTGTGTGACATACCTTGTTGTGAAGGTTATTTATTACTGACCCCCCCAAGCTGAGGTGTCGTCCAGCTCTTCTGCACATGGACGTGAACTGCTACAGTATTTGAAGTTTCATGAATGATGCTTGAATGTTAATGATTGCATACTGAACATGCCCACTTCTGACCTTATCAGCAAAGGTTATGGATAAACCAACTGAAAAAGATTCGGGATCAAACACTACACTGCACTGCCACACAGCAGCATTCTCATGGGATTGAAATGATTGGCCTCAAATAACCCCAATTATCTTCCTTTTTGTTTGGTTTGACAGGGAATTGTTTACCCCCTTATTCCGATTGACTCTAGTTTTTTTAGGACTCAGTGCCACACTTGGTAATTTTCTTCTACATTTGTTCATGGGACATGGGCTTTGCAGTCTCAGACAACATTTTATTGCCTATCCCCAAATGCCCTCTAGAAGGTAGTGGTGAGCTGCTTTCTTGAACGCTTCAGTCCTTGGCATGCAGGGACGTGTATAATGCTGTCAGTGATGGATTTCCAGGATTTCGGCCTAGCTGAAGGAATGGTGATATTGATCCATGTCAGGATTGTGAATGATTTGGATGGAAATTTGCAGGTGGTCGTTTTCCCATGTATCTGCTGCCCTTGACCTTCTAGATGGTAGAGGTCATGGGTTAGGCAGATGCTGTCACAATAGCCTTAGATTCAAGAGTAACAGTCAATCTCATGTCACTGCTTGAGTTCAGCTCTTTTATCAGTGTTTAGAACAATTTATCAGTTCAGGAACTGAGTAGCTGTAGCAGAACAGACATTGAATATCAATAAGCTGATGGAGGGTGAGGTGATAGCCTAGTGGTACGATCGCTGGACTGTTAGTCCAGAGAGCCCCGTAACATTTTGGGGAATCCAGGTTCAAATCCCACCATTGGCAGATGATGGAATTTGAATTCAATAGCCTTCTAGGCAATTAGGGATGGGCAATAAATGCTGCCTAGCCAGCAACACTGCTCCTGTAAATGAATAAAGAAGGTAAAAGGATACAAGAATAGAATGAAGCTACAGAAATTCAGCAGTCAGGTGGCCTGAAGATAAACAGAGTTATCATTTCAGGTTGATAATATTACATCTAATATTTCACACCACAGATGCTGTGTAACCTGTTGAGTTTCTTCAACACTTTTTTTGTTCTTATTTTAGATTTCCAGCATCAGCTTCGTTTTTACTAGTGACCAGGTCACTCGAGTAATTGATGCTGGATAACAGCGTCGACAACATCTTCCATACTTTGCTGATGATTGAGAGTGGACTAATGAGTGGGTTGTACAATTGCTTGGATTGTAATTGTGTAGCTTTTAGTGCATGGTATTTGGCTAAGATAAACTAAATCCTACCTATCACCATCTCCCATTGTGTGGGTTTGTGTAGCAAATAGAGCAATCCTGACATAACAAAACCTGTGCAAATATTTTCCTTGAGTTATTGAAGTTAATTTTGTGTCCTTGTTGATGCAAGAGGATCTAACTAAGTGGCACAGCCATTCTTCCATTCTTCTATCAGGGAAATGCATCTCCTTTTAAGAAGGGCCTAGGCCCAAAACGTCAGCTTTCCTGCTCCTCTGATGCTGCTTGGCCTGCTGTGTTTGTCCAGCTCTACGCCTTGTTATCTCTGACTTCCCTGGCTCTTGACTAAATATTTGAAATGAAAGATAGTTAAGACCATAAGACATAGGAGTGGAAGTAAGGCCATTCGGCCCATCAAGTCCACTCCGCCATTTAAATCATGGCTGATGGGCATTTCAACACCACTTCCCTGCACAATCCCCGTAGCCCTTGATTCCTTCTGAGATCAAGAATTTGTCGATCTCTGCCTTGAAGGCATCCAACGTCCCGGCCTCCACTGCACTCTGCGGCAATGAATTCCACAAGCCCACCACTCTCTGGCTGAAGAAATGCCGTCTCATTTCAGTTTTAAATTTACACCCTCTAATTTTAAGGCTGTGCCCACGGGTCCTAGTCTCCCTGCCTAACGGAAACAACTTCCTAGCGTCCACCCCTTCTGAACCATACATTATCTTGTAAGTTTCTATTAGATCTCCCCTCAACCTTCTAAACTCTAATGAGTACAATCCCAGGATCCTTAGCCGTTCATCATACGTAAACCTACCATTCCAGGGATCATCCGTGTGAATCTCCGCTGGACACGCTCCAGGGCTAGTATGTCCTTCCTGAGGTGTGGGGCCCAAAATTGGACACAGTATTCTAAATGGGGCCTAACTAGAGGCTTATAAAGCCTCAGAAGCACATCGCTGCTTTTATATTCCAACCCTCTTGAGATAAACGACAACATTACATTTGCTTTCTTAATTACGGACTCTACAGTTGAAATGATATAACCCACCATCCTCAGTGCTTTGAATGTGGTTAGGTGGGACAGTTTTCAGTCACATATTTCTGCTTTCCTGAAGCGTGATAAGATTGTGTGAAGAGTCCTGTGGCCGCCATTGCTGTGACTCCATCTGTATTGTGGCAGGCTGGGATTGCATTCCCTTTAAATATATGTTCTAAAATCTGGCTAACATCAGTGTTGCATGCTACTTTGGAAATGATCTGAAACCCAAAACTGCTTCAAATATAATCCCTGCAAACAATATATGCAGTTCAGTTTACAATTGTTGAATTCCTGCCAATATGAATTTCAAAGGCTGGCTTTACATTGATGCATATTAATTATGACAATTGTTTTTACAAGCCTTCTTTCAATAGCTTGATCTCCTCTATGTTTTATTGCTGCCCATTGTCATTTTGTTCATCTGCTTTGGTGTCCATTGCTACATTTCTAACATTTCTAAGTTTCATCTTTGCTTGTGAAGCAAGAGTGGCAACAAATAAAATGACAATAAAACAGGGATGATTCTGTTCAATCTTCCCACCTGCTGTAGAGATCTGAGTCTGAATGTGTCTCAGTGTTACAACAGATTGAATTAAACCAGTAACTATCTCCCCTGTGGCAGGAGTAAATGTCTTCAGGACTTCTTGAAATATCCCCGTGTATACATGCTGCCAAACTTTCAAAGAGCTAATGGTTTGTGACCCTATATGGGTGGGATTTAAGAATAGGGATCCTAGAGAGTGGATCTGGATCTGCATCATCCAGGACAACTTTAAATTTTAAAAGGACTGGGAGTGGAGAGGGGTGGAGCTTGGGGATAGTAAACAGAAACAAGTTTGTCACCAATTAACACCTCCATAGGTTCATTAAATAGCTTGACAACTGGCCTGTCCTGTACAGAATTGAATTTTCAATTTATTTTAGTGTACATTAATCCTCGTGACATGGCGGTAACATATTAACACGGTTAGACAGTTGGCTGGCTGGCGGAAAACTAGGAGTATGCATAAATGAGTTTCAATTTGACTGGAGGAATGCGATGAGAACTGTGTTCGGGTCTCAGTGTATACAATTGACATCAATGAATAAATGACTTTAATGAGGGTAGCAAAGGCATGGCACCTGAATTCACAAATGGCACCAAGTTAGGTAGGAAAGTACATTGTGAAGAAGATATAAGGAATGTGCAGCTAGATGTAGATGGGTTGAATGAATGGACGAATACTTTGCAGATAGAGTACGATATTGGAAATTGTGAAGTTGTTTACAATGGACGGAAGAATTAAAGAGTGGAATATTACTTAAATAGTGAATAACTGCAGAATTCCAAGGTATAGAGGGACTTAAGTATTCTAGTGCATTTATACTGTGCAGCCTCTGGCATGCACGCACCTATCTGGCACCATAACTGCCTTGGAGAGTCAGGTCAAGCACAGTGTCTGCTGGATATGTACACAGACCTGCACCGTATTGCTTCAGCCAACATCTTTGTTTCTCCATAACAGATTTTGCTGGTGTGAGCGCCAGGCATCCTTTTGTCTTTGCAACTCTGTTGACACTGCTGCCCCTCTCGGGAACTGCCCATTCTTCTCAATATGGATGTCCTTGGCATGAAGCTGGTGGCTCCCACCTTGACAAGTTTTTCTTGAGTCTCTAAACTCTGGCCTTTAGCAATATGTAGATTTAGTACACAGTGCACTGGACAGAGGCTTCTGCATTTCGTCTGAGACAAGGAAAACCCTACCTAATTTTCTCATAATAATCTAATAGTTTGGTGGGTGACATGGAAGCAAATTTCTGTGCATGCCAGAATTTTGTTTGAGGAGGTATTCAGAGGGAATTGTTTAAAAACTAAACAGGAACTTTCTTAGAGAAAAACTTATTCTGATTTGGCAATTGTTCTTGTTTTGCTTTTTGTAGCATACATTCCCCAGCTGTACCTTTTTAGTGACTTATGCTTTTGTTTGGATGAATAATCTGATCATCGCCAGTAGGATACTGAAGTTTCTTATTAGTTGCAAATTAAATATAGAACAAACACCAAGAATACATAAGATTGCAGAAGGGCTTGTACAGATTTGAGTTGGCAAATAGGTGGCATATGCAATTCTATATCAAGAGGAGGACATTTTGAGGAAAAAGTAGTGACACTGAGTCATACAGCATGGAAACAGATGCTTTGGTTCAACTAGTCCAGGCCAACCATGTTCCCAGGCTAAATGTCCTCCTTGCCTGCATTTGGCCCATATCCCTCAGAACCTTTCCTATTCAGATACTTATGCAAATGTCTTCTAAGTGTTGTAACTGTACATTCCTCTAGCTTTCAATTAATGGTAGGGTTCTAGGTAGTGTTGTAGGACAGAGGGATTCAGGGATCCTACAACATAACTCTTTGAGCCAATCTTTGTGTGAAAAGGTTGCCCCTCTTGTCCTTTGTAAAACGTTCTCCTCACCTTAAAAATATGCCCCCTTGTTTTAAACTCCACCACTGTAGGGAAAAGACCCTTGCTGTGCGCTTTATTTATACACTCACAATTTTACAAACCTCTACAGGGTCAACCCTCAACCTCCTACACTGCAGCAAAAAAAAGTCCTAGCCTCTCTAGACTATTTTTATAACTCAAACCCTTCATTCCTGGCAACATCCCTGTAAATCTTTTCTAAACCCTCTCCAGTTTAATAACGTCCTTCTTATAGTAGAGCGACTACAACTGCACACAGTACTCCTGAAGACACCTCACCTATATCCTGTACAACCTCACCATAATGTCCCAACTCCTAAACTCAAAGGTCTCAGCAATGAAGACAAGCATGCTAAAGACCTTCTTGACTGGTCTGTCTATTTGTGATGCAAATTTCAAAGCGAATTGTCCCAGAGCCTGTGGATCCCTCTGTCCTCCAACACTACCTAGGACCTCGCCATTAATTGTATAAATCCTGCCCCTGTTCGTTTTAATCAAAATGCAATAACTGTATCCAAATTCAAATCTATCTGCCACTCCTAAGCCTGTTGACCATTTGTGATCTTAAATAACCTCCTTCACACACTAACTTTGAATCATCTGAAAACTTACCAACCATGCCTCCTATATTCTCATTCAAGTCATTTATACAAACAGTGAAAGGAGCTGCATTAAAATTGCAATGTGTTGAATCACAGATAACTGCTCACAATTTTGTGTTAAGCAGAGCTTTGAGATAGCTAAGCATGGCTGTATTGAAGATATAGGTTCCTTTAAGGGTCAACCAGAACAGCTCAAAAATTGATTGGAGGCAGAAAGTGCTTGGTATTTCTTAGAAAGGAAATGTGTGCTATTCACTGATGCACCTTTGAAGCTTTTTGCAGCAGACAGACACTGTGGAGGACAGAATCGGTTCAAAAGGGAAAGTTGGAAACTGATGAATGTACTAAACCATAAATGTATAATAAAACCACTGTAAATATCTGAAAGGCAATGGCCTAGTGGTATTTCTGATGAACTGTTAATCCAGAGGCCCAGGAATGTTTTAGGGACCTGGGTTCAAATCTTTCCATGGCAGATGGCGAAATTTGAATTCAATAAAAAAAGTCCGGAATTAATAGCCTGATGATGAATCATTGTGAATCCATTGTTGATTGTCAGGAAAACTTGTCTGGTTCACTAATGTGGGTGGCACAGAGGCTCAGCTGTTAGCACTGCTGCCTCACAACACCAGGGACCTGATTCTCCCTCGGGCAATTGTCTGTGTGGGTTTCCTCTGGGTGCTCTTGTTTCCTCTCACAGTCCAACGATTGGCAATTTGGATACATTGGCCATGCTAGATTGCCCATAGTGTTCAGGAACGTGTAGCTTAGGTGCGTTAGCCATGGGAAATGTAGGATTACAGGGAAAGGGTAGGGGGATGAGGATGGGCTTGGGTGAATGCTGTTTGGAGGGTTGGTGTGGACTAAATGGTTCAGCTCCACACTGTAGAGATTCTCTGGACAATGCTCTTTAGGGAAGGAAACTGCTACCCTTACCTGGTTTGGCTTACATGTGACCCACAGCAATGTGGTCAACTCTTCAAATCTTCGGTTAGGAATGCATAATAAATGTTGGCTTGGCCAGCAACACCCACATCCTGTGAATGAATGAAAAAAGGGTATTTTGCTGATATGGACTTTGGACTGTTAAAGAAGGAAACCCCTCTCTCACACAACTTGTCTACAAGTATGCCAAATGAAAACACAGTTTGAATTTTGAATTTATTTTTCAATTAGTTTGCACCTTGTAATGGCCCTGATCTTGTAAAATGCTTTGCAAAAGTTGGAAGTTAGCTCTGAAACCTGCAATAATCTTCCTCTGCTGCCTTCGAATGTCCGTGATGCACTCTGCCATGCTGTCAATGCAGCCCAGCATGTTTTCTGTGGAGTTACGCTGCAGTGTGAAATTCCAAAGCATTGCTGTGGATTTTGTGACTTTGTTCAGGGAAATAGATGGGTGAGCCAACTGGCATTCATCAAACTCTTCAAAGCCACTTGTTTCCATGGGTCTTCCATGACTGTCTCCATAAATTTCCATGGCCATCTCCTACAGGTGAGGAAATACAGTCCTCTCACTGAGTTGGTTGTCTTCAACTTGTTCTTTTGTGTCCTTGGTGTCTTACACAGCTGTACCCTCTTTGAATTCAGTACGATGGAAGAAGTTGGCAATTGTGTCTCCAACACCACTATCCTTCATGCCTTCTTCATCACGAACATGGCCTCTAGTTGTGTTGGCTTCTTGCTTCTTATTGATGGCCTCAAAAACCTGAGAAATGTCCTGCTATTGGCAGTGATTCACCATTCCTATAGGATTAGACTGGAAATGGGAATGCTCTCTACCCAAGCTGCCTTTGAACCATGTTGGCAGAGGTTCTTCAGCTCCAAGATAGGCAGTTATTCCCATCCTCTGGCTTTCAGGAGAGAACGACTAATTGTTGATTTGTTCGATGATACTAAGTTTCTTTCAGAATGGTTGGTGAACTTCATGGTGGAATCTCCTGCTCCTTAACAATGCCCACTTACCGCTTTGCATGATTGTCCATGTACATTAATTCCACCTGCTCACTGGTCAACAATGCATTGGTTGAACCAGATTGACAAGCTTTGTACATCCTTTCACTGGGAGGTCTCGAGGTGCAAGATGGCTTGCCAAGACCTCCACAGTGTGCCACTTGACAGGTTTAACTTTCCTCTGATTGGTTGGGATGTTCATATGACAAGAATCCACGGATTTGCTAATTCAGAATTACCAGTCACAAAATCAAGTTATTGTTCTATTGGATTTGATATTCTGCCAGTGGGAATGGTTAACAACTTTGAACAACTGGTGTTTTGAGTTGTCTGAATTTAACTCATCGTGATTTCATTGTTTATTTCCTAGCATAGAATTTTTTTTAACACCGACACAGAAATGGCTAAAGGCTTGAATAAATGCATGTAGTCCTTTAAAAGGTGTAGCTGGAAAATTCTTTAAAGAGGGAAATGGGAAGCTGATTTTTATGCTTGCACACATTGAATGCACACAAGTATTGATTCAAGCATATTTGGTACTTTGAATGCAGTGAAGTCTATTTTTATAGAAATATATATGACTTAAACTGTAGCCATCCTTGATGTGTAACCAAACGTCCAATGGAAAACAAAGAACAATTTGTAATGAATTGGTATGGTGCATTCTGAAGTTATTAAATCAATATATTAGTACTTATACATGACGATTTACTTAACTCATCATCAAAATGTAAATCCCAAGCTTTCAAATTTCAACATTTATATTTATATAGCAGCTTTAATGTATTAAAATGTCCAAAAAGAACAGTATAAATAAAATATGATGCGAACCACATAAGGGTGAGATGCCAAGACTTTGCTCAAACAGAAATGAATTAAGAAGCATCTTAAGGTTAAAAAAAAGTGAGGTAGAGACTGAAGGAAAGGGGACATTGGAGGTTGGGGATGTGGTAAATGAGACATTTCCCGAACTTATATCAGGTATCAGGCAGCTGAAGGCACAGCCATCAACAGGGAAGCAGTTAAAGTCATGATGTTTGAGAAGCTGGAACTAGATGGCTGCAGACACACAGAAGGTTGTGGGGCTGCAGGAGATTTCAAATAAATTTTTGACGAGAGAAAGTGATATATTTTACCATCTGAAATCTTTTTGCTTTTTTCATAGGTCTCTGGTGTTTGCCAGCAGAGCATTGCGATTTGAAGCAAACAACTGTGTGGAATGTATAAAAGCTTTTCAATTTCTGTTTATAATTCTTTCTCTAGTGCAGCAGGAGTTGATGGTTTGTAAGCAGTGGATTAAATTTTAGAAACATGACTACAGAATTGGCAGCAAAAACAATACACATGCTGTTGAGAGGGAACTGGGTGCCTTTAGCAAATTGTTTAAGCTAGTCAGCATAGTTTCCCATTATACAGAACATACTGGAACAGTGCTGCCTGGGGAATCAACTCAATAACCTCTCCCAATATGACTGAACTGACTAATCCTCGCGGAATGTGCTGTAGCAAATGCAATCTAGGAAAGTGACTCATAACAGACACAAATGTAAATTGCAGGCGAAGTGTCATCAATTTAACATTTATAACAATAGTATTTATTCTATTGCCTTTAATAAGATGGGACTGCAAACTACAGATGAGATTTCCTACCAGTCAATGGGAAACTATTGCTTATTAAAAACTTGCAGTAATGCCAAAACACAAAATAATTATTGGATAATCTGCTCTGTTTTTGATCAAAATTTATTATCTGAAATGTTAACTGTTTCTCTCTCCACACATACTGCTAGAGCTGCTGAGTTCTTTCAGCAATTTCTTTTCTCATTTCAAATTTCTGGCATTGATAGGATTTTGATATGGTTTTAAAAATGAATCATCCTCCCTATACCGTGCATTTCTACTGAACTCAATATCTGTAACAGAACTGTTGCAGTTGCAATATTTTCTATGCACCTGCAGCCTTGTATTTTTCCGTCCTTTAAGCTTTACCAACAATCAAGTCAGGAACACAATAGTGAGGGAAGCACCAACATTTGTAGTTCCCCTTCAATGCACAAACAGTCCTGACATGGATCTACCTCTTTCTGTTTCATTGTTGTTGCTGAGTCAAAATGGTGTAATCTTTACCTACCATCCCCACCATAGCAGCCACCAACACCATGTCAAATACTGTTGCTGTTCAAGAAAACCTAATTCTACTTTCTGTGGGCAACCAAGAATGGTCTATGAATATCTTCTTGCCAGAGACACATACATCCGGTGAACAATTAAAAGATGCAGTGGTGTAAAGTCATCTTTGTAAAACTGCACCTGATCAAACAAGAAGCTATATGAAAACCGAAAAATGAAACAAAGTAATTCTGAGAGAGCTATGTAATCTTGGGGATAGGTTAACACTTGATTGATGTTCTGTTCAAGTAGTTTGAGTTGAAAATGTGTGTGGTTTTGAACAATAGGATGACCGAGAAAATGTATTGGTCTTTTGGTTTCATTGCTGTTAAATTCCTATGATGCCATTTGATACTCCTCAAATAGATTATTTTTGCCCTGGTGCAAACATTTCCAGCTTCCATTCAATATGCATTGTTAGTGTTTTGCCTGCGCAAAGGATATAATCATGTTGTACAACAATTTAGGAACAAGACCAATCTTCCTCAAAACCCTTGTAAGTATGTTTTATTCCATTGTATTTTAATGTTAAGACAGTTAGTCAGTACTCCTGCCTGCGTTTTGTACATTTACCTTCAACCGCTTGAGATTTCAATTCAACATCTTCAGATTTTATTTAAATGACTTAAGATTGCACTGAACATAATAAGATTTGCCAAGTTCCACTCTTTGCCCAGTACTTAAATAATCTGCAGAAGCTCCAAGAAATGGCTAAAATTGAGCATAACTCGGGGATGAATTATTTGGAATGGATTACAACTAAACTGATGGAAATGGAATCATATCAGCTTTAGTTGTTTTGTTAGAGGAATTTGATCTGAGAAGTTGGGAAAAGCTGATAGGATGATTTGGCCTTGAAGCAAGAATCTAAACATTAAACTAGAAGTGTCGGTATGTAAACCATGTGCTAATGACATTTGGATCTTGACATAATCTGAAACCATTAGTTTAGGGCCTTCCTATCATAGACTGGTTCATACAGGGTAGGTCAATTACCTCACCTTCTATATTGCCAGGCTTTGCAATTCTCAATCTTCACTGCTATGATTCCTGTTTGTTGATATGATTGCTACTTATAGGGTTCCAAAGCCACTAGATAATGTAGACTAAAATAAGTTGTATTACCTTGATCAGGACCAGAGTGGTGAACACAAAACCAATCTGCAGAAACATTGGCAGCAATTTAACTTCCCTACCTGAAGTGAATTTGGCGACAGAGTGGGGTGGGCATTCGATTGAGCTGGAAGGGCATGTGGAGACTCAGGGATGGCCTCCACTACCCACTGCTAACTGAAACTCTGAAATGGACAATTAATGGATTCACTCAAAGGCAAACCTGATGGATTTTCTTGTGGGCTTCTGGGGCAGACAGTCCCTTAGGGACCTGACATCAGGACATGGGTGTGCTACTGAAAGCCTCCCCTCGTCCTTACTACTGTCACATGTGATTCACCTCTATGACTACCCTCCTTCTTCTGTGGCCTGTGGCCCTTAGTGATTCATGGCTGTAGGATTCATATTTACCAACTGTTGTCACAAACCGCCCAGTCAACCGCCCCATTACTGTTACACAGAATTTTACAGGACAGAAACAGGTCATTCAGGTGACTGGGTCTTTGCCAGTTTTATACTTCACAAAATCCTCCTCCACATACTTCATCTGACCCTGTCAATGTATCGTACGACTCTTTCCTTCATGGACTTACCTGGTTATCCTTCAGTTCACCAAAGTTTGCTATTTACCTCAACTACGTGATATAGCGGTGAGAATATCAAACTCACATTTTGGTGAATAAGAACTTTCTTCTTGAATTTCTTAGTCACAATACAGGCCCTAGTTTTGGATTTTGTCCAAATGGAAAATTTTCTCTACATAATCAAAATCTTCATAATTGCAAAGATTTCTATTAGGTCATTTCTCAGTCTTCTCCTTTCTAGAGGATTTAACCTATGTAGATCATGTGTTCCTGAGAGATCTACCCTCTCTGTGCCGCTGTTATCGGCACATTTTCCTTAGTACTCTCTGGTTCTTTTGCTTTCTTTTAATGATGTTGAGATTAGAACTGTGCCTCTACCATATGGAAGGTCTAACCAAGGTTCAGTGTAACTTTAGAATAAATTCTCTGCTTTTGTGTTCCTCTAAAATTGAACTCCAGTGCTTTGTTTGCACTTTCTGTGGATTTGTTAACTTATATTGCTACTCATAATTGAGTTTGAATGCATACTCTTGGATCCCTTTATCATTCTACCCGCTTGGACTTTTATTTTTCAAGATTCCTACTCCTACCAAGATACTGCAATTTATATTTGTCAACAAATAAAAAAAGTTAAATTATTCTGCATTTTACAGACCTGTTATACAATTCTGCATATTGTCGCTCAATTACCAGGTTATTAGAGTTAGAATTAGCTTTATTGTTACATGTACTCAATTGAATACTGTGAGACATTTACAAGTCGCTACTTACAGTGCTATCTTAGGTACAAAGGTACCTAGGCACAAATTCTTAGGTACGAATTCTTTGGGAAAACATGTTAGAAAAATAAAGAAATAAAAAGTTCAGAATAACAGTCCTTCCAACGCAGTCCACACCTGCACCTAGCCTCTAGTGTGTGTGGGCCTTGACTCCAGACCACACTGAGATTTACCACAAGGCTCTTGAGGCTGGGAGACCACTCTGTATCCATCTCAAGGCTGGAAATCCATGCAGAGCCACCGAGAGACCATCACACTGGAGAAACCAAGAGACCATCACACTGGGCTGGGAGACCACCACATCAGGCTGAGAGACAGCCAGATCAGGCTGACAGACAGCCAGATCAGGCCAAGAGACAGCACAATGGGCTGAGACAAAGCATGCTGAGCCAAGGCATTGCCACATCAAGTCCATACTGAAGCCGGGAGTCCGAGGCCACACTGAGGCCGGGAGTCCGAGATCACACTGAAGCCAGGAGTCCGAGTCCATGCTGCGACCAGAAGTCTGAGTCTGTGTGAGGCTGAGAATCCGAGTCTGTGCTGAGGCCAGAAGTTCAAGTCTGTGCTGAGGCTGGGAGTTTAAGTACAAACTGAGGCCAGGAGTCTGAGTCCGTTGAGGCTGATAGTTTGAGTCTGTGCTGAAGATGGGAGCTTGAATTCATGTTGAGGCTGGGAGTCTGAGTCCATACTGAGTCCAGAAGTTCAAGTCTGTGCTGAGGCCAGGTGTTCAGGTCATCATTGAGAAGGAAGAAGGGAAAGAAACACAAAAGAGAAAAGATAAGGGGGAAATCGAAAAGAAACGGATGGAGCAGACAAACTCTTCCGCCACCTTGGGAGGGAGAAGGCAAACTAGATCATTTCCATCCAGCAATTCCAATGTTCCTATACAACTGTGTGAATAACACACAATCCAAGTTAGAGCAGGGGAAGTGATTTGTAACACTTTACTTCACAACTATGACAAGTATAATACTGCAGCTAGTGCATTTTCCTGTGCTCTATAGAATTGGCAGCAATATGCATCTTTTTCGAAGTGAAATGGCTGATGTGATCCACTCTGCTTCCCATTGAAAGGTTGGACAGGGTGTCCTTTGTGGTATTTCCTGAGGAAATTCAGAATTACTAGTTAGAGATGTGACATTATGACACAGATATGGTAATAAAGTGCTTGCTTCAAATCCACTCTATGCCACTGTGATATATATCTATTTGCCAAGTTCTTAGGAGGTAAATTTATTTTAATTTTTGGTTAATTTATACAACAAGAAACTAGATTTAAAACAAAATATACTCTCTTTTACAAAAGCACCATGAGTGGAACTGGGTGGCTGAGCTAAAATTTCTGGAAAATATACAATTTTAAGGGTCTCGTTGATGTTTATTTCATTCCAATCCAATGTTCAGTGTCCAAGGAAAACATAAGAAAGTTGAAGTCCAGTTTTATAAAATATGTGTTGAACATTCAATACTTATTAATGAGGCAATATGTGCTGAAAATTACTGGCATTTTTTTACAGTATGACTATCATGGGACTTACTTAATTAGATTCAATACCCGCATTCCCATGTGGTACATTGGGCAACAAAACTCTGAAATCAGCCCCAATCTATTGCAATCCTTTCTGTTTCATTCCCAGGTGGTACCCCACTCATGAATATCTACTGTCATAGTATTTCAGCAAGTTGTCTTTGAGTGGTTACATCTTTTTACCCATCTGGTAGCTTCCATTCAATTGCCATTTTGGCAGTTCCTAAATCTAGGATATAAAATATATATCCCGCATATTTCAGTCGTCTCTTTCTCAAAATGTCCTGTAGGCTGTACGAGAAGACTCAAATAAAAATACTTAGCGAGAAAAAGACATATTCTGAAATTGATCCATTTCAAGTTCTGTGGCTAAATGTTCAACATGTTTGGCCATCTTAATTCATCCAACTGGAGAGATTCTATAGTGCAGTAACTGTAGGTCCAACTAATTAGTTTTCATAATTCCAAGATTTTAAAAAATATCAAAATGTAACTTTGTTTATCGTTATCATTTCACTGAAATCTACAGTATTAGTTTTAACGTTGCTAACTTTAAGCAGATTTTAACAAGATACCTTGTGGAAGTAGCTGAAACCAGTTTCTCAAAAACTGGATCACTATATCTTTTTCTTAACAACAGATAAAACTAGCCAATCAACTTCAGTGTGACTTGCAGTAGCGTGCTGGGAGTTGAAGATTAAGGGAGACAAGGGGAGGAAGGAAAGAGGTGCTCAGTTTTTTTTCCTTTTCTGAACTTTTTCAGTCTCCATGAATTGATTCTTCCTCTGCAGCAAGTGAAGAAGCGAGTTATTTGGTGAGTATCTGGTAATAGTAGCTTTGGCTCAGAGTTTTATGAGCTGGAAGCTGAACTATACTCACAAGTGACACATCAAGGAGAGGGAGCATTGCCTACTTTCCTTTTACCAGGAGGCAGTCACACCTCTTTAAGAGTCTTCTGGTTTGGTTCGTGCACAGGGACAGGAAAGTGTGATTGTGTGCCTGACTGTGTATAGGTAAGAAGCCAAGTGAAGGGGCCTCAATCACCCATCAGATTTTAATATCTTTCAGCTTGTTTTGATTAGAGTGGGGCTGCAAGGTGGATGAGCCAATTGACATACGGCTCCATGGGACAGGAAGTCATTCAAGTGGGAGCAACATAGGCAACACAGTTATCTACACTCATGCACCTTGCTGCAGTGAACAGTGTTAACCTCCCTCACCATACTGCCCCCAGCTATCACTACATTTGGTTTTGCTATCTTTTAATCAAAGGGAACCTTCCTCACTAAAGAGATGGCACTGAATAAATTGTTGTAGCTTTAGGCTGACAAGTGACCAGGTCATGATGGACTTCATCTGATGGTCTAAAAAAAGAGACTGCTGAGAATAAAACTGAAAGAATTACAGATGTTGTAAATCAGGATCAAAAACAGAAGTTGCTGGAAAAACTCAGCAGGTTCTGTGGAAGAGTCTTTGGACCTGAAATGTTAACTGATTTTTTTTTCACAGATGCTGCCAGACCTGCTGAGCTTTTCCAGCAACGTCTGGTTTTGTGGCTACCGGGATATTTGATGCATTGGTACTAATTTTCCAAAACTCCCTAGATCTGAGGAAAGTTCCCTTAGATTGAAAGTTAGCGAATATACTTCCTTTGATCAAAAAGGGACAGTGACAGAAAGCATGAAATTACAGGCCAGTTAGCTTAACATCTGTTGTTGAGAAAATGTTAGAATCTATTGTTAAAGAAGTCGTAACAGGTCTCTTAGAGAAGTTCAAGGTAGTAAGACAGAGTCAAGCTGGTTTTGTGAGGAGAAAACTGAGTTTGACCAATTGGAGTTCTTTGAGGAAGTAACGTGCAATATATAAAGAGGGACTGGTGGATGTCCTGTATTAGATATCGAGAATGCGTTTGAGAAAGGGCCAGATGAAAAGTTATTGCAGAAACTCAAATTTCATGATATAAGAGGTGGCACATTGACATAGATAAAAGTTTGTTCAACCAACAGTCAGAGAGTAGGTTGAAAATTAATTTTCAAGGAAGCAGAATGCAATGGATAGTGTGCAGTCACATTCAGAGCCGGGATCTCAACTGTTTACAAGTATATATATGAAGGACGTAGTTGCCAAATTTGCTCATGGCACAGAGACAGACGGGAAATGAGTGGTGAAAAAAACTCAAGGAAGCTAAAAATGATACAGATAGGCTAAGTGATTGGCAAATGGTATATAGAGTGGTGAAATGTGAAATTGTCAGTTTTAGAAGGTAGAGTGAAAAAGAAGCACATTATCTGCATGGTGAGAGAGTTCAGAGATCTGAGATGCAAAGGGATCTGTTTGTTCTAGTGCATTCACCAAAAATCAGTACACATGTACAGCAAGTAATTAGGAAAATTAGTAATGCTATCATTTATTACAATGGAAATTGAACACAGAAGTTGGGAAACTATGCTTCAGTTACACACGGTGCAGGTGAGACCACACCTGGAGTGCTGTGTACAGTGTTGTTTCAAAATGCAATTCAGAGAACATTTACGAGACTAACTCATGGGATGGGCAGGTTATATTGTATAGTAAGGTTGGGCAGGCCAGGCATTTATTCACTGGAGTTTATACAAGTAAAGGGTAACTTGACTGAAACATAAGATCCAGAGAGGGCTTGAGAGGATGGATGTTGAGAGGATATTTTCTTGATATTACTTCAATATTAGAAAAAAGCATATGACTATTTTAGACTCAAATTAGAATCCCAACACTTGAAGCAGTACAAGATGAAAAATTTAAATTTACAAAATATCAAAGTAGTTTGAGAAAACAAAAAACTTAAAATCTGGCATGAGTTTCAGATATGAATGGATACTTTTTTGCTCCTGTTGTAATGTTACGTTCCAATGTTTCTCAAAAGGACAGATTTTACATTTTAGTCTTTATCTCTTTTCCATCTTCAAACTAATGATTAACAATCAGTTGTATCAGCTCTTTAAGCAAGCTATTTGCCAAGTCATGGCCATGTTAAATCTTATCAAATTTCTAAATGTTTACCGGTATCTATGTCACATACAATCAAAGAGACAATCAGCTCCCTTGTTGGCTCAGTTGATGAGTGGAATATATGATATGCCGTGAAAATCTCTGCTTTGAAGTGCAATCCAGTTGGTGAATCTATCATTATCCTGTTAACTATGTTTTTCTTCACAGAGAAGCTTCTAGTCAACGCAAGGCCAAGGCTGGGATGCAGTGAGCATCCAGATAGGCTCAGAGTGAATCAACGCTGTAACAACAAGCAAAGAGGCCAGAGATGCACCTGGTCCATGAGCTGTGTGAGTGTCCCTAAGTGCACAAAGTCCTTACAATGATAATTACCAATGCAGCCTAGGGTGCAGCACTGAAGTGCAGAAATGTCCAATAAGTGGATTAGAGGAGTGCCATGAGACCTCCTCGAGGCTGGCACATACTGTACATCAATATTCATTGTCATGGGGTGTATCTATGGAGTGTGAGCTCAGATAGCTATTTCCTGTGTCCAACATGGAGGTGCCTCACAGCAAGCAGTGAGCTGCATTCACCAGGTGCTCACCCTAATTTCTATGTCAAGTTTTTTTGATGGCTAACTTATTTGGCACAGTTAGTGAGATAGGCACCTGAATGTTAATGTTGATAAAGGCGCTTAGCAAGCAATAATCTCCTGAATTGGCAGCTTGCTGTTTTCTAGTGAGAAACTTGCCTCCATACCCAGCAAATGATTGAAAGATCAAACAAGTTGCTCCCAACGTTGAGATAGGCCACACCAACTTCTCATTTCACCTTGCCCCAAATCTCACCATCATCCTCGTCACTCCCGCGTCAAAAAGATCCTGCCTATCTTATTTAGTCTTTTTTTTCACACCTATTGCTACAATAATTTTAATATGTCACCCGTTAAGCTATTAACCGCAGGTGCAGATTTCTTTTCTGTGTAGATCAGAACAATGGTGATCTGAATGGTAATATACAAACATCTTTGTTTAGAGGTCTTAAGGTATCTCGGAAGATTGTAACAATGCCCCCTTTTCGCAGCATGTCATTTAAATTACACATAGATTGTTACCAGTCCTGTGAAGTACTAACCTTTGATTTTAAAAATTTGAATTCGGGCTTGCCAACTCTTCTACCCAAAATGGTAAAATTTCTGGCACAATTGGTTGTAAATATTATTTTAGTGAAATTCCAAGTCTGCAAAACCCTAATCTTTGGAATCGAACTTGTATTTTTGTCTCAACAAGAATCAATTAGTTCTTAACACAACTTTTCATGCTAACAGGGAGATCATGATTTTAAGCATAAAAATATCTTAGAAGTTGGGCCTCTCTCTCTCCCCCCCAACTCTCTCTATGGGCAATGAATGCCAATCTTGTGTGTGGGGCCCAGAACCTGAGTAAGGGGAAAAAGATACATTAAAACAACATAAATGACCAGCTTCAGATTGCGATTCAATAAAAGCAACAATAGTAAATTATTGTAGTGTGTGCAATATATATAGGTAGTAAAGATAAAGCAGCAGGTTTGAGGTTTATAAAATCATAATGGGCACAGAAAAGATGGATGACAATGGTCTTTTCCCTATGGTAGGGGAGTTCAAAACAAGGGGGCATACTTTGCAGGTGAGAGGAGAGAGGTTTAAAAAATGTATGAGTGGAAATTTTTTTACATCGAGTGGTTCATGTAAGGAATGAGCTGCCAGAAGAGGTTGTTCATGCAGACACAGTTGTGACTTCTAAAAGATATTTGGATAAGTGCATGAGTAGGAAAGGTTTGAAGGGATATGGGCCAAGCACTAGCAGTTGAGACAAATTTAGTTTGGGAGCATGGTTGGGGTAGACTGGTTGGATCGAAGGCTAAGTTTCTATGATGTATGATTCTGTTAATAGGTAATAGGTAGTTAGCTGCAATGCTTTTTTTTCTCTTCTTCTATCATCTTGTCTGATTCAAGGTAAACTATTAATTATATTTACATTGAAGAGTAAAATTGTTTTCTTCTTGTTGGGGATATTGATTTTTTAAAAATAGGAGTAACATTTGGATTCCAAACAGAGAGATATCAGTTAAAGGCTCATGATTGTCTGTCCATAACAGGTTAAATTCTTGAAGTGCATGGATGCTTTCCCTTTTGCACAAACGTATTTCCCATTTCATACTTTTGTGTTATCTTTTGACAATATAAAACACATTTATAATATAGATTGCTCGTGTCAACTTATCAATCTATACTTACTCTCACATCTCTGTCTCAAATAATTCTGGAATTAAGAAACTACTGATGATCATTGAACATTGTCGATTATCAGAAAACTCCCATCTGACTCACTAATATCCTTCAGGGAATGGAAATCTGCCACTTTACCCAGTCTGGCCTACATGTGACTCCAGACCTACAGCAATGTAGTTGGCTCTTAACTGCCCACTGAAATGGCCTGGCAAGCCACTCAGTTGTACCAATTGCCATGCAGTCCCAACAAAGCAATGAAAGCAGACAGACCCCCTGACATTGACCTAGGCACCGGAAAAGACTACAACAGAAAAAGCCCTGTGAATGCTGCCAAGTGATTCTCACTAACACCTATGGGCTGGTGCCAAGATTGGGAGAGCTGTCTCACAGACTAATCAAGAAACAGCCTGACATAGTTATACTCACAGTCATCCTTTACAATGTCCCAGACACCACCATCAACATCCCTAGATATGTCCTGTCCCACTGGCAAGACAGGCCCAGCAGAGGTGTTGGCGCAGGGGTATACAGTTGGGCGGGCGTTGTCCTGGCCATGCTCTTTTCTGCTGTTATCAGACTTATGAACAGACCTCTCATATATTGGATTTGATCTTTCTCCACACCTACTCTGTAGCTGCAACCCTATTCTGCACTCTGTTGTTGCACGCAAAACAGTACTTTTCGCTGAACCTCATGCATGTGACAATAATAAATCAAATGAATTCAAATCAACGTTCACTCTGGGCCTCATGAAGTCTCATGGCTTCAGGTTAAACATGTGCAAAGAAACGTCCTGCTGATTACCATATGCTGTCCTCCTCAGCTGATGAATCAGTATGCCTCCATGCTGAGCAACACTTGGAGGAAATACTGACGGTGACATGGGTGCAAAATATACTTTGGGTGGGGGATTTCAATACCTACTACTAACAGTGGCTCGGCAGCAGAACTACTGATTGAGCTGGTCTGGTCCTAAAGGACATAGCTGCTAGACTGGGTCTGCGGCAGGTGGTGAGGGAACCAACAAGAGGGAAAGATATACTTGACCTCAGCCTTACCAGATGCATCTGCCCATGGCTATATCAGTAAGAGCAACCACCACACAGTCTTTGTGGAGACAAAGTCTCACCTTCACATTGAGAATAACCTCCATCGTGTTGTGTAGCACTATCACCATGCTAAATGGGATAGACTTCGCATGGATCTAGCAACTCAAAACTGGGCATCCATGAGGTGCTGTGGGCCATCAACAGCAGCAGAATTGTACTCCAGCACAATCTCAGGATCTCACAATCACATAACCACATGGCCTGGCATATCCCCCACTCAACCATTCCCATTAAGCCAGGAGATCAACCCTGGTTCAATGGAAAATATAGGAGGGCATGCCAGGGCCAGCACCAGGCATAGCTAAAAATGAACTGGCAACCTAGTGGGGCTACCAAACAGGACAGTTCGCATGCTAAACAGTATAAACAACAAGTGATGGACAGAGCTAAATGATCCATAACCAATAGATTGGATCCAGGGCCTGCCACATCCGGAATGATGTTGGACAATTAAACAACTGATTGGAAGACAAGGCTCCACATCTTCAATGATGAAAGAGCCTAACACATTGGTGCAAAAAATAAGGATGAAGTATTCACAGAAATCTTTGGCCAAAATGCCAAATGGATAATCCATCTCAGCCTCCACCTGTGGTCCCTAACACCACAGATACCAGTCTTCAGCCAATTTGATTCAGTCCATGTGATATCAAGATTTGGTTCGTAGCACTGGATACTGCAAAGGCTATGGGCCCTGTCAACATTCTAGGGATAGTACTGAAGACTTGTGCTCCAGAACCTGCTGTTCTCCTGCCCAAGTTGTGCCAGTATAGTTACAATGCTAGCATCTACCTGATAATATGGATAATTGCCCAAGATTTCCTTTACACTTTATTGCATGTTATGGCTTAAGCAAATTAAGCCTTGCAACCCATTTTGGCTGTTACCTGATTAATGATGGAATCTGGCCAGGATTTTACCAACAGTGCCTGTCTCTGGAAGTGGCCAGGTTTTGATCCTTCTGCAGTGTTGTTCCTTGAAGTTCTGCTTTTGACCTGTTCTAGTGTTGGGTTCTTATACGATTTTCACTCATTCAAATTTGTGGTGTGACATTATCGATGATTCAATAGATTCTTTTGTCCCCAGTGGCGATTATGTTTCTGGAGACCTCAAGTCTACAACTTGTCTTATATTTGAAGTAGCTCCCCTGTTCTTTGCTACATCTTGTGTTAGCTGTCAGTTTAAAACATAACTTTTCTTATCATCAACTCCTTAAATTCTTCCGTAAGGCAATCCTTGTCCTTTGTGGCAACGATGTATCCAGTTTGTGAGGTCCCTACGGCACATGGACAGCAGCGGATCAGGAAGGCATCTCACACGCAGGTGTCATAGCAGTTTTGTTTATGTAACCTCACCAAAACATGGCTAATTGCTTTCAGTATCTGTGTTACAGCTTGTCTCTAACACTTTATTTCAGACAGGGTTATTGCTGATTCTTTGAATCCATGGAATTATTAAGGTTGTGAAGTCCACTTTGTCACAGCAGCACCGGCTCAGCAATAACCTGCTTAGTGACGCCTGGTTTGGGTTCTGCCAGGGCCACTCAATTCCTGATCTCCTTACAGCCTTGGTTCAAACATGAACAAAAGAGCTGAATTCCAGAGGTGAGGTGAGAGTGACAGCCCTTGATATCAAGACTGCACTTGACCAAGTGTGGCATCAAAGGGTCACAGCAACTCTGGAATCAATGGGAATCAGGGGGCAAATTCTCCACTGGTTATACCCGACACATAGGAAGATGGTCATGGTTGTTGGAGGCCAGTCATTTCAGCTCCAGGACATCTCTGCAGGAATTTCTCAGGGCAATATCCTAGGTCCAAACATCTTCAGCTGCTTCTTCAATGACCTTTCCTCCATCGTAAGATCAGAATTGGGAATGTTCATAAATGCTTGTAAAATGTTCAACTCCATTCATGACTCCTCAGATACTGAAGCAGTCCTTGTTCAAATGCAACAATTTCTGGACAACATCCAGGCTTGGGCTGACAAGTGGCAAGTAACATTGATGCCGGGCAATGATCATCTCCAAATGAGACAATGTAACCACCGCCTCTTGACATTCAATGGTGTTACCATCACTGAATCCCCCACTGTCAACGTCCTTGGGATTACCATTGACCACAAATTCAACTGGATTCACCATATAAATACAAAATCAGACCACAGTTTAGGAATACTGCAATGAGTAATTCACTTTCTGTTTCCACAAAGCCTTACTACAAGGCACAAGTCAGGATTGTGATGAAATGCTCCCCAGTTCCCTGGATGAGTGCAGCTCCAACAACACTCAAGAAGCTTGACACCAACCAAGACAAAGCAGCCCACTTGTTTAGCACCACATCTACAAGCATTTACTCCCTCCCCCACCAACACTCAGTAGCAGCAGTGTATGCTGTCTACAGGATGCATTGCAGATGTTCACTAAGATCCTTGGACAGTTCCTTCCAAAGCCATCTAGAAGGACAGGGGCAGTAGATACATGGGAATACGACCACTTAACAAGTTCCCCCTCCAAGCCACTCACCATCCTGACTTGGAAATATATCGCTGTGTCTTAACTGCCACTGGGTCAAAACCCTGAAATGCCCTTTCTACGCGCCCTGTGAGTGTCCCTACAGCCCAGGGACTGAAGCGGTTCAAGAAGGCAGCTCACCACCACCTTCTCAAGGCCAACTGGGGACAGGCAGTAAATGCTACCCAGCCAGTGATACCCATGTCCCATGAGTGAATTTAAAAAGTCAGTAATGGCCCAGTGGTTATCACTTTCATACTTATCGCCTTCTCAGGCTGTACTGTGAGAAATTCTGATGCACCAACTCATTCAGCCTTTCAGCTTATCAAATTACAGTAAGTTTGTCCAATTCTGTAGAATAATAGCCTACATCATCCTGTCATCCAACACTATCAAGGAAGGCAAACAGCACCACATCATCCAGGGAGTTAATTGGGCTGGAATCTGTAACTCGTGCTCCCCCAAAAATGTAATTAGGGAATGTTATGCTGATAACTCTGCCAAGAATCTTAATCAACCTGTTTGGATGTACAATGGCACACCCCTGATGTAGTTGGAACTTAAATCCATGCCTTCTGGCCCAGAGGTCGGGACTCTATGTTATGCTACATGACCCTTTGTATCAGTAAATGTGGGATGCTTAGCTGATATTTACCCGATTATTAATGCTGATTTGATTAGAGTTGTTCTAGGCAGGAGAAAGTCTACTCCAGAATGCTTTGAGTCAGTAGGAGTTTCAAAGCTTCCTGGCATCTCTGACCCAATCCATCTCCACTGTTTCACTGCTTGGAAGATCCGGGTCAATGTAGCTTGTACATATTGAAGAGTGAATCATGTTAAAATGGGCTTGTGTTTATTCTCTGTGTCCTGGTTTCATTATCCTCTGAGCTCAGGTTCATGCACTATAATGTTATTAATCTTCATATGCTTTGCAATTGGGAATTTGGCAATTGTATTGGCATTTTGTTCTTTGGCTTTATTTGGTTTGATTTTCTCTGGCCAGAGAATTATGCACCACCATAACCGTCGAGCATGAACAAGAAACTTAAAGAACAATCTGCATGCATAGTGCCACAGATTATGAAAGGCAGAAGCAAGACTAATTTACACCCTGTTTATTTATTTCCTCTAACTAAGGGCACAAGTCCACCATAGACAGACAACTATACTGTACATTATAGATAATAAAATGTGGGGCTGGATGAACACAGCAGGCCGAGCAGCATCTCAGGAGCACAAAAGCTGACGTTTCAGGCCTAGACCCTTCATCAGAGAGGGCACGAAACGTCAGCTTTTGTGCTCCTGAGATGCTGCTTGGCCTGCTGTGTTCATTCAGCCTCACATTTTATTATCTCGGATTCTCCAGCATCTGCAGTTCCCATTATCTCTCCTATACTGTACATTATACCTTTTTGGTTTACACTTAAAGGAATAGAATAGAATAGAATATCCTTTATTGTCACGTGTACTTCAGCACAGAAGTACAGGAGTACAAGGAAAAGTTTTTACAATGGCTGCCTCTGGTGGCACCCTCTTAGGTTCAAGTACCTAGGTACAAATCTTGGATACCAAAGAGGACTAAAAGGAGAAGTAGGAGCATTACTTATGGTGTCTAAAAAATAAGTTAGAAATAAGATGATTATAACATAGTTAAAATGTTGACATTACAGCCTGGTAAAGAATTTCAGATTGATATTACACTGCAGCAGCTCAGCCAGCACATTGTCTGACTGCCCATGCCGGGGCCCTACTCTGCTCCAAGCCTCCACTCCACTCTGCCAGACATTCAGCTGTAACAACATAACTTGTGCTGCTCTGGGACTCTCTATTTCTCTCGCAGATCTCCAGGATTCATTTTTCCTCGCGCTGCTCCAGGGCTCATTCCCTTCATGCTGCTCTGTACTAACTTCCCCTCACGCTGCTTTGGGTCATGCTTCACCTTACTGGACTCAGTTCCGCTCATGCTGCACCAGGACTCACTGCCTGTGCACTTCTCCAGGACTCACCACAACCGCCCGCCCCACCCTGCTCGGTGACTCACTCCCCCTCGCGCTGCTCCAGGACTCACTGCCCCTTATGCTGCACCGGGACTCACTTCACCTCATGCTGCTCTGGGACTCACTGCCTGCGCACTGCTCTGGGACTCACGCCCGTTCGTGCTGCACCGGGACACACTCCCCCTCGTTGCTCTGGGGACTATTCCTCCGAATGCAGTTGAAGGATGGATAAAATGAGAGAGAAAAAGGAAAGGAAAGAAAAAAAATAGGCAGGGAAGAGGAGCTCTGGGTGGAGCATCCTGCTCTGTTGCCATCTTGCAGGGAGAGATCTTTTTGGCTCACTAATGTGCTTAATAGCACTAACGCATGGTTAACTCACAAGATCCAATGTTAAATTATTGCTCTTTGTGGGATTTATCATGCAATTCAGTATTTGTCAGTAATCTTAAACTCCCTTGCTGCTCAGAAAACGAACTCTCTGGTGTTGACAGTCAAATGCAGTCATAGGCTTTTTATGGGCTTTTGTCAGTCCAGTCCAATTTTCATGGTCAATTTCAAAATTACCTTTGGCTACATTATATTTTTGAGATTACATAGGAAATCTTTTAAACCTTCAATGCACTGGGAAAGCATTCCAATTATGTGGAAAACAGAGGCAAATTCCATGGGTTGGTCATATTTTCAGGTCACATATGTAAAACTTATTTTTGTGCTTCACGTGTGACTCATATCTGTTCCTTTGATCTCCTGCAAGGCCACATCTGATAGAGAGTCTTGTCTTCATTTTGAAAAAAGAAACTGAAACGTTAATACAGCAGGCCAGGCAGCATCAGAAGAGCAGGAAAGCAGATGTTTTGGGTCTGGACCCTTCTTCAGAAAGATTGGATATTGGACCTTTCAGAAGAAGAATCCAGAGTTCAAATGCCAGCTTGCCTGCTCCACTGATGCTGCTTGGCCTGCTGTGTTCATCCATCTCTACACTTGTTATCTCAGATTCTCCAGCATCGGCAGTTCCTGCTATCTCTGAAAAGTTAATATTTCACTTAATGATTGAAGCTTGAATATGGCTGAGCAAAAGTCAATGCATTTTCAAACGTTTTAACAATTTATTAAACAGGGAATGAATGTATATTTTCAAAATATATTATCAGGCTGTTGTACATTTATTAGCTTTTGATGGCACCTGTCTCCAGAAAATACGGAGCTGGACTTTGCATTCAGCAGTGAAGCTGTAGTGCTTGGTGTCCATTGTGTTGACAGTTTCCTGGGATTAAGGATGGAATTTGTTAAATCTGATGCAGTATTTAGCATTTACTGGCAGTGACATGTCCCACCCATCAGCTGGTAAACTATTGGGAGCTCTGTGTTGTCTGGAATAGTGTGTCTCTTACGACCCCGCTGACTCATCAACCAGTGTACACAATGTTAATTTACCCAGACACCTTAGCGTGTATCAGGAAATCACAAGTCGCAGTCAGTGTGCCAGATTTATTTGAAGACAACAAAGGTTAAGAGTTAAATACACTTTTAACAACTCTATTTCTAACTATCAGATTCTATAGAAACTTGAAATTCTTTACAGATACTTGCAACTTTGTTGGTCTGAGGAATTGTTCAGTCCGTTCCTCTCTTCACAGGTTGACGCTCTCCTTCTCCAATTGGAGGGCGAGCTGCTCCAATCACTGCTGTATCCCGGTGTACCTCTGGGTAAACTGGTGTGCAGGGATACCCGGAGTCCTGCTGGTTTGGGTTCTTATACTCTCCTGGTTACCTTCCAGAACTTTCCAAGGACTTGACCAAACAGAGGAATTGAATTAATTGGCTTTATCACCTTGAAAAGCTGCCAATGGCTTTCAGTGGCTCCCTTGACATCTGCTCTTGAGGCCTGGATGTCGAGTTTTATACCAGAATATACACCTAGTCTTTTGTCTTATTGAGGCATGTCTGCCCAATGCATACAGAGTTATTTGTTTATTAGGAATGGTTGAATCACCCTTTCACACTTCCTGGTGTGTTCTGGTGGCTCTTTTGTTTCAGTTGTCCGGTCATGGATCTTGCAAGGATCTGTCCCCAGGCAGAATTGTCTCTTGGATATGACTTGGCTCAGGAATTCCCAGCATACTTTGCTTTCTGGCCAGTTTTGATGCCCTGTTTATTTCAGTTTCATGCACCTGTATTTCTGGCCTCCCTTCTTAATGGTTTTTATTTCACTTGAGCAGTCACATGCTGCTATACCTGTGTCACCATATGGGAGCCCACTGCTCTTCTGAGGTAATCAGGCACTTAGACAGCATTACATCTCCTGATGGGGGAGGCAATGGCCTAGTGGTATTGTTGCTGGACTGTTAATCCAGAGACCAAGATAACATCCTGGGGACCAGGGGTCAAATCCCACCATGACAGATGGTGGAGTTTGAATTCAATAGGTAACTGGAGTTAAGAATCTGATGATGACCATGAGTCTATTGCCGATTGTTGGGGTTGGGGGGTAAGGGGAAAAAACCCATCTGGTTCACTAAAGTCCTTTAAGAAAGGAAACTGCTATCCTTACCTGGTCTGGCCTACATGTGACTCCAGACCCACAGCCATGTGGTTGACTCTCAATTGCCCTCTGGGCAATTATGGATGGGCAATAAATGTGCCTACCCAGTGAAGCCCTCATCCTGTGAAAGAATAGAGGACAAAAAAGCCCCACTTGGAGTAGAAATCTGCTCATGAAAGCTGCCATCTGATCAAGGGACAGTTAGAGATGGGCAATAAATACTGGGCCAATCAGTGATGTGCCTGAATAAAGCAAAGCAAATAAGCAGCTATGATTGTCAAATTTAAAAAAAAAGGCCTAATCTTTCTGACTATGTACTGAGATTCCCCACAAGGCCTAAAAGCCCTCTGCTTTTTCCTTTTATGCGGGCTCACCCAGTCCCCCTCCATTGACACATTCATCCGCTGAATGGAACTTGTCCTTATGGATCTCTATCTCTGGGATTTGTCATCCTGGAACTACTCTCGTAAACATCTTCTTCACTGTCTCAAAATCATTCACATCCTTCCTATACTGTAGTGGCCAGAACCATACCCCATATCCCAGCAGAGAACTAAGCAGTGCCTTACTCTTGCACTCTGTGTTGGTATTAATAAAGATAGAATGCTGTTTGCTTTATAACAGCACTTTTCACTTGTCCTGCCACCTGTAGTGACTTATGGTTATTTCCACCTATGTCTCTCTGCTCTTGAACGGCCCGCCCCACCAATCTCTGCATCCAGCTTCCGTCATGCATAATCCAACCCCACCACCAAAGGGATATTTCCCTCCGCACCCCTATCTGCCTTTCATAGGGACCGCTCGCTCTGCGACTCCCTTGTCCGCTCCACACTCCCCACTAACCCCACCACACCTTTCCCTGCAATCACAGGAAGTGCTACACCTCCCCCCTCACCTCCATTCAAGATCCAAAGCAAATCTTTCATATCCGACAGGGATTCACTTGTACATCCTCCAAACAGGCCTAATGTATCTGTTGCTCCCGATGTGGTCCTCTCTACATCGACGAGACCAAACATAAACTTGGTGACCAATTTGCAGAGCACCTGTGCTCTGTATGGTATAATCAACACCACCTTCTGGTCGCTAACCATTTTACCTCCCCCCTCCCATTTGCTGGGTGACATGTCTATCCAGAACCTCCTCCAGTGCCAAAATGACAGCACATGCAAGCTGGAGGAACAACACCTCATATTCCACCTTGGGAGCCTACAGCCCAATGGCCTGAACATAGAATCCACCAGTTTTAAAATCTCCCCAACTCCCGGCCTCATCCCACATCCAAACTTCCCTCTCATCCCCATCTCCTTGACCTGGCACAGCCTGCCCATAGAGATAACAATGTGTAGAGCTGGATGAACACAGCAGGCCAAGCAGCATCAGATTTTTCCTTCCGAAATTTGTGCTGATTCTCCTTAATTGTAGAAATTTGTCCATTTAACTATTAATTTGAATCCAATTTATTGTTGCTAGAAGTTGCCTCAGTGCTGAAGTAAAAATGAATGATCTTAATTTCTGGGCTAAATAAAAACTGAAAGAACTGTGGATACTGTAAATCAGGCAAAAAAAAACAAAGTTCCTGGAAAAGCCCAGCAGGTCTGGCAGCATCTGTGACGGAAAAAACAGAGTTAACGTTTCAGGTCTGTTGACCCTCCTTAGAACTAATTGCTGGGTTTATCATTATAACCTTTTTTGAACAAGGTTACAGTGTTTACAATTCTCCAGTATTCTGGCACCAAACCAAATTTCAGTGAAGACTGAACATTTATGACCAGTACCTCTGCCATTTCCCTTTCTTCTTCCTTCAGTATCATTGGATGCAAGCCCTCTGATCCAAGATCCTTGACAACTCTAAGTACCAACAACTCATCTAAGAGATATTCCTCCTTTGTCATCATAGCCTGGGTAACATTTACTTCCGTCTTATAGATGTAATGGCATGAACTGGTATACTAGTAGTTTTCACCCAGATGTACCAAAATAAAAGTTAGAGCACGTTCATTCATGATAAGTTAATTATTATGAGAATGATAAGCAGTAATTGCAACCAAACAACTGTCTGGCCACTAATTTAAAGTCTATAAATATAAAGCATCATTGCTTCAGAAGTTTTTAAGTATGAACATTTCTTCTAAAAAAAAGCTTATTAAACACAGTCTGTGTCTGTTATTTCTCTCTTATTTCTTCTCGATTTTCCAAATTGTTGTTTCATCATTTTATGTACTTGTTTTTAATCTAATTCCCACTTCCTAGTTTAGGCTGTCTGCGTGCCAATGACTATTCATTAATCTGATTGGTTGAAGAGCTTGGCTGATTTCTCCCCGATCACAAATGCTACAGATCTCATTTAGAGAGTATTGCAATGGAACAGATACAACTCACAGAAAATGTCCGGTCCAAAGCTGATCCAACTTTTTCAACAGATGTCAGTGAGATCAGTGGTGAGCACTACTCCTTCATCACTAGCTAAAATATCTTGTGTATTGATGCTAGGCTGTAAGCATCTTCACAGATGTTTCTGAATGCATCTAAACATATCTGCGCTCAATGAAAATATAATGTACTGACGATATTGTACTCACCAAATGAACCACAGGTTACTAAAGAAAGGTTTGATGTTCACAGCAATGTGATTTTCACAATTGTACAGTTAGACTTTGATTCTAACAGGTAAATATCAACAAATGGCTTGAGGCCTTTGATAATAAATATCCAAACTTCAAGCTTTCAAATTGTGTCAGTATAACAATGCACATGCTTTGGTTTGAGACCTAACAACGTTATAGTCATTAATTCAGAGTTATATGAGGATAATTTTAGTTTGAAAAATTATCATTATGTACTGCTTTCAAGGCAACTAATTCTGACACACCAAAATAAATGTGGTTCTGTGTGATATTTTGTAAATTTATTTTGCTCAACGTGTTTTCAGAAAAATACATGAAATCTTGTTTTATGATTCTTTAAGCTTTTGTAACGTCCTATACTGAGTGAACATCAAACTCTTTCTAGCTTTTTTTTGTTGCTAGATCTACTGCTATAATTTCATGTACCCTGGTTAAAACAAGGCACGACCTGTTTGGAATTCTGACTGTGGTATTATACTGAACCTGTAGAGGGAGCTCACCAGCCTTCAGTCTTAAGTTGGGGAACGTACATAATATAGCCAAGACAGCTTTGGGAGAAGTTTGATTTTAATCCAATAAATGATAAACTCGAGGATATATTTTGACAAATGACTCCACTAAAATCTTACGATGAAAAAGAATGAGAAAGGAGGACTCGCACCTTATTCTGAAGTGGGTGGGGTTGCGGTGGCATCTGTGACATACAATTAATTACTGTCTTTGTGATAAAAAGTGCACTACTTTGTAGAAAAGAACCTTTGTCCTGAAAACTAGGCCAAGAAAAACAAAAAATAAGACATGGAAATGTCTACATCATCTTGTGCAGTTACTGCAGACCCTTAAAGGGAGAAAAGTGCATGATAATTGATTAATATCCAGCACAATTTTGATATAATCATTCAGTTTGTAGAAATGGCGCATATTTCTACATCTTAAATGTCAACTCAGAAGTCATGCAGTCAATGCTGAATTAGTATGGTTGAAAGATATATGTGTATTACAAACCTCCTTTTACTGTCTGTGAGTATTTTAAAAAGTGTTTTGTAGTTATATAAATGGTGGGAGGTACAAAATTGTTAACCTGCCCTGAAATCAATGCTTGAATAAATAGTATAATATTGGAATTATATACAGACTGAAGAACAATATGTTTTATAATGACAATTAAATAGGCTGCAGTTGGTCTTGGTTAGCTGACACTCTAACTCCAGGATTGCCTTGTGGCATGATGGTAATGTCCCTACCTTTGAGCTAGAAGAGCTGGATTCAAATCGGACCTGAGGTGTGTTTGAATAGGTTGATTAGAATTAATTAAAAGTGGTCTCCAGGTATCCTTTACAGCAAAATGGTTACAAAATTTTAGCATAATTATTAGTTTGTGAAATTTTAACTGCTTGAAGAAAAGAAGTGATATAGAAAGTAAGTTGCTGATGCAGTTTTGTGAGATCATGCCTCTGACAAAATCTCCTCTTTGCTTCATTTACATACAGATATGAGATGTTGGAAAAATAGTCCACAAGGATTTTCAAATCATTGTGATATTCTGCAACCTGCCAATGATAGGCAAAATATCCCCAAAATCTCTAGATATTTCTTGTTTTAACCAGGGTACATTTTAAACACAAAGAACTGATATTATTTTCATCTGTGCCTGTAACAGCAGTTATAGCCTTGGAATGGCTGTGCTGATTTCGTGAAATCTTGTAAAGACTTAGTTAATGCTTTCTGGATAACCTAACAGACCACAACTGCACTGAATTCCAATACCTGAGTCCTCACAGCCCTCTGAGTATTCTTCCAGCCTCAGCTTACCAAGCATAATTTTGCCCATTTCAAATATTTCTCGGAATTGCTTTGTAATTTTTATTCTCTATACAGACTATGATAATTCCAAAATCAATAAGAGAATGAAATATAAGCAAACTGCATTCATCAACCAAAAATTATAGAACCAGAACTACAAAGCAAACAGGCTGTTTTCATTAACTAGTGGCCCCTAAAGGGGATCTATGAAAATTTGACGATTGTTCAAGTTGTATATAGCTGCTGGCCACTTACTGAGTGTTGTTTCAGAAGTAAGGAGGGAGAGGAGAGAATGAACTACAATATAAAACAGATAAGGGGCAAATATGAAAAAGAAATACTAAAGAGCACATGGATGAAAGGTCTTCTAATCAACTGAGGCAACATTTTTATTTTGATAACCTCGTCACACACATTTCAATCTGACAGTACTTGCAACAAATTATCAATTTATTAAATTCACCCTTAAAGCTCTGATGCTTTCCCTAAATACGTTAATGCAATGAAAACCTGTTGATCATTAGTCTTTACGCTCAGGCCCACATCTTCTAGAATTGGGACCCCTTCCCAATGACATAAGAAAACATGTACTGTCAGTTTTGAAGTTTATATAGAAGTAAGTGGATCTCTTTAATTCTTGTATTCAAATCTCCTTGAAAACACAAGCTTTCCGAGCCTTACTCCTTCTTCAGGTATTAGTGAGAGAGGTAATACCAGACAGAATTTATAAGCAAAGGTTAAAGGGTCACACCACTGATGAGGATGTATTAGTCAAACTTAAGATGCTGTTAAGAGGCTGGATAGTTTGCTGCGAATGATAGTTTGTTTAAGGTTTGGCAATTGTTGAAAGTGAGAAGTGGAGGCATGGTGAAGATCTTGGTGAGGTGCTCATGTTCATTGATGATGTGTTTAAGGCTGTGAAGAACATGGTATAGCTTTTCCACTCCAGGAAAGTACTGGGCGATGGAGGGTACCCAATCAGATGTATCCTATGTCTGTCTTTTGAGGGGATTATTACAGTTTTTTTGCTGTGGCACATTGAAATTGGTCATCGATGAGTTGAGCATCGTATCTTGTTCCTATGAGTGCGACCTTCAACACCTTCAGGTGCCCATCTCATTCCTCCTCATTTGAACAGATCCTGTGCATGCATAGGACTTATCTGGAGGGGATAGCTCTTTTACTATGTCTAGGATGGAAGCTAGACAAGTGCAGCATCATGAGGTTATCCATGGGCTTGCCATAGAGTGAGGTATTGAGGTGTCAGTCTCTGATGGAGATGTGTGTGTCCAAGAATGAGACTGATTCTGAAGAGTAGTCCATGGTAAGTCTGATGGTGGGATTAAACTTGTTGATATCACTGTGTAGTTGTTTCAGTGATTCCTTGCCATGAGTCCAAAGGAAGAAAAAGTCATCAATGTATCTACTGAATAGCATTGGTCAGAGGTTCTGTGCAGCAAAGAAGCCTTGTTCGAACTTTTGCATGAAAATGTTGGCATAGTAGGGAGAAATTCTGATCCCAATGGCTGTTTTGTGCATCTGGATGAAGAACTGATTGTCGAAGGTGAAGATGTTTTGGGTGAGGATGAAGCGGATAAATTGTGGGGTGGTGACTGGAAACTGGTAGTTGGTGGTATGGAGCACTGAGGCTGTCACAGTGATGCCGTCGTCATGGGGGATGCTGGTGTAGAGTGTTGAAATGTCCATTGTGACAAAGAATGTTCCTGGTTTGACAAGTCTGTAGGTGTTGAGTTTCTATAAGAAGTCTGTGGTGTCACAACTGAAGCTAGGGTTCCCTGTACAAAGGGTTTCAAGATGCTCTCGACATAGCCAGAGGGGTTCTCACCCAGGGTCCCATTGCCTGATATGATGGGACGTCCAGCTTTGTTGGCTTTGTGTATCTTTGGAAGGCAGTAGAAGTCCCCTATGCAGGAAGTATGTGGCATGAGAGTGTGTAGAGCACTCTGAAGGACTGGATCAAAGGTCTTGACCAGTCTGTTCAGTTAACGGCGGTGTTCTTTGGTCAATTGGCAGGTAGTTCTCTAAAGTGTTCCTAGTGGTACACTTCCCTGTAGTAATCTGTTCTAATCTGTGTGACAATGGCTCCTCCTTTTGTCTGCTGGATTGATGTCAATGTTGCGATTGGTCTTGAGAGCACAAATAGCATTGCATTGTGCCTGGGTGATGTTTTACTCTACTTTGTGAGTCTGGATCATACATCTGACGTTCATGCATTCTCTGATGGCTTCAGCATACATGTCAAGTCCCAAGCAATGGCCCTCTGGAGGGGTCCAGTTTGATTCCTTCTTTGCCTGCTCCCCCACGGATCTCTCTGTCGAATGATCTGGTTCATTGGTTGTATCATTGGGCTTGCTGCTGACATCTTGCGAGACTTCCCAGAGTCTCACTCGTCTGATGAGTTCCTCCATGTCAGCTGTGAGACCAATGCGATCCATTTTGGTGGTGGGGCAGAAATTGAGCCTTTGGCTGAAAACTGGTCAGATAAATTGACAAAAGATTTTCCTGTGGTGGCACTGCTTTCAACTGTGGTATGGGGGAGACTTGGTTACTGATGGTGGTGATGCCAAGTTTTTCCAGTTTCACATTCTTGGTGTGCATGTTGGTGGTGTGGTTCTGTTGGATGGCCTGTTTGGCAGTGTCACACAGCTGTGCTGCTGTATCTTGAACACAAGCTGAGAATATGGACTCTATTTCGATTACAAGGTTATGGCGCTTGCTGTAGAGTTGGTGTATGAGATAATTGAGGAGATTGCGAGAGGTGTGATGGCAAAATCTCTCAGTGTAATCAGTGTTCTAGGTCGACTTGAGTGGGTTCGTAGTCTGTAGTCCTTTTGGACTCTTTTGTGCTTTCTTGAGGACAGTGAAGAAATAGCAATGTCTGCCCACATGGAGAAAAGATGGTCCATTTACTGAGTTCCTTGTAAAAGCGATGTTCACTTTGCTTACAAATGGCGCAGCAGCTTTTCAAGCCAGGCCTTGCCCCATTGTGCATCATGGCATAATACATTTGCGTAATATATCCTCATCAGTGGTGTGACCCTTTGAACTTTTACTTATAAATTCTGTGTCTGATACTATCTCTCTCACTGTCACCTGAATAAGGATTAAGGCTCTGAAACCTTGTGTTCAAATAAAACTGTTGGACTCTAACCTGGTGCCATGTGATTTCTGACCTTGCCCACCTCAGTCCAACAGTGGCACCTTCACATCAAATCTCCTTAGCACCTTTCGGTTAGAAATAGCCATGGAAACATGAAACAGCACGAGCTCATTTTGCATAAACTGAAGTTTAATTTACTCAGAATGGAGAGATGCATCCATTTGTTATATTTATAGTAGAATAGAGAACATTGTTGTCATTTTACAAGAGTTTGAGCTTAACTTAAGCAGCACGAATTAAGCTCTGTCCTTTTAAGCTAGCCAGCTTTAGCTGGGTGCTTCTTTTTGTTCTCAACTGAAGCTTTTCCTTACATTAAGAAAGAATGGACATGCATACATGCAGTTACCAACCCAGCAGGGATGTCCCAAAGTACCTCATAGCCAAAAAAAAGTGTTTTTATAAGTGTGAACTCTGTTTACAATCAGGTAGGGATGGCAGGAATTCTCATTAGACTCGAAAGGAAGTCAAAGGAGTTTGTCCAACTTTTGGTTAAAGTGGTAGCTCCAATGTGTGAGTGTCTGTACACATTCATGGATAAGGTGGCAATCACCATGGAGACCCTGGTCCAGCAGAGTGCTCTGTGGTTCCTGGATTTGCACTTGGACCAGTCTGGAGCGCTCTAGGTGCCAAGGACTTCCCAGTCACCAGGATATGCAAGCAGCAGGCTCCCTCCACCCCAGCTGTGGATTCAGATCTGCCCCTAAATACGGGTGTAGGCAAAGGAAGAATTTCTTTTCAGGGCACCTTTCAGGAAAGGGTCTTTTTCTGATGCATATCAACGACATAAATATATACACTTTCACCATTCAATCATTTGATGTAGTCTCAATTCCTTGCTAGGTGCCAGCACAGTGAAAGCAACACAGCACCTTCTCACATTCCAAAGACATGCTGCTTTGTAAGTCTCACTAGATCAGCAATGTGTGCACCTCTACTCCCTTCCACAACCGAATGAACCATGTATGTTTCCTTTGGGCAGGGCAGTCAAAGCCCCAGTGGTAGTGTTCAGGGATACACACTTCATCCCATTAGTTCAACAACAGCCACATAATGGGCCCTGCACAAGCAATTCATACTGCGATGTGCCATCTACAAGGTGCAAGAGCCTAAGGTTTTCCCTGTGGCTGGGGCCTCTATGCCAGGCTAGGCATTCTCAGTATACGAGTAGGTAAAATACACCTGAGAGATCACTCACATCATTCCTTTGTGAGTGAGGGATGATCACATATAAGGGCTAGCATTTGTACACCTCCTGGTACTGGAGCCTCGCTCACTGAGGATATGCAGCCATTGAGACAGTGCAGTGCAGGTTTGTATCATTCAACAGGGCTGTGGAGAGAGAAAAGGGGGCAGAATGGCACTGATGATATCTAGTAGGACATCGCAGAGCTGGGGAGTCTTCCACAGGTTGAGTGTTTCCTGATCAACTTTCTCTTTAATGGAGCGCTAGCCCAGGATATCAGATCCTCTGTGACACCCCATTCATGGATATACCCACTCGATCACAGCTACAGGTATGCGCAGAGCCTAGAGGTCTCTCAGCTTCCTGCCTCAAAGTTGTCACATTACACACACACAGAAGAACTTTGCTATTATTGCTAACTATAGTGCAAATGAGATGGTTCTCTGACAGTGGGGTATGCTGAATAAAAGGCCCAGTGACCTCCAGGTGAGGTAGTCCATAACAAACAGAACAGTGAAGGAAACATGCACATGTTCGCAATCTTCCTGGAAGTGGATGCCTATGAGGATTTCATGTGCCTCCCCGCTCAAGCAGCAATCATCCTGGCATCTTTGTGTTTGTCAGTGCCTCCTACCTGGGCCACCTCAGCATCAGAGGAGGTCTCTGTCTCCTCCACTGCCCTATCTCAAAACACCCCCTCTATTGTCGAGTCAGATCGCTAAGGACACAGCAAATGATGCTGATTGAAGGCATTTTGTCCAGTGTCTACTGCTTTGCACCACTTGACGCGCTGAGGTATCGGAATCTCACATTTGGAGTCCTCGTGGCCCACTTTACAATGGTACTGCAGAAGCATATGTGGGGCTGTACCTCTCCCCAGCTTTAGTCTGACATTCCCAACCAGTATCTTGGGCAGGGGTTTGGAGAAGGTTGCTGACCAACCACCCGCTGTCAGTGACGAGGTAGACTGAAAGGGATAGGGACCAAAGTGCGTTCCAGACCTGTGAACTGTTGCCTGGAGCTGTTTAAATGCCTCATATAGTCAAAGATGATCAGCACAGTCACACAGAGTGGAAAGCTTCCCTCTGTGTTAAGATGTAACACTGTGCATGTTACGGGGCTACAATCAGTGGATTCGACAGGTTCCCCCTGTAGCTGAGGCAGCAATGCCTTGATGCCTGACTCACAGCATCCGAAAGAAAAATTACTAAAGAGATAAACTGTAGTAAACAGAGCTTCAGTTTCCTCCCAGATTCACTTATGAGTGAATGCCTGTGAGATTCTGGAGAGATCCCCAGTGTTCCCTGGAAATGATCCACTGACATGAAAATCTATTGCCCTCAACTGTGACCTTCAAGAAAACAGGAATATGATTCTCTTCTGCTCACTGAGGAAGTAGGTGTTTGAGCAGCAGTTGGAAGCTGTAGGAGACCATTTCCCAGGACATCATGAGGCCTTGTCCAAACTGCCCTTCTCTTACATCATATTGAACTTTGGATGCATGGTTTTGAGCCAATGATCACTGTCTGTAGAGAGTGCCATGTGCCTTTGCAGGCTGGTCTGCAACCAATAGTGACTACTTCTCTGTAGACATTGCTGTTGGAACAGTTGATGCATGTGGTTTCTTCTGAGTAGCAAGATGACCAGAAGAATGACAGAATTATCTGTGCCATCTCCTGCTTTCAGGAGATCTGTGGAAACAGTAATGTCACGCAATCAGACATGTTTCTCTTACACTCTCACCCTGCCAGCCTATCCCACCATGCCTTAGAGAGTCTGTGACATTGCAAAATTTCCCACATTGACTCCTCCCCAACCAACATAGATTCTACAGGAAGCTGTATCCTGTGCCGACCATCAATTGAGTTTTGATGAAGGGTCACTGACTCAGAATGGTGACTCTGCTTTCTCTCCACAGATGCTACCAGATCTGCTGAATTTCTCCAACAATTTCTGTTTTTGTTTCACCTGATCTTTCATGGACCATCTCCGACATCGCCTTCACCACCCTGGACCTCTCCGTGCCCATCTCTAGCAACCAACTCAGCACTGACATCTATTTCAAACCCACCAACTCCCATAGCTACCATCACTACACCTTCTTTCACCCACTCACGTCTGATGCTGCCTGACCTGCCGTGTTCCTCCAGCTCCACACTGTATCAACTCTGACTTCCAGCAACTCTGACTTCCAGCACATACAGTTCTTGCTATCTCTAGGATATTAAGGGCTGTTGTGGCACAGTGGTGATGTCCCTAACTTTAAGTCAGACGAGCTTTAAGTTTCACCTCAGGATGTGGTGGACAGAGAGGTCTGTATTGACATATCTCAACAGGGTTGAAAACAGGATGCAATATATAACTCTGTCCCCAAAAACATCTCCACCCATTTAGACTGCAAGCATTTCTACTTCAATAGAGTATTGCACAGTGAATTTGATGTTCCATCAGCATGGTGAAATTCTGCTTGGTCTTTGGGACATTCAACTATCAACCTCTCTTTCGCAGCCCACCATCTCCACAACTAAACCACCCCCCCCTCCAATTCTATGCCATGCTGAACTTTTCATCATTCCTGTTGTGTCTACAATCTTCAATTGTCTCCTCCTACTGCACCAGCCATAATGATCAACAATGCAGGTCCATAACCATCTCCTCCAGTCTGTGTATGGATAATTTCCTGGACACAGCCTTTAACACCTCAGACTAGCTGCAGTTCAATGATGCCTAGGCACATTGAAACTCAAGCCCTAAATGGACTGGAGGAACACCTTCCTCCACCCACCTCTGCCCAAACTGACTAGACTGGTCCCATCCCCAAAATGACTGGGACACAACATTATTGACCTCCTCTTTATTCCAGACTGACTGCAGACTGACAAAACCCAGGCAGACCAGTTACACTGATAGAAGAACAGCAATCTCCTTGACTGACTGGAGCATGTCCTTGCCTCACTTATCCTCCGACACCTTCATTGCTTCTGCCATCCCATGTCACTCAGAGATGCCACTCCATGTTTCTCACATTTCAGGTTCTATGTAACTTATCGGTAAGTAGCCTTTGGCGATGTGTGCTTAGGTCTGCCATTCAGGCTTAAGCTGCTTCCTGTATATCCTTCCAACACACGCCACTGGCAGATGGTAAAAACAGGAGAGATTCCTAGTCATTCATATAATCGAATGAAATTGGAGATTCTATTATCACTATTCATCAATTCAGGGTAGGCCATGCCAAGAATAGTATATGGTACCACAGCAGTCGGGGCTGAGGGGAGCCTGTGCCTCAGTTGGTTGGTGGCTTGTTTGGACCAGACTGGTGCCAACATCACAGGGTTCAATTTCCCTGTTCCAAGTGGGCTGGATTCAGAACCTGGCTCTCGGACCGAGGTGCTCTGGGTCAGAACTGCCTTTGGAGAGCTGTTGTGCTGTCGGAGTGACCTCTTCTTTTATTCCATATCAGTTTAGTTCTTTGTATGCCTTTGTGTATCCAAATTATGTCATCATCAGTAATATGTTATTTTCTCAATCAGCTGGACAGAGGGTGGTTTTAGCTTAGTCAATAATTTCCTGATGGTGAAGCCTAATTAAAAAAAAATCCAGAAGCTCAATGCTTATCTTGTACAATCTGTTCTATCAGGAAAAAGGAAAATTGGCATGGATGGATGTTGTGTTGAATTCTGACTCATGCTGCCAAACTGATTGGCTGGAGGCAGTCTGTCCATAGTTTTGCCTATGCTGATGGTAATAGAAATGTATTTGTGAGTAAAAGGTGAGGTAATGCTGATGGAATTTAATTCCCAAATCATCGGGAAAAAATTGTTAAAAAAAGAGCAGTGGGCCTGAACAGCATTCCGTAGCACATAATCAAGCTGGAAACTTTGTGTTTTACCCTGAGTCATCTCTTGAATTGATAATTTTTTAACAAATGGAAAGAATTTGAAACTTCAGCTTTCAAAAGTGCTAGTGTTATACCAGCATTCACTGTCTGAAATTTTGATGCAGTGCACTGATAATAACAAAACATGAAGGGGAGACAGCAGCAGAGGTGTGCAGCTATATTTGAATCACATTAAAGAGCAACACATTGCATTAATATTGTATTTCCGGTGGAGTTAAATAGTTAAAGATGATTGACAGGGCAGTAATCAGACAACAATTTCCCTTGAGCCAAGGGAGAGAACTTTAGGAGAGGTGACCTATCATTCAGTAGAGTTAGGTTTTCAGGATATTCTTAACAGAGGACAAATAATTAGAGAGTTAAGAGTTTTATGGAGGAAATTCCAGAGCATAGGGCTAAGGCAGCTGAAGGCACAGCTGCCATTCGTGGCTGAAGGATGTGGGAGTGTACATGAGCTGAAAGTTGGATGAATGCAGAGTCTGTAGATTGTTTTAGGGCTAGAGAAGATGTAAACCTGGGAAGAGCCAGGCTATTGAGGGATTTGAAGTTGAGGATGAGAATTTCAAAATTGACGCATTTTCAGTCGAGGAACCATTGTACATCAACAAAGATCAGGATTGATGAGAGAGCAAGTTTTGGCATAAGCTGGGATTTGATTAGTAGAGTTTGGATAAACTTAAATTTATGGAAGATCAAAGGTTGACTAGGAATGCATCATGAAGTTGAGTCCAGAGGGAACAAAGGGTTGGGGAAAGGTTTCAACAATAGATAAGCTGAAGCAGGGGTGGTGTTAGGTGACATTGCAGAGGCAGAAACAATTGGGCCAAGCGACCGAAATGACATGGGGTCGGGTATGGGGAAAGCAGGAGGTATATCACATAAAAATCAGCTGTCCAAACATAACAGAGAAACAGTGCAAAACAAAACTGAGATTAACTAACTAAACATGGTCTAACAGTGAACTCAGGAATGAACTGCATTTTTCTGATATTCTTTCCAGACATGTGGGTATCTCTTGCTAGACCAACATTCACTTCCCATTTCTAATTGCCCTGAGAAGGAGGAAGTTAGTTGCACAATTGAGTCGTTGCAGATTATGCAGTATAAGCACATCCTACAGTGTTGTTACAAACAGAGTTCCAGGATTTTGACACAGTGCCTGTAAACAAACAGCGGTGTGTGGCTTAGACAGGGACGTGCCAGTGATTGTGTTTGCAGGCATCCATTACCATTGTCCTTTCAGGCAGGTCATGACTTCAAAAGGTGCTGTTATAGGAATTTTGATGAGTTGTTGCATCACATCCTGTAGATGATACACAGGCACTATATGTCAGGTGCAGAGGGGATGAATATTGAAGGTGACAGATATAGTGCCAATCAAGCATGCTGCTTTGTTCTGTGCAATGTCATGATTCTTGAGTGTCAGCGCAGCTGAACTCATCCAGTCTCAAGAAATATATTCCACTATACTCTTGACATGTTGCCTTTGCAAAGTCATGAGATGAGTTATTTGTAGCATAACTTCCAGCTTCTGACCTGCATTGGGGTAGTCACAGTATTTAGATGGCTGCTCCAGTTCAGTTTCTGATAACAGTAATCCCCAAGATGTTGACAGTGGGAGATTTAGGGATGGTAATGCAATTGCATGTTAAGAGGGTGATGGTTAGATCCATTCATGTAGGAGATGGTCTTTGTGTGGAACTTGTGTGGCATAAATGTTTCTCGCTACTAAACACCCCAAAACTAAATATTGTTCAAGTTTTTTTAAAAATTCATTCATGGATGTGGGGATCAATGGCTAGGCCATCATTTGTTGCCCATCCCCAATTGCCCAGACAGCAGTTAGGAGACAATCATATTGCTGTTGTTCTGGAGTCTCATGTAGGCCAGACCAGGTTAAAGGTGATGTCACCATAGTCCTGCTGGCTCTAATAGAAGGAGAGGCACAGCTGGTGGTAAATTTAATCTGAGGGCTGCCTCAGTTTAGGTGAGGGCTGAAGTTGAGAAGGAGAGTCCTTCGTGCTGACTTCAGCTGGTGTCAGGAGTTGAACCTCCACTGTTGGTGACAACCAACCAACAGAGCTAACTGACCCTTGGTAAAAGCAGCAGTTACCTTTACTAAAGGACTTGTTGCATTTGACCATCAATTGCTTTAGTACCTGAGGAATCACAAATGGTGCTGAATGCTGTGCGGTTATCAAGCGAAAATCCCCATTATTGACTTGATGATGAAAGGAAGATAACAATGAAGCAGCTGGAACTAATTGGAACTAAGATGCTATCTTGAGGAACTCCTGTAGTGATATCCATTGGCTGAAATCATTGAAAAACTATGACCATTTTTCTTCGTGCTAGGTGTGACTCCAACCACGGAAATTTCCATTGACTGCAGATTTGCTAGCACTCATTGACACCACAAATAGGTCAAATGCTGCTTTGATGTCAATAACCGTATGCCAGGCCACCAGGTTACAGACAGTGGTTGAAAGCAGTTCTGCTGCTGATAGACTCCATTGTAAGGTCAGAAGTGGAATGATCATCGGATTGCACAATATTCAGCACCATTCACAACTCTTCAGACACTGAAGCCGACCATGCACAAATGCAACAAGATCTGGACGATATCAAGACTTGGGCTGACAAGTAGCAAGTAACATCCATGTCACACAAATGTCAAGCAATGACTGTCTCCAATAAGAGACAATGTAACCACTGCCCCTTTGTTATTGTCAATGAATTCCCCACCATCAACATCCTGTGCCTTCCATTGACTAGAAACTCAATGGACTCACTATATGAACCCAATGGCTACAAAAGCAGGTCAGAGACTAGGAATACAGTGGCAAGTAGCTCACCTCCTGACTCCCTAAAGCCGGCCCAACATTGGTAATGCACAAGTCAGGATTGTGTTGGAATACTCACCAAAATGATTCAACAGAAGCCAGTATCCCATCAGGTAGGGGTGGAGGTTAGATAGACCTTAGGTTTAGGTTAAAAGTTTGGCATAACATAGGGGGCTGAAGGGCCTGTACTGTACTGTACTGTTCTGCGTTCTATACATGGAAACACCACCACCTGCAAGTTCTCCTCCAAGTCCCTCACCATTCTGACTTGGAAATGTATTGCCATTCCTTTATTGTTGCTGGGTTAAAATCCAGGAATTCTCTCCCGAAGGGCATTGTAGGTGTATCTACAGCATGTGGACTGTAGATGTTCAAGAAGGCAGCTCACCATCACCTTCTCGATGTGCAAGAAATGCTACCCAGCCAGTGACGCTCATGTCCCACAAGTGAATAAAAATAATGCATAAATGTTCAGTCTTGAAGAGCTACCCGAGCACCGTGAGGGCTCATTTCAGATGCACAGGAGATTCTTCTTGATATCTTCTGATATGGATCCAGAGAAATAATATGACTTTCATTCTTCTCTTTCTGATATTACTTATAACATACGAGGATGGTAGGAACTGCCGATGCTGGAGAATCTGAGATAACACGGTGTGAAGCTGGATGAACACAGCAGGCCAAGCAGCATCAGGGGAGCAGGAAAGTTTGACACTTTGGTTCGAGACACTTCTTCAGAAATTTCAGAAGTTGGCATTTCCAAGCCAGACTGAAAGATAATTTTTCCAGTCAGGAAATAGATTAGTAATGCTGTTTCCAGATTCAGAGTATTCTGGTAAAGCTTGACTTTCCAGAAATTGATAGCTTCCTCTCTTTCATTACATTACAGTTAGTGTTATTGATTCTATTTATCATATTTTCAGATGATGTAGGGCCTGCTTTTGCAAATATGTATAAACTGGAGGTGGTTGGTATGGTAGAAGGACTGAATTAAATGGTTAGAGAGGTTTCTGGCTCTTAGACTCTCATGGGTCCTGTTGAAGTAGTTATCGGTTGCATGGAGATCCAGTTAGGCCTAGCATTTCAAGGCTGCATGGATGCAATGAGTCAGTCTTCTCAAGATCTATAACAGGTGAAACCCTGCTTTTGTGCTCCTGAGATGCTGCTGGGCCTGCTGTGTTCATCCAGCTTCACACTTTATTATCTTGGATTCTCCAGCATCTGCAGTTCCCATTATCTCTGATACAATCTCTCTTCAAAATAATATGCTGTCCATTGTGCATTGCATGAGCTGCACAGCAATCAAGGTGAGGGATTCTTGACTTTACAGAAACAGTCAATTTCCTATGTTACATTGTGAAGCAGTCACTGATGTTATTTGGGTTTGTCACACCGTATTAAGCATAAGTACAAAAAAGGTGCTGCCTGATGTGCTCTGACCTGCTATTAGCGACATAAAAATGCCATCCTATTTTGTGATTCGAAATTGAAATACAGTGAGTACTCTGCATGAGCTATACTCATGCAATGCATTGGGGTTAAAATTCACTACAGAAAGCTGCGTCTTGCAAGTCTATTGACACTTTCTATTAACCTTTCTATTGACACAATAAGTAGTAATTATGCTGACAAGCTACTCAGGCTGGAAAATTAACAATTGCAAGTGGTTACCTCTTCTCCTTCAGTTTCAGTTGTTCTTGGATGATATTCAATTGATTTTTTTCCAGAGAGAGATCAATCAATTTCTGGATATAATAATATCAAAGGATATGAGATTAACACAGGCAAACATTGTTGAGGTAGTGAATCTGCGAAGATGTTACTGAATAATGCAGCAGGCTTAATGAGCCAAATGGCCTAAATCTTCTATTTTCTATGTTCTTCTGAAGATTTTCTCTCACCATTCATATTTTTTTTCCTAGACCATAGGACATAAGATATAGGAGGCCATTCAGACCATTAGGTCCACACCACCATTCAATGAGATCACTAGTGATCCAATAATCTTGAACTCCACACTCCTACCTTTTCTCCGCTGATTAAAGACTTGTTTGTCTTGAATATGCTAGCATCAACCACCATCTGTGATAATGCTTCTACAGATTGACTACACTCCGAGAGAAAAAATTCCTCCTTATCTCTGTCGTAAGTGGGATATTTGTTGGCTCTGAGATCATACCCTCTGATCTTAGACTTTCCTACGAGGGAAAACAACCTCTCTGCATCTATCCTGTCAAGATTCTTAACATTGTTCAATGTTTCATTAAGGTTGCCTCTCATTCTTATGAACATTAATGAGCGTGGGCCCAGCATTCTCAACTTTTTCAAGGAAAATCCCTCCAGACTTAGGATCAATTGAGTGATCCTTTTCTGTCTCAACGCCAAGACTAGTATATCTTTCCTCAGATAAAGGGATCACAGTGTTAGCAGTTTTATTTGCTGAGTCAAAATCCTGGAATTCCCTCCAAAAAGGTATTGTGGCTGTATCTACAGAACATGGACTGCAACAATTTAAGAAGGTGGCTCACCATCACCTCCTCAAGGGCAACTAGGGATGGGCAATTAATATTGGCCCAGTCAGCAATGCTCACGTCTCATGAGTGACTATAAAGAAGTATTCCAGAAGTGGTTTGGCTAACACCTCGTATAGTTTTAGCATGATTTTTTATATTTTTATGTTCTATTTCCTATCAAAAAAGAGGCCAACAGTCTGTCCATTTGCCTTCCCTATTACCTGTTGAACTTGGATGCTGACATATTATGATTCATACAATAGGACCCCCAAAATCCCTCTGTGCTACAGTCTTCCTACTTTTAAATAATATTCAGCTGCTATATTCTTCTTGCCAAAGTGCAGAACCACACATTTTCCCACACTGTATGCCACTTGCCAATTCTTGTCCCCTCATTTAACCTGCCTGTCTCTTTCTCTGTAGACTCTTTGTATTATCCTTTGCACTTGTCTTACCAGCTATGTTTGTGTCATCAGCAAACTCGGTGACAGACAACCTTACTGATCCAAGTCATTAATAAATATTGTAAATAATTGCTTCCCCAAAACTGATCCATGTGCTGCTTCACTAGTTACAGGTTTCCATCCTGAAAATGCTATCTTTGTCCCAAATCTCTGCTTTTTATTAGTTAGCAAATCCTCTATTTATGCTAATATGCTATTCACAATTGCATGGTTTTTCTTATTAAGTAGCTTAATGTGTAGTACATTGTCAAACGTAGTTTGGAAATTCAAGTATATTGCACATATAGTTCCTCCTTAATCTATCCTGCCTGTTACCTCCTCAAAGAACTGTAATAAATTTACCAGGCATGACTTCCTCATCATGAAGCCATACTGACTCTGCATGATTATAATATGAAATTTTAAATATTCTGCTATTACATTCTATATAATGCACGGTAATATATTTGTAATAAGAAATGTTAAGCTAACTGGTTTGTAGCCTGTGTTTTTTCTCCCTCTCCTTTTGGGTATAGGTGTTACACTGGCAATTTTCCAATCCCTGGGACTCTTCCCAAATCTAAGGATTCATGGAAGATTACAGCCAGTGCATTCACTATGACTTCAGCTACATCTTTTAAAATTCTAGGAACCACACCCACCCCCAAATTCAGGGCAGGGAATTTATTGCTCTTTAGCTGCCCATTAGTTTCCCCAGGATTTCTTCTCTAGTTCTCTTTCTGTATCTGATCTGACAATTCAATGCACCCACTCTTCAATGCATCAACAGTTGCTTATCCTATTCAGGCAGGTTTCGGATGTCCTGTTTCCTTTGGTGAGCCATTATCAGCTCACACTTATCTCTGGCAGAAAAATGTGAAAACCTAAATGTGTAGACAAGTCTAAGTAATGACAAATGCAGTCAGATGCTCTGCTATATCATAATCTGGGTCAATTATCCTAACAAAAGACAAACTCTAAGGCAGAATTATAATTGTTTGGACAGGAAAACAGTTGTGATTTTCTTGAAGCTGGATAAGCTTTCTCTTCGCTCTGCTGTTTTAAGCTCACCCACGATCAGACTCACATCAGATTCCTATCAGTTTTCTCGTGATACAATGACAAATCCGTTTATTTGAAACAGGTTAATCACAATGTAAAAGAGGGCAGATAAGGAATTCAATATGAATTTTAACATGTGTTTAAAATATAATACATTGAGATAATCAAATATTAAATGAAAGCAACCAATGATGACAAGCGAAATAGAAGCTAATTCAAACCAAGACTCTTGGGGAATTCTTTTTTGCAACAACATTACTTGATACTGAAATTATTAGGATGAAAATGTCTGTCAGCGAGATTATTCTACACATGCTCAATTGGTTCATTTTAAGTAATTTAACACCTCGTGTCAAAATAACAAAGGCAGGAATGGTGTGCAATTGTGTTAACTAGTCATTTGCTGGTTCTGTTTTGTTGAAAATTGGATTTCAGCCAGTTTCAGGTCTCATTATAATACTGAAACACTATATAATCATGGCAATAGATGTTTAATGTATTGATGATAATAATAAATTGTAATAATGAGCTTTGAAGTAATCTAATCAAAATAATAATCTCTGTTACATTAAATAGTTGATACCATTTCACTCTCTACATATTTAAAAAGATCAAATCTAATTGCATGGAGGCAAAAAATTTGTCCTAAAAGCTTATGCAAAACTAAAGGTTCCAACATTAGTTTAATGAGTATATACTGTTCAGATTTTTAATGTACTCTTTCCAAATCATTTAATTTCAAATATACTTCACTTGCTACAGAAAGATCACTTTATTAATTAAATACATTACATGGGGATTTTCTCAATTTGTATGTGAGGTTTTCACTTCATTTAGGACATTCTTTCATCTCTGGAAAACTTTAACTGTAAATACAACTTATCATTAGATTATTGTTGATATGTTATGTATACACTAAGATACAGCATTCCTGTCTAACTAACTACTTAAGTAACCTGGACTTGCTAAAAATAAACAGATAATGTGCAACTGTTGGGTTTTGTTCTTGATTTTTGGGTAGGTCCATTATTTTATAAAGTGGTCATACTGGTGCTAGAATGCTCCCCAAATTTAACTGTATTATCATTAGTAACTGGGGATTAAGGCCCTTTGATCCGCAAGATATGATACGTGTATCGTAGTCACTTGAAATCCCAGATCAAATGGCCTGGATTTTGCCCAGAGGAGATGAAACATTTGCGAAACATCAACAGACACATTAAATTAGCAACAAAGGCTAATTAAAACATATTGTCAACTCCTTTACTGGTTGAGCCCTGGTTTATTTATAAATCTATGAAGCATCAGGGTTGATTGAAAGCCTGGATTTAAATTTCAGTTTTCCTGGTTTTAAATGATGTGTCTCTAGTTCGTAACCATGTTGGAGAATGGATTATTATATGAGAGTAGAATATTTTAACTTGAAAGGATTGATAAGAAGGAAGTAGCTGACAACACAAGGATCTGCGGTGTAGAAGTGTGCTTCCCCTCTCCAGGGAGTACTGCAGAGATGATAGAAAAACAAGGAAATTTTGCAACGGGAGTTAATTGAGGGGAAGTAAATAAGGGAAACTGTGCAAACAATTATGGCCAACTGCATCAAACATTATTTAATGAACTGGTTATTTTAGCTTTTTATGCCAATGATGCTGAATCACTCTCTGATCTTGAATGGGAATAGCGTGGAATAATCTTCCTTGAAAAATATAAAATAAATGAGAATGCATTTTTCTTAAATAAAGACTGAGAATAAAGCTGGTTTTCACAATTTTACACTTTTCGATAGACATTTCAGTATCTGTCGAACTTGCCTCAGCCGCAGCCACTGATAGTGCATTTTGGAAACCTCAGTTTGGCCATATTCTGCTTTCTGATCAGATGCTATTTTTGCTCACATTTCCTATGTCTCAGCGTGGTAAAACTTCCCATTAGTCATATCCACTGGTACAAAAATGATTTGTTCAAACTTTCTAGTTATGCACCACCAGTGTGACAAACTGACTGAATTCTCCAGCATCTGCAGTTCCCATTATCTCTGACAAACTGACTGAGTCATTTATAAGGTATTGTGTCCATAAAGAGACAGGCCAAGACTCTGCAAGCAATATTATAATATTGCTGGCACCAACGTAGTTCAGTGATGGTGAAATAACACCCAATAAAACTCTCAGCCTTTGTGTTTAAGGTCAACAACGTCGCAGAAAATGAACTTGCCTTAATATTGCACACAGTTCAAATGAGATATTAAACAAAGGCTTTTACCTGCCTGTTTTGGTGAATGTAAGAGATCCAATGTTATGACTTTGGAAAAGAGCAAGGCAGCTCTCTCCAATGTCCTGGCCGATATTTTTCCTTCACTCAACATCACAGAAAAGATAATCTGATAATCATTACTTCGCCATTTGTGAGCATTTGCTCGTTGCAAAATTGGCCGTGCATTTTCTGCATTACAATAGTAATTACATTTCAAAAGAACATCATTGGCTGTAAAGTGCTTTCAGACATACAGCCTTCTAGTTTTCTTTTCTCTTTTTAGGTCAGCAATACCTGGGACAATGCCTGACCACTGTCAAAACAAATTGAGGATTAAAGCTGTGATTTCACTGTGCTAAATGGAGCTGTTCCTACAGTTGCAGGCAACGTTGGATGACAACTGTGTGATCTCACAGAACGTATCTATTACCTAGCATGAATTTTGAGCTAAAGAAAATACTGTGAGTGTTGGATGTCTGAAGCAAACGCACAAAATGCTGGAAATATACAAACAGGTCCAGCAGCATCTACAGAAACTGAATTCATGTTTCAGGTCAATTATCTTGAATGAAAACTTGAAAAAGTTAGAAATATCAAGAAAGTTAAAACTTAATTATGGTGCATGTCAGCTTCAATAGAACAGGAATTGTGGACAGACACACATAGACAAAAGCTAAGTTATCTGTCATTGTCAAGTGGACTTCTGCCTTCAGCAGTATCTTCGTACCTGTTGGAGCAACATTTATGAATGCTTACATAGCACAAGAACTGGGACAAGCAGTAGTGAAAGATGTAGTAGTTATTCATTATTGCTTCTTCTATATCTATATATTATGGTCCAGACACTTCAGGCTATTCAGTTGTAGGCAATAGTGTACTTCTATTAGTGTGTCATGCTTCAAGTTGTCTAGTTAAGATGGACACTGAGACTGTCATACTTCAGATCACATGCTAATGACAAAGTGATTGCATCATGATTGCCACACAGGTAACCACCCAGCCATTTGTAAAACTACACTGTGTACCTGTGGAGTGGAGCATGCAATGGAAATCCCTAGCAAAACCAAATTCTGGTCAAACAACTCCTGAATCTATCAATATTTCAGTAAAGGTCTTCATTATGAATGAATCACTCCAGAAAATATATGTTGTATTTCCCAAAGAACTCTCATTAAACAGAAGCGATGTTTCTTCCAAATATTGTCCAGGAGCAGTAAATGAAACGTAAACACGAGCACAACAGATACTGGAAACCTGAAATAAAAACTGAAATGTTAGAAATACTCATTAGGTATGGTTTTACCAGTGGACAGAGAAACAGAGTTCATACTTTGAAGGCTGTCATCTGCTTTCAGATCTGGAAAACGTTTCAGATATCACATATTTTAAGGGTTTTTTTGTGGCAATATTGCAATGTCTCTGCTTCTGAATTGGAAGGTGTGCCTTCAAGTCCCATATATGCCATGAGTATGTCACATGTCTGAACTGCTTGACTCAGATTACTGAGGTAGTGGGGAGGTTATGGGATCCGTATGACATCGAAGGCAGGAGAGAGTGAATGCACAACAGAATCATTATCAACATGCGTTCTTTAGAATTTATGGGGACAGTGATTCTCACAGCATAGAACAAAGAACTGTATAGCATAAGAATGGAACCTTTGGCCCACGATGTTGTGCCGAACATGATGCAAATTAAACTAATCCTTTCTGCCTACCCTTGGTCCATATCCCTCCATTCCTTGCATATGCATGTGCTTATGTAAAAGTCCTTAAATGCACCTATTGCATCTGCATCTACCACTACTTACCTACCAGATGCACTGCTGCAATTCACCTCTATCAGAGGCAGAATTGGAGGCATCTGATCCTGTGCTAAAATGCCCCATAAGGAGCTACGAAAGAAACTGGCCTATCTCCTGCAACTCAGAGGGGGAAGGATGAAGTCATTGTAATGAGATCAGCCAGGTGGATCTCATAGAGTATGAGTTCCCTGATTGGGGCTGTTAATCTGGTCCAATCAGGGACCGCCGGCTGACAATTAAGAATGGGAGTGTCAGACATTCTGCTCACTCTCAGAGTTGGCTCTGAGGGAGCTGGATCAGTGTCAAGGACTCTCCGTGTGTAAATAATGGGTGACTTGGTGACAGGATACTAGCCTCTGGGGAGCTATTTCAATTGGAGCACTGCGGGATACTGAGGACAAAAAGGTCAGTGCGTTCACTGGCTTGGAGAATTAACATGGCAAGGAATTCACAGCTGAGGGCCCTCCCTGTGGGCTGAATGAGTGAGTTCTGCAAAATGGTTGTCCAAACTATCCTCCAAACTTCTCTCAATATAAAGGAGACTGCATCACGGTGAGGGATTACAATAATAGTCAACTGAATGAAGTACTGTTTCCCCTGGGAGAAATGTTGGGTGTGCTGGAGAAATGAAAGAAAAAAGGTGAAAGGAGCAACTTGTGCATTTTTGCAGTTACATACGTTGGAGCCATGGGAAGCTGAGTGGGTATTTGCAGTGATGCTACAGTGCATGAGAGTATTGTGAAAGGAACAGTCCCAATGGAATAATGAGGTGGCAGGGGAGAGGAAGATGTACTAGCTGGTGGCATCAAATTGGAGGTGTAAGAAATGGCCCAAACTCATCCATTGACTGTACAAGGCTCTGTGTGGAAGTTGAAGATAAAGAGAACTCTACCGTCACACTGGAAGGGAGGGCATAATGGGATGGCAGGAATCCAGAAAACAAAAAGAACATATTTGAGGGCCCTGTCCGAGGGAAAGTGTGTCATATTGGATGGTGTAATAGATTTGATCAGAATAGTGAATTTGAGCAGGGAATGAACGGGGAGTGCGTTGGAAGGAAGTGTATTCAAGATAGGTGTGGGAGCACCTCGTCTTATAGTAAAAACTGAATGAAAGCCTGTTCTCAGGAATGGAGAGGGGAAAGTGAAGGGAAATGTCAGAGATAGACTTTGTGAAGGCGAGCATGGCTAGAACAGGAAACAAAGCGCTGAAATTTTCCAGGTAAGGATAAGACCAGGAAACACCATGATACAGTCACCAGTGCATGGGATGATGAAGGGAATCAGGAGACCCAAGCAGGACTGGAACAAGCAATGCTCCACAAGAAAGTATCCAGCACAAAAGCAACCATAGCTAGGGCTCACATGTATTTCCAGAGCAACACTTTTTGTATTTAGGAAGTGAGTGGCGTAAGAGGAGAATCTAGTTTAAGGTTAGCAGAAGTTCAGTCAGGCAGAGGAAAGTAGTTGTGCTTGGGGACTGGTTGGGCCTCCATTCAAGGTTATCCAGGTGGGGGTTGGAGATGTAGACAGACTGGATGTTCATGGTGAAAAGGGGATAGTTAGTGCCAAGAAATACTAAAAAGACAGATTGGACTCAGCTAATGAAAACAGCAGTGTCTCTCATCAAAGTATATTACACTCTCCTTCCAGATCCAAACAAAACAGCATCATTTCCTACCATATCAGAGGTTTTCCTTCGATCATAATTCACCATCATCTAGCTAGCTTGAGTTGTATTTGGCTATGTATATATTTTAATGTTGCACCTTTTGTTTTCTTTGGAGCTCCATAAACTTGGCATTCGGTGTGGCTTACTAACGGCGTTAAACGCCTTGATATATTTCAGCAGCAAATCTCCTTAGTTTCTGAACTACAGATTCTGTCTCGCTTGAAGTTGGGTTTATGGCTGCTAAGTGGGGCTGAATCCTGTCATTTTGCTGCAAACTTTCCTTGCCTCCCACAGTTAATTAGATAAATGGGCTAAAGTACTACTCCTGGACAAACTCAAACTTTTCCATCCTTGCTGATTATTCTATATGAACAAGCAAGCATTGAAAAGCGTGCTTCAAGAGTGCATAGTGTCATCATTATCAATGCCACTAGGGGGAACAGAGCTGGATGTTTGCTTACAGGAATGGATGCTTGTCTGGTTAGAAAATTTTAAACTGATTCTATTTGTTCTATTTATCTTACAAAATCTATTTTACTTCTAAGATGGGTGGAAAAGAAATCTTCTCACAGGGTTCTTTTTGATCCTTTGGGGAATAATGGGGTTGCATCGGAAGGACAAATACCAACCTGCTAAACCATATCCTGAACATCCCTTGATAACAAAGTGTGGAGCTGGATGAACACAGCAGGCCAAGCAGCGTCTCAGGAGCACAAAAGCTGACGTTTCGAGCCTAGACCCTTCATCAGAGAGGGGAATGGGGAGAGGGAACTGGAATAAATAGGGAGAGACGGACCGAAGATGGAGAGAAAACAGGATAGGTGGAGAGGAGATTAAAGGTGAGGAGGTAGGGAGGGGCGAGGTCAGTCCAGGGAAGATTACAAGAGAGTTGCAGTGGGAGAGAGATTTCCTGAGGTTGGTCCGGAGGGAGTGAATTCATTTGGAATGGGAATTGAAACTAAAGCTTTTGTCTCAGAGCCAGGGGCACTATCTTTTTTTAAAAAATATTCATTTATGGGTAGGCAAAGCTAGCCTAGTACTTAATGCCCATCCTCAATTGTAGTGGTGGAATGCATTCTCGAGCCATGATTGTCCTTTCGGTGCAGAAAATCCAGTTAGGAATGAAATTCCAGGATTTTGACCAAGAAACAGTGATGAAGTTCAAATCTATGGCTTAGAGGGGGGCCTTGCAGGTGCCGGTGTTCCCACATATCTGCTGCCCATGTCCAGTCAGATGGCAAGGCTTACAGATTTGGGAAGTGCTGTCAGTGGAGCCTCGATAAGTTACTTCAGCTGCCTCCTGCTCAAAGGCACCTGATCAATCAGCCAATAAAAGTGAACTTAAAATTTTCACTGGTTCCCGCCAATACCTTTGTGGATGATCGGCCACACTTTGTGCAACAGGGCATTCAAAATTATGAGAATGCTGGGTTTGACAGCTGGCATGAGCTGAACGTGTGGAGGTAGCAAGTTGATGAGACTGTTTAGTTTGGTGACTGGTGTGAAATCATAACTCCATTCTCAACTCCAAAACATTATGTAATATATACTGCTCCCATAGAGGTAGGCTGGGAAGCTGATGGATGGTGGTGGGTTGGAGGGGGTGTTGTCATGCGGCAGAGATTGAGAGTTGGAGATCCAATTCCTTTCATGACTCCTCCTAAAAGTTTCCGGGGCTGGAATGTTCAAGGACAGCCTTGCCTTCTGAGGGCTAATAGAGGTCCAGAGGTGTTCACTTTGATGGATTCACCCTGGCATTTCTGGCATTTAAACAAATGGAGGAGGGGCCAGGCCATGTGGGCAAACTCTGATAGGCCTGTCTGCAGTTGGGTTGGGCAGGATGGGATATTCTGCTGTGTCAGTCTCCATATAGCCGACTAGCAAATAGCTGGTTTAGGCGGTACAGTGGCTCAGTGGTTCGCACTGCTGCCTCACAGCGCCAGGAACCCTGTTTCAATTCCATCTCTGGGTGACTGACTGTGTGGAGTTTGCACATTTTCCCCGTGTCTGCATGGGTTTCCTCTGGGTGCTCTGGTTTCCTCCCACAGTCCAAAGATGTGCAGTCTTGGTGGATTGGCCGTGCTAAATTGTGTTCAGGGATTAGTAGATTAGATGGGTTATAGAAGGATGGGCCTAGCTGGGATGCTCTGAGGGTTGATGTGGACTTGTTGGGCTGAAGGCCCTATTTTCACAAGGATTCTATGATTCTAGCAAATCAGGGAGCCAGAGGTTAAACAACCATTTCCCAGACTTGTTGATGATCCCAATTCCCTTCCTTGCTCGGCCTTCATGATGATTCTCCATGAGCCAACCTCATTAATCTGAGCTCCCTGAATCCAGCAGTGATCTTCAACTGCTGGTATCCGGTGGTATTGGCAGAGACCGCGGCTCTCACTGGCGCTGCCGATACATTTCCCTGGCAGGTCCTAGGGACAAGGTATTCACCACCGACCAAAACGTGTGGTCAGAGATTGTCATTACTGGAGCAAGGAATCCTGATTAAAACCAGTAGGATGTTGTTAAGGAGGTAATCTGGATAGGGCTTCAGGGAATGGCCACCTTGGGCCTGACATTGATTAGATTAGGTTAGATTAGATTAGGTTAGATTAGATTCCCTACAGTGTGGAAACAGACCCTTTGGCCCAACAAGTCCACACTGCCCCTTGGAGCATCCCAACCAGACCCATCCCCCTATAATCCACACACCCCTGAACCCTACAGGCAATTTAGCATGGCCAATCCACCTAGCCTGCACATCTTTGGACTGTGGGAGGAAACCCACGCAGACACAGGGAGAATGTGCAAACTCCACACAGACAGTTGGCTGAGGCTGGAATTGAACCTGTTCCCTGGTGCTGTGAGGTTGCAGTGCTAACCACTGAGCCACCGAGCGTTTTTGTAGCTAGCACTTTGCTCACTAACAGAAGAGTAATTTTGCTGACTATGTGAATAGAGAGGAGGACAGGTTATACAGAAATATGAATCCCTCTGAGGTTGAATAGCTTGTTAGTTTTTAATGGGACTTCTCAATGTCCCAGTGCACGCTTCAGGCTTAGGTTGAGTTGATTGTCACCACTTAAGATCCAGGCCATTGTGTTAGTTATTTGGGTCCCCAGCTGCATAGGACACAGAGATAAAGCAACAAGGAATGACCAGAAAATTTACTGACCAGAGAATTTATTAAGGTAGTGCTGGAGCATTTGAGGGATAGGTAAAAGGAGCCTTAAGTTTTTCATTTGGGGTCTAAAGAATCAACATATATGAAATGTGGGTCTTTGTATTTGTTCAGATGCAGCCTAAAGCCCTCAGAGGATTCAGCATTGCTGCATATTATTACTGCCTCTGGTGAGTAAGGTTCAAATCTGTAGGACAAGAGCCACAAGGCAGGCCCATCCACAGTTATAGAAACCAGACTCGAGCTGTCAGCACCACTTTCTGTAAATGAAAACCCTACTTACTGTCAATCGGAATGTCTTAATCAAAGTCAAAAATGTATCAGCAACCTGAGTCAATATTTTCCTGAATATTAATACAGTAAGAAAGGGAATTTCTACAGAAATCAAGTTAAATTATTTTCTGAAATCTGTCCAATTTGTAAACCTTTCAGAGGTGTACCTTTCTAACTGGATGGCGCTATTCTTATAATACATCAAGATGTATTTTTATTCAATGGTTATAAGTTGAGACTAGTTATTCCCTGCCCAGAAGTCACTTGTTGATTTAGGCCTGGATTTATGCTAATGGATCTGGGAGACAGATTGGAGATGGTCCCTAGCTCCACAGCCTTGACCTTTAAAAATGGCTCCCCGCACTTTTCCAGAGGATTGGAATTGCATTAGAAATCGGTGCAAATGACCATGGAAGAGCTTTGGAGACTGTAGGATGTAAAACCTACCGATTATATTTACATTCCTTAAGCAAGATAAAGCCTTAAAACAACAAACATTTCATTCATGCACAACAAGAACTAGAATTCATGGTCCCACATCAAAGAGTTCAAGATCACTTACAGCTGTCAATCAAACAGTTATATGAAGCACTGTAGTGAGGTAATGGGGGTTGTGAAATTAGACATGCAACAGAATTACAGTAACAAAAAAGCCCTCAGGCTTAATTCAACAGACGAAATAAGCATTTAATTATAAGACATGAGGTAAGTTTTTTATCGTTTTAAAATGTAGCACTTTTAAATGTCTCCATACTTTGACAATTCCCATTGACAGCTTCCTTCACCACCTTTGACAGCACCATCCCTTCACACGTGGTCTGACAGGTGGTTTGATTTTTTTTTTACTTGGTTTACAATTCCCGTGAGTTCTACACTCATTTTATGGTTATTTTTAACAACTGAATAGGAATCTTACTTCCCTCAAAGAGCGCCTGTCCTCCTCCCAGAAAGGTGTCCCGGAACTAGACCCAAAGGTACACTTTAACTTTCAAAAGATTATCTTAGCAATCTAAACATGTCCTAATCATGCTGAATTGCACAAAACAAAGTTCTGGGCTTCCTTCTCCTTGCTCTCAACTGCATCAGACTATTACTGTGGCATGGATTATTCTGAGCTCTTACATCTCATGGGGTTTTTCTTGAGGCCTAACCTCAATAATTAACTTCACCTTCTGGCTCCCTGGACTTCACCCAGAGGCCTAATGGCTCAGAGGCACCACAGCATCACATTTTTGCATTGAGCTTCCTCTCCTGTACTCTCCAAGTAGCTGTCTTCCCATCAGCTTGAAGGCAATAACCTTCTCCTCTGCCTCCCTCTAACTGTATTGTTCAGTAACCCCTGAACTATTCTCAGTGGTCTATTGGATACCTCACAACATCCCATCTCCCATCTTGTTCCATGGCAGGATTAAATGTAACTGACATTTGGAGCTGTCAAAAGTAGTTGTTATTTTCAGCTCCATGTTTCCTGAATGTTACAATATTCACAGATTGCTGGCATACATAGAACAAATGAATAGAGGTATAAAAATGCAATTCACTACAAAATTAATCCAAACTGATAATGTAAAAGGAAAAACAAACCTGCAGCAAATTTAGATATGAGAACTAAATGTATTCTCTTGTATTGAATTATATTGTTTCACCTCCAGACATTCAGTAAGCACAAAATACCTCCTGCCCCATACTGTTAACTCTCAAAACTGTCTGGACAAATTACCTAACTTAGTTGACAATATTTAACACTGAAATCTATTTTGCTGCTGGGATAAATTAAACTCACCCACGTAAAAGTCTGCCATTCAAACCTCTCAGCAGAAAGGAGATAGTGAACCCCATTTTCCAGTCATGCTGTTGAAGATACATAGTGTCTTCTGAAGCAGTCAGAAGAGATTCTGCACTTGGCTGCCTGAACTTATCTGCTATTAAGAGATTGCTTGCAATTATTTTGGTTATCTTGGTTAGAACAATATTGAGCCTAAGTATTGTGTTTCATATTTCATCTGTAAAAGATTAGAGCATATTCTGCATTATTTCTGATAATCCATTCATTTGTGATGGCAAATGAATGGCATATGCCTCTACAATCAAAGTCTCTATGTGGGCACTGGAAATGATATAAGTAATAACTCTGGTAAACATTGGGTACCTGTTTTGTATATCAGTACCAGATTTAATCAGTATGCATGATATATTGTAATACCCTGAATGTTACAATAGAATCTCAGAGTTCTGAACACAGTGGGCTATGGTAAAAATTGTGGGAGAAGCATGGTGGTAGGCTTGGTGAAACCCACTTCATTATCTGGAATGATTTTCCTGTAGATTTTTTACATTTAATGCTCTGTATGATGAGTTTCTGTGGAGGCAGCAGTGAGTTGCTAATTAAGGGGATGAGAGCTTGTTAAATGCCTTATTAGCATTACTACCCACCTCATTAATATTCAGCTTCCTATTTACTGAATGTACCAAACAAAACAGACATTGAGATTTGTTGACATAGAAGTCAGAGTGGAGCTGAAGACATCGGGTGCGCAAAGGACTTCCATGTTAGACACCAGCATCAACATCTCAGGCTGTGTTCCATGGGCACTGGACACACATATACCTCCCATGTCCATGGAACTTGGTGTCTGACATGTGCCAGCTTCTAAGAACCCTCATGGCATATCTCCAATCCACTTATAGGACCCTTAAGACCATAAGTCCAAAAGAAAGGAGTAAGTCCATTTGGCCCTTGAGTCTGCTCCGCTTTTCAATGGGAACATGGGTGATCCAACAGTCCTCACGCCCATTTTCCTGCCCTTTCCCCGTAACTCTTGATTCTTCCACTGATTAAGAATGTTTCTCCAAATGCCAAGATGCTTACAGCATCTTTGCCTGGCATTGTCTTGCCTTGACATTTTCTTGCTTTGCCTCCTCAATCGGATGTTAAAGATTCATACTGTCAGTGCTGTGCCTCACTGTTAAGTGCAGCCACAAAGGAAGGAAACTTGAAAGGGTTGTCAGCAGTTGTTCGTCAAACCACTTCTGCAAGGAATTCTGTAGAAGCCTCCACAAGGCTTGTCACAAGAGTCAATGCAGCCTCATCCATCTGTACAAATGCCCTGTGTTATAAGAAGAAGGTCACATCCACAGCATGAGTACCACCACCTTCTCTCTGATATATCACACTCTTTCTAACTCTGCTATTGTGGAGCAGAAAGACTCCGGATGGGTGGTGGATTGTCCAGCATTCAGCAGTGCATCCCTTATGTGGGGAGCATCCTGATTCTGACCAGCCCGAGTGGCTGACTAACTGTCCAAACCCCTGGAACGGAAGTGGAGGTTGCCCTTGGCTTACGGAGCAGGACCTCCAGAGCAAAGGCCTGATTGAGGCCTGCTGACAAGTGTGACAAGCTTCCTGGCCTTGTGGATAAACAGTGAGGCCCAAGCAATAGTATTAGGAGACTGGCATCTCTGGTTGAAAGGGCAAAGCGCCTGAAGGCAAAGCATGGTAAAGTTGCTGTGACCATCCAGCTTGGCCCAGAGTGAGTGGGCATGATGACAGCAAGTGAAGAGCCTAGAGATGCAGTCTGGTCCAGTCCATGAGCTGGGTGTGTGTCTTTGAGTGCACTGCGCCCTGGCTGCAGTGATACAGTGACAGTGCAGACTGACACTGCAGCATTGAAGTGCAGAAGCATCCTATAAGTGGATTAGAGATGTGCCATGAAGGTTCTTAGAGGGTGGTACATATCAGATGCCAATGCCCATGGAACACTTGGAACATGCCCACGATGTTGGTGCCCAGTGTCCAACATGGATGGCCTCCAGATTGAGTACTGATCAGAATCATTAGGTACCTACTCTAATTTCCATGTCACACTTTCCTGATATCCAGCTTGTTTGGCATGTTTGGAAAGACTGGAAGCAGATGTTAAAGAGCTGGGCCATTAATAAGGTCTTTAACAATCAATAATCTCCCTTAATTGGCAACTCACCACTGCCTTGTGAGAAACCTGCCTCATCATGTGAAAAGCAGAAAAGCCAGAGCAGGAGTTCTTGCGATGCAGCGGTCATGTCCCTACCTCAGGTCCAGGAGGCTGAGGTTCAAGTCATACCTGCTCTGGAGGTGCCATATTACATCTGAACAAGTTGAATGAAAAAAGATGGACCAGATGCTGCCAATGTCACAAGTAACCTTGCTGGACTTCTCATCTGACTATGGCGCATGTCCCTATAAGATTCCACCTTTTGACATTGGCCTTCTGGACTCAGTGTTGAGAGCAACAACTTAGATCATGTCCTCTGCCTCCATCTTCTTTGTCTCTCCAATCTATCTTGCTTATTTATTTTGTCTTACTGTGTACGTCCTCATCTGGTTTATTTTGTGATCTCTTCATGTTCAGTTCATTCGGTTTTTATGTAGCAATTCACGCGACATTTGGACGCACCCGTTGTTTCTTCACTATGCCCGTTGTTTTTCTTCTTGGTTATAGAATCATGAAATAATTTGTTATTTAAACTCCTCCCCTGCCCTGACCTTAAACCTTCTGTTTTGACATTTCTGCCTCCCCAGCAACCTTACATGTCAATTTTTCTTCAGTACCAATCAAAGGCCGTCGACCTGAAATGTTAACTCTATTTCTGTTCACAAACACTGTTTGGCCTGCTGATTTTTCCAGACTGTTTTGTTCTTATTAGAGGAGTTGAGAGATTCTGCTTGGTTCTTTTGGCACGTAAAATTGGCAGTAGAAGGCTCAATGGCGGCCAATGGCTTGCCCAATTCGCCTGAATTTTATTCCTTGCTTTCATACAGAGAATGTCGTGGGCATTAGACATTAAGGGTAATGAATAATGAAACTTAACAAAATATGTTAACATTATAATTGTTTTTGATAAACGTTCAGAGATACTAGAATAACTCAGCACATTTTCAAACAGAGGTATTCAAGAGAGTTAACGTTACAAAGTACCATTCTTTCCACCTTTAGTTCATTTTTATTTGAGGCACTTTTTCATGCTTAAGTAACTTTGCAGTAATCTTAACAGTAGTGAACAAAATAATTTAACAAAACATTTACAGTTAACAACACTTGAACCTGTCCATGTCCTTGGATGCTAAATATCCTTCCACACAATCAGAATGTTTGTGAATACAGCGATATCGTGCAACTTCTGCTGGTAAATTACTATCATATATTCTCTAAATTTGTTTGCATGATTCTGCTTTTGTGTTGTTCAGAGTCTTGCACAGGTTCAGGAGCTGTGGCCTTCATAATATCAAGAAATAAAATATAATGATGAACTCATCCAATTTGTTCTCATAAAGCAACAACTGAAACTGGGAAATGTTAAACACATATAGCCCTTAATTCAAAAGCAATAAATCATAATTATGGAATGTAGCATTTTAAAAATGTATCCAGTTTATAATGTAAATATTTAATTAAGTGAATCAACCAAACAACACTGAAGAATTTAGAGATAGCAAGAACAACTGATGTTAGAGTCAGAGACAACACAGTGTGGAGCAGGAGGAACACAGCAGAAGAATTTATGTAGGTTAAACGGCTTGGGAATAGCCTTTGTAGTTTTTAGAAGGGGCATAATATGCCAACAGGCTGGGGACAGAATAACACCCATGAGGAATTCTGCAGGCTTCTATGGTTACCGTGTGCAGTGTAATTTGTTGACTGAGTGACACAAATTTGCACAAATTTCTAGAAGCAGTGAAAATGTCAGAGCTGAGCAACATCAAATCATTTGCTAACCAGGTTAGTTGTCCTAGTGATGGAGGGCTCTCCCGAAAGCAAGGGAGCAAGAGATTTTATTTGAAGGAAATATAATTTGTAAGATGCCAATCTTGAAGTTATCGATCATATTTGTCAATGTCAATAGAGATTGAGAGTATTTTCCCATATTGACAATGACTATCATAACTGGTAGGATAAAGTTTTGTCTTACTACATTATTTGGAATATGATAAATAGTAAAATAGATTAAATATTTGTCAAACTGAGTAATAACTCAAATCCCTGTTATTCTCAAGCATCAAACTGAATGTTCTAGAAACAAAGTTTTAAAAATGTCAATGTCACTCTGTAGCTGCAGCTGGGTTTATAGGATTAGTTTGCCTATCAAATTCCCACTGTTTCACAGTGTGCTTCTGATTGAACACTCCGCTGTGAAGTTATTGGCGGCCTTAGCTTTGCTTATCCTCTGCTGTATGACAGTCGATAGGATATTTAAACATGAATAAAAACTGAAAGAACTGTGGATGCTGTAAATCAGGAACAAAAACAAAGTTGCTGGTAAAGCTCAGCAGGTCTGGCAGCATGTGTGAAGAAAATCAGAGTTAACGTTTCAGGTCCAGCGACTCTTCCTCAGAACTGAATGGTCACTGGACTCAAAACATTAACTCTGATTTTTCTTCACTGAGACTAACATACTTCAGTTGCAGGCCAATTTGTGACTTGTACAATATCAAACACCTCCCCTGCACAGATAAGCCAAAGAATGATTCATATACATTTCAAACTGCTGTTCCTTTTCTCACTTGCCATTTCCAATCTGTAAATATATATGTTGCATTATATTTTCTTTGCATTTTAGAAACTAACAAACTCACTCTTCATTTAGTACATGTTATGGACCAAACAAAACCCCCTGAAATTTTAAGAAGATTATCTAGACCCTAACTATTTGTTATTTTCAAGGTAAATGTAAGGTGTTGCATTCCAGATGCAATCAGATTGGTCAAACTACTGGATTTAAAACAAAACACACTTTATTCATCCCATAGTTAAAATATAACAGAAGAAAGAAGGAATTGGAATAACACAATTTTATTGGAAAACTTAACAGGACAATAGATACTGTAACTATTGCTAATTAACTGAGCTAATGTTTTGGGCCTGGAGACCCTTCCTCAGCTTTTGTGTTTAAATGTGACACCTGCTAAGATTAAAAATGAATACAATGTCAGTTAAGGTTTGTTAATCTAAGAAAATAACTTATGATTCCTGCATTCCTGTCAGGAACCAGAATGCAATTAAAAATATAACCACTATAAATGAAAAATCCTGAAAGTCCTTTGTAAGCTGATCGACAGAAATATTGCACGAAAGAAATCTGACAATGCAGTGAATATAACTGTAATACCACATAAAATAAACCTGTGTAACTCATGTTTGAGAAGAATATTTAGAAATTAGCACTAATGCTTCAAACTTTCCTCTTGTTCTCTCTTCACTATTGAGAAACAATTCTCTGTTACTTTGGTTTAAACAAATAAAACATATTTCTAGATGGAACTCATGAAAGACAGCCTTCAACCTGACCAAGAAGGACTTGAGTGTATAAGACTTCATAACAAACTGAGAACCCAGGCCTGCTTATCATGGTTACTGAGAACAGTCATAAGATATTTCCTTCAGTTATCCAGTTAAATAGTCATTCATTTAATCAGTTGATGAGCTTAATTTAAAGTGAAATGCTGCCCGCACAGAACTAAATAGAAAACAGCCACTGCCTCCCTAACCTGTTCATTCTTTATCCCACCTATCATACCTCAACCACCACCCCCACCTCTTATCTACCAACCTCATCCCCGCTTCTTTGACTTGCCCATCTTCCCTGGACTGAACAATCCCCACCCTAACTCCCCATCTACACTCACCTTTACTGGCTCCAACCCCACCTCTTTGACCTGTCTGTCTCCTCTCCACCTAAGGGAAATTGTTAGCTTAATTGGTTAGATGGCAGGTTTTGAGCACAAAGTGATGCTAATGGTGTTGGTTCAATTCCTGCACTGGCCAAGGTGTATTTTCTATAGAATATATGTGACAATAAATGTTTCGATTTAATTCAGTTGAATAGGCAAGGAATGGAGAGATATGGACCAAGGACCATCGGAAAGGATTAGTTTTATTCGGCATCATGTTTGGCACAATATCATGGGCTGAAGGGCCTATCCTATGTCGTACAGGTCTATGTTCTATGTCGGGGCGGCACGGTGGCTCAGTGGTTAGCACTGCAGCCTCACAGCACCAGGGACCCAGGTTTGTTTCCAGCCTTAGGTGACTGTCTGTGTGGAGTTTGCACATTCTCCCTGTGTCTGCGTGGGTTTACTGCAGGTGCTCCGGTTTCCTCCCAAAGTCCAAAGATGTGCAGGCTAGTTGGATTAGCCATGCTAAATTGCCTGTAGTATTCAGGGGTGTGTGGGTTATAGGGCGATGGGTCTGGGTGGGATTCTCCAAGGGGTGGCGTGGACTTGTTGGGCCGAAGGGCCTGTTTCCACACTGTAGGGAATCTAATCTATCTGTTCTTTTATCCATCTTTTCTTCCACCTCCCCCCGTCTCTTTTATTTCAGAATCCCCTTCCCCTGCCCCATTTCTGAAGAAGGGTCCAGACCCGAAACGTCAGCTTTCCAGCTCCCCTGATACTGCTTGGCCCGCTGTGTTCATCCAGCTCAACACCTTGTTATCACTGAAATGTAATGTGTTTGGTTTGCGCTTAGAATTCGCCCTTTGCTGTTTTCACAGTTGCAGATGACGGTTTTCATGTTGTCATTGAGTTTTTGATATGTGACTGTTGAAGAAATTTGTAGCAGACTCCAACTTTGCAATAAAACTTCTAGTTTTCTCAGGGCAGTGGCTTAAAAGGAATTTTTGGGGATTTACACTTACGTATTAATCAATTAAAACCTTCTAACTGATTAAAGATTAAATGGTATCTTAGGTTAGTTTAGTACATCTCGTAAGCAGTGTGACCCTTTGATGTTTTACTTATAAATTCTGTATCTGATACTAACTCTCTCACTAACAGCTGAAGAAGGAGTAAGACTCTGAAAGTTTGTGGTTTCAAATAAACCTGTTGGATTATAATCTAATGTTATGTGATTTCTGCACTTTACAATTAAATCAATAGGATGCTTCATTCCTTTTTTTAGGGTCATCTGAATTTGCCCTATGTACTGGTGACATTTTTATAGGCCCATCGAGTTGATGTAAAGATAATTTAAAACTTCTGGCTTTTAATTGGAGTTTTTGGCACTTTATTGATATAACAATGACTCCTCAATCCAGGTGTTAAATGCTAACATTTACAGATTTAGGAATATACTTGATCAACAGATGCCTTGCAATGAAATAAACATTCTTCTTAAATTATTTCTTTTTGATTGCACCATTTAAATGCCACACTACCTATTCCTTTTGCATTATCATCAATAAATGGTGAAATAATTTGTTTAAAGAAATCCAGCTGTAATGAGGTGTTAAAACATTATGCCATCTTAAAAATAATAAAAGGATTATTTTGTTTTAAAAAATGGCATAATACAAGTGGGTGCCCCAGTGACCATCCACTTCTAAGAAAGGGTCACTGGACCCGTAATGTTAACTCTGCTTTCTCTCCACATATGCTGCCTGGTCTGCTGAGCATTTCCAGAAATTTGTATTTGTATTTCTGATTCCCAACATCTGCAGTTCTCTGGTTTTATTTGACAGCTGGGGTAGGACGTGAAAATTCTCTCTTTACCCAGGACAGATTAATGTTGCTAAACTCTGCAGTTCACTCGGGCATTAAAGTAAACATTACTTTAACAAGTGATGGATATCCTAAGCAAAATATTTTATAATGACAATAATTAAATTTAAAAATGTATTCTCTCCTAGAAATAAGTTGTATTTCCTCATGTTCCAAGAATTTTTTCACATTGCTATTAGCAGTCTTAATCACTATGTGCATTGCTTATTTATTTCTTTAATAAACATCTACATCATTTAGAAATTATATTTCTTAGTACAGTCTTCTGTGTTGCGTACCATGAGCCCAGCTCCAAACAGCATATACTCTATCCTACCTGACTCAAATGGTAGGGATTTCAGCATACTTATGGTGTTCCTTGTGAAGACATGAGCAGGAATGTTTCTCTTGGCCCACATGTTTGTTTAGGCCTCTATGGCTGTCCTCAAACATTGGTTAAGACAGGAGATTAGCTGAAATTATACAAAACAGGCTTGAGATTTAGCAGGGACAATTTGTCACCTGCCTCAACCCCAAACTCTACATTCTGTCACTGATTAAAACTTGAGCTTGTGTTTCCAATACTTCCCTCTTTTTAACATGCATTCAATGTAAAAGTGCCACCTTTGCAAGGTAAACATTGAGAAAATAGCCCTATTGCTACACAGGAAATATTGGAATTTTACTTTGTTTTCCTTCCCTCGTACTGACCTGCCATGTCTCAGGGCTCAGCAGGAAACCACGAAGCAGATGTCAGTGATGATAACCATCAATGAGGCATTCTATGCAGAGTAATTTGAATTGGCATCTATTCCATTTCTGGGGAGATCTGAGCTTTGGCTGAATATGCAGAACTGCATTGTTGAACTGGACACATAAAATTGCATTTTGCTAAGATAAAATAAATACATCAAAAAATGTCAAGTTTTTTTTCTCCTGAACATCCATCATGAATGATGGCTAGCGTTTCATTCATTGTAATCTAGAGGACAAGGTCTCAATTAAAAGTTATTAATTGAAAGTAGTCAAAATTTAGTGAGCAGTCTAAGAGTACATAGAACATAACAGCACAGTACAGGCCCTTCGGCCCTCAATGTTGTGCTGACCTGTCATACCGATCTCAAGCCCATCTAACCTACACTGTTCCATATACGTCCATATGCTTGTCCAATGACGACTTAAATGTGCCTAAAGTTGGCGAATCTACTACCATTGCAGGCAAACCGTTCTATTCCCTTACTACTCTCTGAGTAAAGAAACTACCTCTGACATCTGTCCTATATCTTTCACCCCTCAATTTAAAGCTATGCCCCCCCCCGTGCTCGCCGTCACCATCCTAGGAAAAAGGCTCTCCCTATCCACCCTATCTAACCGTCTGATTATTTTATATGTTTCAATTAAGTCACCTCTCAACCTTCTTCTCTCTAATGAAAACAGCCTCAAGTCCCTCAGCCTTTCCTCGTAAGACCTTCCCTCCATACCAGGCAACATCCTAGTAAATCTCCTCTGCACCCTTTCCAAAGCTTCCACATCCTTCTTATAATGCAGTGACCAGAACAATACTCCAAGTGCGGCCGCACCAGAGTTTTGTACAGCTGCAGCATAACCTCATGGTTCCGGAAGTCGATCCCTCTATTAATAAAAGCTAAAACAATGTATGCCTTCTTAACAGCCCTGTCAACCTGGGTGACAACTTTCAAGGATCTGTGTACATGGACAGTAGAAATTTTACTCTAATTTTCTGTTGAATGGTTCTAACGAGAAGAGTAGAAGGCACCAATATATATCCTAATAGAATGGTCAGTCAAGTATTGCTGTTGAGACAAATTTGTTGCCAAAGCAACGGGATATACTAATCAGGATGGGCACAAGAATTTCAAACATCACAATCATTTACACTAGATGAGAAAAGGTGTGCTTATTGAGGAGAAATTGAGTCAACTCTGACTATAAAGTTGTCAACTAACGTGAAGATAACACCAGAAAATATTAATTAGGATGGTAGTACCTTTCCAACATTACAACAGTGCCTATACTTCCGAAGTATTTCATTGGCTGTGAAGTGTTGTGAAATATCCATTGGTTTTGGTAAGAATTTAAAAAAATCTTTCTTTACATTTGATATTCATTTCCTAATGTTCTTCTTGAGTTATGTTGGAAAGTGGAGGCATTATTGCTCTCAGGTACTGGTTATGTATACAGTGAACGGCTTTTCTTTCTAAGGTCACCCAGTATCACTCTGTACATGCTTTTGAACCTGGGGTGCTTCATAAAAGTATAAAAATTCAGAAAGATTAATCCTGCACATAACACAGCTAACTCACTCAATCCCAGTGTCATGTAAATGTAATAAATAATGCTTAATGGATCAATTCAGCTGTGGAATGTTTCAATTTGAGCAATGGTTTAGTAAGTCTCAGGGAGGAGCTCTTCAAAGCTATGGCTCAGCACTTGATCATGTCTGCTGTAAGCTCTTAGGGAAATATCCATTAAAGGTCAGAAAGCAATGAACCAATAAATAGAGTTCAGCAGGCACAGAAGCCAATTATGCAGGGGGCTAATGTGGTGTCAACAACTCATTATATTCAGAAAGATAAATTGAGAGGTGTCACTTTGATCAATAGCTTTAAAATGATCAGTGAAGATAACTACTAGATACATTACTACAACTGTCAATTATTTTACTTTGATTGTATGGATATATGTGTAATAAATTGCAATAGTAAAAGTATCGTTCCATAGAGGTGACTCCTTTTAACGAGGACAAAAACAGAAATTGTTGGAGGAACTCAGCACGTCTGGCAGCATCTGTGGGAAGAAAGCAGAGTTAACATTTTGAACCTAGTGGCCTTTCATCACAGAATGATCATAACTCAATCAGTTTCAACCCTGTTCTGAGCACTACACCTTTTCTGCTCATCTTTGAGTTAAAAATGACCGTGTTCATCATTTGCTGTGTTAGGTAGGTGTGTAAATGATTGGGGCCATTTTGCTTTGGAATGTTCTACTGCAAGATAGCACAGGATACACTAGTCAACTAAGTCCTGGATTAACTGTTATTTCAGCATTTCCTTCCTTGCAATTTTGTTCTGCCCTGACATGAGCTTGCTTTTGAAGGAGGTCATACCTTCCTTTTATTTGGTTGTTCCAGAGACAGTAGGAACTGCGGATGCTGGAGAATCTGAGACAACAAGGTTTCTGAAGAAGGGTCTAGGCCGGAAACGTCAACCTTCCTGCTTCTCTGATGCTGCTCAGCCTGCTGTGTTCATCCAGCTCTCTACCTTGTTATCTCTTTTATTTGGTTGTGTCAGGTGCAATGATTCTGGGTAAGCTTTTTCCAGAATTTGAAATTGATATAAAAGCTCTAAAGCAAATCCTTCCGTGTATCTTTGTCATGTTTCCTGTGACTGTTATGAGACCAGACCGCAGATTCAAGTTCTCTCTGGAAGATCTGCTTTGGTCATTGAAAGTTAGACAGCATGACCAATCAACTCAGTTTTGACTGTTTCAGTATGGCGTGGACACTTGGCATACCAGCTCGGGTGAACAGCCCAGTGTCTGGTATTGTCTCCTGCCATCTGTTCTACAGAAGTTCCAAAAGCAGCTCAAGTGTTTGAGCTTCTTAGTTGAAGCTCGTATAGAGTCCAAATTCTATATGTGTACACCAGAGTGAACAAGCTTGAGGGACTCTTAACTTGCTCAGCAGATTCCCTCATCTTCACGTTAGAAATCTGTCTAGGGCTACACTTTGCTTTGGCAATTCTTGCATGTTTCTCCTCATCAGTGCAGACAGCTTGACTGATTGTGCTGACAAGTTCTGTCATGGACTGAAATCTGGGCTTGAAATACTGTTTATTTAAAACAGTCAGTCATATTGCAGGAAGCTGACTGATTTCTGTGTGTGCATCTTATCAACCCAAGGCAGAGTGATTTGTCAACAAGAGTTACAACATCGTATATCCACATGGAATCCTTAAAGAAGAACTCTCTTCGAGGTAAGATATACACATAGCATGCCCCTTCTTTCCAAAATAAAGTTTAACCACTTGCAATAACAAGTGAGCCCATGAGTTTTGAGAACATTTGCATAATTTGCTAATACGTCCTGAGCTTGTGATAATGATTTTGTCTGAAGGTGCTATTGATGCCCCTAGCCATCAATGATATTGTGTGCTGTACGCATTTGTATTGTCCAGCTCTTCTTTCATGGACTGTGGGGGCTGTCCCAGAATTTGCTCATTGTGATGTACTTTCAGCATGACCAATTATTCACTGAATGAGCTTGTTCCAAATGCTGTTTCAAGTGGCTCAAATCTACTCAGTATTTATTGCTTTGCTCCTGAAGAGCTTCCAGTTCCTCAGAAAGCAATCGGATCCCCTATTGGATGTTTCTAACTCTATCAAAGTTTGTAGGATAATTAATACTTCATAATCTGCTTCAATAACTATTCAGTGTCTTCAACACGTTTTCATTTTGTTTCCTTTGAAGCCTGGAACTCTGCTGCATATTACTTCTGTGGTCCTTTGTTTCCTCTATGTTTTGTTTGAGTTCTGTCGTAAGGGCATCATGAAACTATTTATTTCTGAAAGGGTTGCCTCATTGTGTGTGACTGTAGCTCTTTTTTGCATGCGCTGTGCATCTCTAGCTGTTGTTTGTTCCAGTATTGCTTTGAATTCAAGACGACAGCGCAGATACTGTAAGGCATGGCAGTCAAATCAAACACAACTGCTCATTTTTTTTCAATGATAATCCTACCCATTTCTTGCTGGGAATTCCAATGCCAGCTCCTTCAGAAATGCCGAGTGCAGTTGCAATTGTAGGATAATGGGGCGAGTAAGTCAAACTATATTGTCCTTTTTTTTCATAGGCTAGCAATGGGGCTCATGGCAAAGCGCGCAGCAGAATTGGGAGACAAACTACAGTGAGGCCCATCTCAACATTAAGATCATTGTTTTTCTCAAGCAGCATGGCTAGGCAGCAGTGACATGATAGTTGCTGGGGACTGGTGCTTGTGAAATGCCCTGTAAGCTTCACCACTTGTCATACTAATATCCACAATCCCATTTTACTAAATTTGCTCAACAAACTCCACATTGGGAAACTCATCAAAGAAATCAGAGTGTGCACCTGGTGGATACAGTTGGCTGTTTGCTTTGAACCACCTCCACTTTCTGACCAAATTGCAGCTAGATACAGGAGCAGCAGCCACATTCACGCACTCACTCACTCACACACACTCACTCACTTACGCACTCTAGTCCATCTCAACCATTCTAAAATACACCGGCACTGCACTCTGGAATCACAGACTTGTACTGCTGGGTGCAACAATATCTAGTATTGACGGGTTGCAGCTAAGATGCTGTGGGTACAGGAAAAGATATCCAGCTCATAGACTGGACTAGGCTGCTCCTTAGGGCAGTTCACTTACTCTTTTAGCACTAAATAAAAACCACAAGAACTGTGGATGCCATAAATCAGGAACAAAAACAAAGTTGCTGGAAAAGTTCAGCAGGTCTGGCAGCATCTGAGGAGGAGAAAGCAGAGTTAACGTTTCGGGTCCGATGACCCTTCCTATTCTGAGGAAAAGTCACTGGACCCGAAACGTTAACTCTGCTTTCTCCTTCACAGATGCTGCCAGACCTGCTGAGCTTTTCCAGCAACTTTGTTTTTGTTACTCTCTTAGCACTCGCTGACTTAGCACCTTCCTGCTTGTTCACACCATCCCTGTTTTGCCTTGCCTTGTTATGCCAATTAGTGTAGACATACCACCAGTTTCCCTCACAGCTAAGCAGTCCTCAGGCTAGTCCATCTTACTGTAACACAGTGTACTCCATCAATCTCGCTACTGCTCCATGTGCCAGCAGCTTACACAGCAAACACACACTGCATGTGCAGCAAGCAGGCAGCTGGGTCTCAAAGCCTCATTGAAGGCCATAGAGACACCTGTCAATCAGGGAGCTTCCAGCACAAAACGTCAAGGTGAGCCTCCCATATTAGTCCACGGAATTGGCCACCGACAGGCATCCATTGGTGGTGGGAAGAGTGGGGGCTGCAGTTTTGCAGTTTGGTCTAAGGATCTGTGGCTATTGTCAAGGTCAGTACATTTTTGCTGTAGTGGCCGGTCTAAGGCGTAGGGTTAATAGGGTTGGGAAAATGCATAGGCGCCAATTGGGGTCTGAGCACGTCTTGCCTGGGGCTGTTCAGTTAAGTCAGTCAAAGAGGTGGCTTAGAGTCTGTCCAAAACCACAGAAGCTCTGAGTTTTTACACCCTTGAAGGGTTCAATGTACAGTCCCGACACCCTTGAATTATTTAATGACCTTTTGCAATTGAATCTTTGGATAACACAAGCTGATCTTCCACTTTAGCTGCAGTAAAATCCACAAGTAAATTCATTTGGCTTTTGGGAGACATTTTGTAAGACTCCTTGAAGCCTTTTAAAGAAAGATGAACTTTCTTTATAAAATAGCAATACGTTAGTGACATAAGTCCAAAAGTTTGCTCTACTTACAAACTTAAGATTGTTTGATACAGTGAAAATAGCTCACACCAAGCAGAACTTTAAGTAACTTGCGGTGACATTAGCTCTTGCCAGCAATAATCCTGGTCGAATGCCAAGTTATATTGCATTCAGAAATACTACTACTCTAATATGCAACGTTTTGGCTTGCTAGGATGAATATCTCCTGGTTATTCTGAAATAAAGGAAACAACTGACCATTTTTATTTTTTGCATTGTGTTTGATATTTGTCTATTCTTTCTGGAAATGAAATGATGATCAATTGTGAACAACCTAGGACAATCCATTAAAATCAAGCAACACTATCATTTAAGTTGCTGATGTCAGTGTCTAGAAATACCAAATCTTCAGATTTAGTTTAAAAAATCATTCAGTTACTGAAAATCATATCGATGCAAAACTACCCCTGACTGACTCTGTTGACATTGCAAACAGAAGGTAATGTTGAACAATATTTTCTGGTTAATCAACACATGCATTTGTGCCAGGATTAGCTTCTTTTCACTAAAAAAAACCATACCTTTATTGCCACAAATTGCTGTCTGGTGATAAGCAGTGTTTCATCTCAGGTAGGCCCTTATCCCTATAAGGCTACAGACAATCATAATTATTCACCACAAATGCTTTTTCAAAGTGATTATTTTTACACCAAAGTTGGTTTTTTTGATATCCTACTAGAAAATCTTGCATCAACAACATACAATTCAGCTTTAGAATCCAGTTTTTGTTTGTTTTAACAGTGATTAACCCATTTATTTTAAACTAATTAAAAAATTGTACAATATCACAAACAGATGTTCTCATCTAATCATGGTACTACCAAAATTGGAAGAATATGCATGTTAATAATCAGTACAACTCTGAAAGAAAAGTTGATTAGAGTTCAACATTGGGTGCATAATTTTTTAAAGTCATCTGTAATTCCAAATAAAGAGATTAGATACCAGAATTTGCTAATAGATCATACAAAGCAAACAGCTGCATACACAGCTCATTTTGCTCTTCTATGATGGCTAAAGGTTTGCTAAATTATGGCTTGAATCAACAATAAAATTGGCATTGAATATAAGGTTTACTTTGTGCGCTCAAAACAGACCAGGACTAGTTCAATTAACTGAACTGATGATTTTATGCGCTTCACAACTGGAATCAATTTGCCAAGCTTAAAATGGTGGTGAAGTTGTGAGATCTGCAAAAAACTTGCTGCAGTCATCAGGTGTCAATACACTGGATTACATTTAGGATTTAATCGGCGTAAAGGGCAAAAAATAAGTTATAATGTCAGCTTGGCCAAGATTCAGGAATGGGCAGAATCTTCTGAGTTGGCCAGGTGTCTCATGTGTAGCCTGAGAAATGGACTCTCAAAAGGAAGGGTATTGGGTCAAATGCCCATCAGGCACTTAAGAGGACATTAACATGCCTGCCCCCTGACTTTTATTCAGAACTGTCTTTCATTCAATGTATATCATGTCCGCAGTCTGGAACATAAATCACATGAGATTCCTTGAATGGCTTCTCTCCCTTTGAAGTGCTGCTGTCTAAATTTCTTTGATTCTCTTCGGATGTGGTATTCTAAAACTCCTCTTGAATTCAATGTAATTCCCACAGGGATTTCAGACAGTCACTGCATTTATATCCTCACCCACCTTTTGGCCTGTAATTCCTTTGACAAAATGTATTTTGCACCCAAGTTTGGGTTAACAATCTATTATCATACAATAGAAGGCAAACAATCCATAGCACAAGTTTAAAAAGGCCATTGTGTTGTCCGTAAAAGAAAACAATGACAATATATTTTGATAATATTCCTGCACCACCCTCCAACCCCCCTCATTCTCCTGCCCCACCCCCAATTTCCACCCAACCAGTGCTTTTGCAGGAAATTGCTTGAGTGTTTGTCTATTACTTTCCTGTCTGCCCCCTAACTGGTTTGCAATTTTATGAGTTTGGGTATGGCAGGGGCAGCCAGTCTGCTCTCAAACTGCTCTCTTAAGTGTAGAATTATTAGTCAATAAAGAGGCACCTGCTAACCAAGCTACAATGTTGAGGTCAGTGATGGGGGAAAGGGTTGTGGTTCAGGGATAAGGGGATGAGGGTAGAGTCCAGCAGATTATCAGAAAGCAGGTAGGCCTCTGTCACTCATTTTACATTGATTTTGGGCATCTTCTGCTAGTTCCCAACATTCCCTCTCCCACTACCTCAGCCTCTTCACTGGTGCCCCCTCATTGATTGCTCTTATCATTATAATCCCCATCTTAACCTCACCAACACCCCACATCCTTAATGACCCAACCAGAATATCCACACTGACCTGATCCTGTGGGTCCTGAGACTCACACTGCTGGGGCTCCTTATTAACCCACCGTTTTGTTAAAATGTAGATTTATATAAATCTATTTATTTATTTGTCACATGTACTAAGTATAGGAATACATAAGTACAGTGAAAAGTGCACAATGTCGCCATGTGCTGGTGCAAAATTGGTTACAAAAACCAGAATTAAATGATTTTAACAGAGCCAATGAATGCTGCACAGAATGTAAAATGGCTACAGGACTATTTCCAGGGTACATACCTGCCTGACTCTTCAGATTAATGAGAAGGCAATCCCACTGTTTGAAATATCCTGCCCCTGGATGTTACGAAACAGGAACATGATCCATTTTCTTTCTCCTTGGGAAGAAATTTCAGTTTTTAAGCAATTAGTTCATAGTCCCTTAGCAGCAACATCATTGTAATTTTGTGTCTTTTCTTAATAAGCCTCTCAGACCCCAGTTGTGTTGCTTCTGGGTAAGTGGCACCTGAAAATCAGGTGTTTTCCCCTAAATAGAATGAATTATAACTCTGTCATGAAAGTTCTTATGGCACAGAGGTATTGTCCTTAGCTTTGAGCCAGAAGGCCTCGGTTTAAGTTTCACCTGCTCCAGGGTGCAGAGAATCATGTCTGAGCAGGCTGATTAGAAAATATGAACAACGCTCAAGAAGGCAATTGGTGCAGTGGCAATCCCTCTCTCTGCGCCAGGATGCCCAGGTTCAAGATCCACCTGTTCCAGAGGCATATACTAACATCTCCAGTGATAATGGGAACTGCAGATGCTGGAGAATCCAAGATAATAAAATGTGAGGCTGGATGAACACAGCAGGCCCAGCAGCATCTCAGGAGCACAAAAGCTGACATTTCGGGCCTAGGCCCTTCATCAGAGAGGCTCTCTGATGAAGGGTCTAGGCCCGAAATGTCAGCTTTTGCGCACCTGAGATGCTGCTGGGCCCGCTGTGTTCATCTAGCCTCACATTTTACTAACATCTCCAAACAGTTTAAATTAGATTCCCTACAATGTGGAAACAGGCCCTTCTGCCCAACAAGTCCACACCGCCCCTTGAAGCATCCCACCCAGGCCCATCCCCCTATAACCCACACACCCCTGAACACTATGGGCAATTCAGCATGGCCAATCCACCTAACCTGCACATCTTTGGACTGTGGGAGGAAACTGGAGCACCTGGAGGAAACCCACGCAGACACGGGGAGAATGTGCAAACTCCACACCGACAGTTGCCCGAGGCAGGAATCAAACCTGGGTCCCTGGCGCAGTGAGGCTGCAGTGCTAACCACTGAGCCACTGTGCTGCCATTGATAGGAAAGTATCTCCAGAACTGACATATTTAAATTCCTGTTAATGGATACATTCAGAGGTACTTATTAATCCAGCCATTGACATTTTACCCTGTAGACGGAAGCAGATTAAAAAAACATGATTTACTTTTAGTCAAACAAGCTCTTCTGATTGGACTCTGATTTATTTTAGTATTTACAAATAAACAGTTTTTTGCAGAGATAAAACATATTTTTACAAACAAAGTAGCATTTTCAGACATGGACTGAAACATTGGACTTCCCCGTAGAAACACAAGAAAGATACCCGCATAAAAACCGATGTAGCCCATTCGCACAAGAAAACCACTTACTTTATTATGATTGTCATTTAAACCTAGAAACAGTGCAAAGTTTTGTTTTGCACATACTACATGTAGATCATACCATTAGGGTGATAGAACAGAACGAGGAATATAATGTTACATTGCAGAGAAGATGCACAAAGTGTGAGGCTAACACAATGTTTGTAATTTGAAAGGTCTATGCAAACATCTAATAACAGTGGTGAAGAAGGTGTTGTTGAATATGTTGGTCCATGTGTTTTAGCTTTTGTAGCTTCTGCCTAATGGAAGTGGTTGGGAGAGATTGTAAATGGGGTGGGAGGGGTCTCTGATTATGTTGGCTGCTTTTGCCTTATGGGGGAGAACCCAGAGGGCTGAGTGAGCAGATTTGTGGGGTGCCAGTGTTGAAGATTGTCGTGGAGGAGGTGTTGTTGCTTACCCTCACTGATTGTGGTGTGTGGGTCGGAGGTCAAGGATCCAGTTGCAGGGCAAAGACCTAGGACTCAGATTTTGGAGCTTAGTTTTGTTGAGATTATAGTGTTTAAAACAGAACTATAGTCAATGAGTAGGTGACTGACGTAGGTATCCTTATTGTGCAGAAGTTGCAGGGATGAGTGTGGGGCCAGGGAGAAGGCATCTGCCATGGACCTGTTGTGCCAGTTGGCAAATTGCAAGGGATCAAGGCAGGCTGGGAGGCTAGAGTTAATATGAGCCATGACCAATCTCTTGAATCACTTCATAATTATGGAGGACACAGCCAACAGCGTGAACTTCAGCAGGAAATGGATCTCCTAATTCATCCATGGTTTCCGAATGGGAAACATTTGGATTGACCTCTTTGGTACGCAGTCTTCTACACACTTGTTAATGAAGTCTGTAACGGTAGTGGTATACACATTTACTTTGGCTGCTGAGTTCTTGTATATGGTCCCGGCCCCGATTCTAAGCAGTCCCACTGTTCTTCTGCTGCCTCATACCAGCACGGAATGTTACTATAGAATTCCATATTCTTCTGACCTCTCAATGAGATTGTCAATTATTGTTGAATGAACTGTAGTTTTTTTTGGCTTGTGTGCATCTAGAATTCCATTAAGGATACTGTTAACATCATGTTTAACATTGGATCTGCATAGCTGTTGCTAGAGTGGACTCCATTCTATTTGTTTGGGTATGTTTCAACTCCGAGGTGAAAGGGAGTGTTGAAACCTATTGTTCACAGTCCCTTAACTGGGAGTAAAGTGTAATAGTATTCATATCACATCCTTTTTCTATTTTAGAACTCTGAAAGTCAGACTTGCAAAAATAAACAAGACTATATATTATTTTCCTCCCATTTTATCGACAGGACTCACACATTTAAAGGTGTTTGTTGTTTACAGTGTGTTGATTTTTTTTCTGGATGGATGGGAACAGGGGTTTTCTTGAAGCTACAGATCATTCTATGTTACAGCTCATGAATTTATTGTTTTTATTGAGACAATGTTGTTTAGTTTTGTCTTTTATCATGCTTGAATATTAGCTCAGCATGACCCTCAAAAGGATAACAGAACAGTAACAAAAGTTTGAAGATCAAAGACTAAATTGATGTTAAGATTTTAATGGATTAAACAGTTAAGATCTTATCTCCCATCTGATTCCTAGGAACGTTCTTGCCCAATTATTCAGAAATGTGTTTTGTGAACGAAGGGTGAAGTAGTATCATTCAAAATGTAAGTATTGTGGAAGTTATGATTAATTGCCAATGTGTATTCTGTTTTGTAAGACTGTACTTGAGCCCACAGAAGTTACACTTTGTATTGTTTCTATCTATGAGTTGGTAAAGTTGGCTTGGTTTCCTGCTGTTGATTTACAGTGCACTTGTGGCATAACTGCTGTGCAATATTTCTGCTGGGGATTGTAGTAAAAAGTAAAACACACCACTGCAACGAATCAGTCCTTGTTGACTGATTAATCTATTGTTACAATATAAGGCTTTTTGAGCTGATGCTCAGCAATACTTTCTGTCTTTAAGATATGATGAGGTGCTGGTGTTGGACTCGGGTGGACAAAGTCAGAAGTCATATGACATCAGGTTATAGTCTAACGGGTATCTTTCAAATCACAAGCTTTCAAGGTGCTGCTCCTTCGTCAGGTGAATGTAAACTCTGAAAGTGCTCTGAAATAGACCTGTTGCACTTTAACTCGGCGCTGTGTGACTTCTGACTTTACCTTTAAGCTGGCATTAATTAATCATAGCCTACATTTAATGTACAGAACAAGAATAATATGCTGTATTTATCTGCTGATAAGCATTGCATTAGAAGTTACGCCATTGACTCAGATGTATTTAATACACCTCGGTACCACAGAAAACACAGAGTTGGCAGAAGTAGTTGTCGAGCAATGTGTAAAAGATATGTGAAAAGGATGAGAATTGAAAGGTCTTTACCAATAATCAATTACATTTTTGTCGAATTTGATTCTTGGTAGTGTTTAAAAGCCTGAGATGGTGGCAGGGAAAAAGACTAACTTTCCACAATGAGTCACTAAAAGTGATCTTGTAGTATAGCAGTCACATAACAATCATTGGCAAATTAGGCGCTCATTTCACAATCAATTTGTATATGTCTTCATTCAAAATATTGGACAGCCAGCCAAGGTACTTGCAACATAATTATAGCAAAATCCTTATCATGTATGATTCTATTTACACAATAATTTGAGTCATAATTTGTATGGAATCTGTTTATCATTATTCCTGTCAGATTTATAGCAGAGATGAGCTGTGAGTTTTTTTAAGACAAATCAGATTAAAGCAGTGAGGTGGTGGTTACTCCAGACCTCATAAGTGAAGTGTTTCAACTGTTGACATACCACAAACATCTTACAGGGAAGAAAGTCACCACTTGGGCTTTTTGAGCACTTCGCTAAAAATAGCTTTGGGTAAGCATTTATTAATAACTAGAGTGCTGTTTTTGGTAAGGGTCATGCTATTTTCATTCATAGTAAAGCCATCAAAGTTTTGCAAAGAATGCCAGCTGAAGATGAGAGGGATGAGATTCTGCTGATACTGCCTGCCTGTTCAACACAGTTCAGGCAAAATGGAAAGTAGAGAGTACGATGAAATTTTGCATCATTCAGTAATGTGGCATATTCTAGGTGTGCAGACCTATGATGTTTAAATATGACAGAATCTCACCTCTGAAACTAAAATAACAAATAAATGGAAATTTTTTTAAAAAAGGGGCAGTGATTCATTGACTACTCCCCCTCCCATTCTGCAGATGACATGTCCATCCTGAGCCTCCTGCAGTGCCACAATGATGCCACCCGAAGGTCGCAGGAACAGCACCTCATATTTCACTTGGGAACCCTGCAGCCCAATAGTATCGATGTGGACTTCACATGCTTCAAAATCTCCCCTTCCCCGAATGCATCCCAAAACCAGCCCAGCTCACCCTGCCTCCCTAACCTGTCCTCCTGCCTATCCACTCCCACCTCAAGCCTCAACCCCATCTCCTACCTACTAACCTCATCCTGCCTCCTTTGACCTTACCAACCACTCACCTTTTACTGTCTCCAATCCCACCTCTTTGACCTGTATGGCTCCTCTCCGCCTATCTTCTCCTCTATCCATCTTCTATCCGCTTCCCCCTTCTCCCTATTTATTTCAGAATCCCCCTCCCCTCCCCCATTTCTGAAGAAGGGTCTGGACCCGAAACGTCAGCCTTCCTGCTCCTCTGATGCTGCTTGATCTGCTGTGTTCATCCAGCTCTACACCTTTTTATCTCAGATTGTCCAGCATCTGCAGTTTCGATTAGATTAGATTCCCTACAGTGTGGAAACAGGCCCTTCTGCCCCTTGAAGCATCCCACCCAGACCCATCCCCCTATAACCCACACACCCCTGAACACTACAGGCAATTTAGCATGGTCAATCCACCTAACCTGCGCATCTTTGGACTGTGGGAGGAAACCGGAGCACCCAGAGGAAGCCCACGCAGTCACGGGGAGAATGTGCAAACTCCACACAGACAGTCGCCTGAGGCTGGAATCGAACCCGGGTCCCTGGCGCTGTGAGGCTGCAGTGCTAACCACTGAGCCACCACGTTGCCCATCCGTCCCTAATATGTCTGTAACAGAGTCAAACTGCCTGGTTTAAAAAGAAATAAAAAAGCTTGGCGGTTAATTGTCACTCGGCATTATAAATCGATGCATTCTTCACGGCAATGCCTCTAACAACCAGAGTCCACTTTCCAACCAGTCAACACTCTCCTCTCATGCAGGTTTTCCTCTTGAATTAGTAATATTGCAAAATGTCCCAATGAGTGCAAGAGAAAAGCTTTTGCAAAATTGAGCCAACAAATTGTGGAGCTGGAGGAGCACAGCAGGTCAGAAAGTATCCAAGGAGCAGAATAGTCGACATTTGAGGTTGAGGCCCTTCACCAGGACAGATGGCAAAATATGTTATTTTCAGTGATACTTAATGATCAAATCAAGTGTCTTTTACCCAATAACAACACTGTGCAACAATTACAAAAATCGTTGTAGTCCACCCAGGATCTTGATACGTTTCAGTTGCATTCTGTGAGATTACCTCTGACATTTGGTTTCTATGAACATCTTTGGGATATGACTAAACCAAATGTTTCAATTTTTTTGTATTGTCCAAAGAGATTTCTAGGATGTTTTAAAGCAATGCCATTTACTGGTTTTGAGAAAGATGTACATTTAGACTAAAATGCTTTCAAAATTAAACCTTTAGTACTGTAATGATTAAAAGCTTAAAGATGCTTGAGATCTGAAAAGAAGCAAGTGAGTTATGCCTGAAATTCAGACAGACTCAGTAACATCTGTGAAATAGGTGAAATTTGAGTGTAAACTTGAGTGTAAACCTTTGATGAAAGGCTCATATCCAAAGTGCCAGCTTACCTTTGCAAATGCTTTCAATCTTCTTGTTTTTGTCCCATGATTTTCTTTGATTATATTTGCAGTAAAGAATTTAGGAGTAAACTTAGTGAGCCACAGAACTGGCAATGTCCAAAAATAATGTATAGGTTTGCTGCTCTTACTGAAAATCTAAGCCATTGTAGCTCAAATTATCCTGTGTGAACAGAACAGAATAGCTCCCAAATTTTAAATATAGAATTCAAGAAATCTCATTAATTTTAGGCAGAGAATGCAGAAGCTCCACTGAATCATACATACAGACCTCGAACTCTCTCTTTGATTGTAATGACTGTAAGTATTTCCAGATGTTGAAGAAGGAAATGCCACAAAATAATAGACAGCATTTCACAGAGGATAGAGTATTAAATTACCACTTACTGCTATCAGCTTAGTGTTGGTGAAGCATGCAGTAATGAACCTCAATGATTTATCGCCTTACTACACTTGCTCTCAGTGTAGCAATTAAACATTTAAACATTTTAAAACTTCATTTAATAGGCAAGGCTAAGATTTTGTTGTGAATTTTAGTTCTACTTATAAAAAACAAAACTATATTCCGTCACTATGCCATAAATTTTGAAATTCAGAATGATCTTTGATCTTTTGACCCTTTCCGACAACCAATCTGAATTTTGCATAAACACATCAGAGGAAGGAAAAACGTATCTTAAGGGAGGCACCCAGATTGCAAAACTTGGTTCCTCATGACACTGGGAGCAGCCAGGAGCTGCAAAGCTATTGCTGTGCTGTCATAGCAACTTTACACTACTGGAGTTATTATACTTACTGCAGAATAAGTTTTAAAGAGGCTACCATCTCTGCTAAAATTGCAAGCCAAGGAATGCAATATCAAAATGTTTAGCTTGAGATGTTATCTTTTGTGAAATGAAACCTCAAGGTCATCATGTAACTGATCCTAAACAAATTTATTTGTAGGGATAATTGGTTTCAAAGTCTTCTTTGTCGCATTTAGCCTTTAACTGGTTTGTCCACTGTCATGCTATTGGATCAGAATCCCAAAGTGCCATGAATATATTTCGTTTTTAATTCCAGAATGTATTTTATATAAAGAAGATTGCGACTTACAGAAAACATGAAGACTGGGTGTAAATTCAGTGCTTTTGGCAAAAGCCTGCCTGGGTCTCATAGAATGTTAAATCCGTAAAGAGTCAGGAAAATCTCAACCAGAGGATGGAATCTTATGGATTTTTGTTAGATATAGGTCACATTGAGTTTCTTGGAGGAATTCTCATCACAAAGCTGGGTGGATTTTCTCATCAAATTTCACCAAACTTGTCACATTAATTGTTATTCCCATCCAATGGCATTGATCATGTCGGATTTTGTTCTCATCCTATAATTTTTCCTGTCTTGAACCATCACTCACCAAATATTCCTGAATTGACCAAATTCCCTCATGCAGGTGGCATTTTAAAGGCCATTGTGCAACAGACAAGCACTTTCAGTCCAGAGCCGCTCTCCCTGGTTCCTGACATTTTCCTCAGACTTGACAGACAGCGGGGAAACAGTATCTCACTTTTTTGGTTGGATCCTGATGCCCCTGCTGGATAGAGTGGGAATTCCTCTTTCTCCCAGGACTAGAACTGGAAGCCACAACACCAGACCAAAGCAGCCTGGTCAGAGGCTGTTGCCCAGTATAACTTCCTGGAGGAATGCCAAGCATTCACAAGGGTGGGATCCTTTTTAAATTAATTTTGCTGCAACCGACTGAGGGGCCTTGTTGATCATGAAGGGTACCAGTTCATCCCTCCTCACCCAGGAGCAAAGGCATGTGGGGTATCCATCTGGACCTGTAATAACTTGTGGAACCTCTCCCAGGCTCTGAGCATACCAGCACATCATCCTTTTCCCATGCTTTTCCTCCTGTAGCCAGTTCGATAGGACTGCCTTTCTGAGGTATAATTCTTGGCAATCTAGTCATAGGCAGTACACCTCCAGCAATTGGTTGCCCTCTTCTTTCTTGTTCATATGTAGCCCTTGAAGAAATAAGAAAGATGTAGTTGCATTCCTACCGGGCTCATCCATTGGCAACTGCTGCTTGATTTCAAATGGTCTTGCAATGTTCTTCACTCAGCTATTGGCTATTTAGAGCACTAAGACTGACATAAAAACCAAAAGAACTGCAGATGCTGGAAATCAGGAACTAAAACAGAAGTTGCTGGAAAAGCTCAGCAGGTCTGGCAGCATGTGTGAAGAAAATCAGAGTTAACGTTTCAGGTCCAGCGACTCTTCCTCAGAACTGAATGGTCACTGGGCTCAAAACATCAACTCTGATTTTTCTTCACTGAGACTAACATACTTCAGTTGCAGGTCAATTTGTTACTTGTCAAATACCCAACACCTCCTCTGCACAGATAAGCCAAAGAATGATTCATATACCTTTCAAACTGCTGTTCCTTTTCTCACTTGCCATTTCCAATCTGTAAATATATATGTTGCATTATATTTTCCTTGCATTTTAGAAACTAATAAAGTCACTCTTCATTTGTAAGAAAATATCCTGGAATAGTTCTATGAACTTGCCTCACAGGTATGTCACCAATGGACGCTGTAATGAGCAGCAAGTGGAAAAAGAAGCATTAAATCAGACAGAATACAAATGAATCTGATTGCCCACATCACAGTATCTGTTATAGTATGAACTACTGGTGGCTTGTGACTGGAATAGAGTGTTTCCACCATTTCTTGTCTTTTGATGTCTTCCCAATTAACTTGTTCAGAGATTGCATTATGTACGGGAGCAGTTGGGGCTTGAACCTGGGCCTCCTGTCTTAGAGATAGGGACACAACCATTGCACCACAAGACCCACTCAATTCTCCTTTCTATTTTGAGTCTAAGGTCCAAATAAGCAGCCATAGTGGAGAATAAACGACTATTAAATTTTCATACGAGGCACTCGAGAACAAGACGTCATTTATTGCATGATAACAATAGCGATAGGTTGCATTGATTGGTTAGGTCTGATAACAAAAGCCATCAGGAGCAGAATGGCAATGTCTGACTCTACTGGGATCCTGTGCTGGACTCCTACACCTCTACTCTAAAACCGTGGGGCATCCCAAGGCTGGAGGGAGCTTATTACAGCTTCAGCATTAACTCTTTCATAATAAGACCGTGAGACATAGGTGCAGAAATTAGGCCATTCGGCCCTTTGAGTCTGCTCCGCCATTCAGTCATGGTTGAAATAATCACTTGTATGCAATAGCATCCTGATTTTAAGATGCGGCTTTCAGCATCAGCTTCAAGAAGGGAAATAAGACGAACATACTGCATTTTCTGCCATATAAGGAAGGTCTTGATGGCAATAGCATGCAGTTTGATGCAAGGATTGGCTGAGACAATCAGAAGCAACATTCTGTGCCAAGGACATGGATATATGGCCAGAAAACAAATTATGATCAATAGAAGGGGAAGAGTAAGCATGAATCTTTACACAGCTGAGAAGTTCTTTGTTTGGTCTGTGGCTACACCCTACTGTTTCCTGTCACTCACTGTCCTTTGCCTATTCAAATGACATTTTGTAAGTTTAAAGCAAACTTCAAGTCCCAATAGCTTACAAGCCACAGAAACATTACTTTAGCCAATGCAAAAATGTGATGCTTGAAAGAGTGCTAACTTTGTACCACACTCACAGCCATTATTTAATTTAAACATTCTGCATCATTTTTATGATAATGGGAACAGAATTGTGCAATTGCTGTGAGGTGGGAAGGTGCAGGGATTGACAGTGGGAGGCTGGGGAGAAAGGGGTATTTTAATGACGGCGGTATTTGTGAATATATCAGATTTTGCACACGGAGAGGGAGCATTTTATTGGAGATCGCCACAGATGATGTAAGAAGAGTCTATAGTCAATAAGAGATTCATTGGAAGAACAGGCACAACAGAACAATTTGAAATCACAGAAACAAAGAAACAAAGAAACCTACAGCACAGGAACAGGTCCTTCGGCCCTCCAAGCCTGCGTCGATCAAGATCCTCTGTCTAACCTGTCATCTATTTTCTAACGGTCTGTGTCCATTTGCTCCCTGCCCATCCATGTACCTGTACAAATATATCTTAAAAGATGCTAACATGTCTGCGTCTACCACCTCCGCTGGCAACGCGTTCCAGGCACCCACCACCCTCTGTGTAAAGAACTTTCCACGCATATCTCCCTTAAACTTTCCTCCTCTCACTTTGAACTCATGACCCCTAGTAATTGAGTCCCTCACTCTGGGGAAAGCTTTTTGCTATCCACCCTGTCCATACACCTCATGATTTTGTAGACCTCAATCATGTCCCCCCTCAATCTCTGTCTTTCTAATGAAAATAATCCTAATCTATTCAACCTCTCTTCATAGCTAGCACCCTCCATACCAGGCAACATCCTGGTGAACCTCCTCTGCACCCTCTCCAAAGCATCCCTATCCTTTTGGTAATGTGGTGACCAGAACTGTGCACAGTACTCCAAATGTCCTATACAACTGCAACATGACCTGCCAACTCTTGTACTCAATACCCCGTCCGATGAAGGAAAGCGTGCCATTTGCCTTCTTGACCACTGTATTGACCTGTGTTGTCACCTTCAGAGAACAATGGACCTGAACACCCAGATCTCTCTGTTCATCAATTTTCCCTAGGACTTTTCCATTTACTGTATAGTTCGCCCTTGAATTTGATCTTCCAAAATGCATCACCTCGCATTTGCCCGGATTGAACTCCATCTGCCATTTATCTGCCCAACTCTCCAGTCTATCCATATTCTGCTGTAATTTCTGACAGTTCCCTTCACTATCAGCTACTCCACCAATCTTAGTGTCATCTGCAAACTTGCTGATCAGACCACTTACACCTTTCTCCAGATCATTTACATATATCACAAACAACAGTGGTCCCAGGACAGATCCCTGTGGAACACCACTGGTCACAGGTCTCCAATTTGAGAAACTCCCTTCTACTACTATTCTTTGTCTCCTGTTGCCTAGCCAGTTTTTTTATCCATCTAGCTAGCACACCCTGGACCCCACATGACTTCACTTTCTCCATCAGCCTGCCATGGGGAACCTTATCAAACGCCTTACTGAAGTCCATGTATAAGACATCTACTGCCTTTCCCTCATCAATCAACTTTGTCACGTCCTCAGAGAATTCTATTAAGTTGGTAAGACATGACCTTCCCTGTACAAAACCATGTTGCCTATCACTGATAAGCCCATTTTCTTTCAAATGGGAATAGATCCTATCCCTCAGTATCTTCTCCAGTAGCTTCCCTACCACTGACGTCAGGCTCACCAGTCGATAATTACCTGGATTATCCTTGCAGCCCTTTTTAAACAAGGGGACAACATTAGCAAGTCTCCAGTCCCCTGGGACCTCACCCGTGTCGAAGGACGCTGCAAAGATATCTGTTAGGGCCCCGGCTATTTCCTCTCTCGCTTCCCTCAGTAACCTGGGATAGATCCCATCCGGACCTGGGGACTTGCCCACCTTAATGTCGTTTAGGATACCCAACACTTCCTCCTTCCTTACGTCAACTTGACCTAGACTAAGCAAACATCTATCCCTAACCTCAACATCTGTCATGTCCCTCGCCTTGGTGAATACCGATGCAAAGTACTCGTTAAGAATGTCACCCATTTTCTCTGACTCAGCGCATAGCTTTCCTTCTTTGTCCTTAAGTGGGCCAATCCTTTCTCTAGTTACCCTCTTGCTCTTTATATGTGAATAAAAGGCTTTGGGATTTTCCTTAACCATGTTTGCCAGCAATATCTCATGTCCTCTCTTAGCCCTCTTAATCCCTTTTTTCAGATTCGCTCTACATTCCAGATATTCTTACAAAGCTTCGGCTGTCTTCAGTCGCCTAGACCTCCATGTATGCTTCCTTTTTTCTCTTGGCTAGTCTCACAATTTCACCTGTCATCCATGGCTCCCTAATCTTGCCTTTTCTATTCCTCATTTTCACAGGAACACGCCTCTCCTGCATGCTAATCAACCTCTCCTTGAAAGCCTCCCACATATCAAGTGTGGGTTTACCGTCAAGCAGTTTCTCCCAATCTACATTCCTCAGATCCTGCCGAATCTTGATATAGTCAGCCTTCCCCCAGTTTAGTACTCTTCCTTTAGAAGATAGCTGACTTCCCACAGATGGTTCACCATTCTCTTTTCTTGCATCCCTTCGAATCTTGCTCAATGATTTGAAAAATGCCCTCACTCAGGACCACTTAGTCGTTATGACCAGATGAGCTTCGCCCACTTGGTACTGGTTCCAGAAGTGACACCTCAAGTTGTTAAGACTGCAGATGAGGACAGATGAGCTCGCTCCTCTTCATTCACTCGTCCCCTTGGTTTGTTAGTTTAAAAAGCATAGCTTCCCTTGTGGATATCTTCCTTCCAGACTGAAATGGAATTATGTTTTAAAAGGAATTCATTTTAACCAGCTTTTCTTGAATTGCCAGAAAGAGTAAATTTCTGAATTACTATACACAAGAAGAAACACCAACCCAGTGCATATATACATTGATCACAAATTAAAGGTGAGTCCAACAAGTTACAAATTGAAAAAAATACGGATCAATCTCTGAGTTGCTCTTGAAGCGAGGAGTGTTTATTATTGTGGGCATTGCAATGGAGGTTACCATAATATTGACATTAATCGGTGAACAGTCAGCTTAATGATCCTTAGTTTTGTAGGTTGGTTAAGATTCTGTTGTTCTGATGCCTTTCAACCATTATTCAGTTCCAACCTTCTGGGTGAGGCAGCATCCTTTGTGGCAGCATTTCCTGTAGAACGGATTTGTACCACCCGGAATTATAAAGGATCTTTACCTGCAATACAGCGTAACTAGGGGATTGTCTTTCAATTGTGCCTGTCACTGCATGCTAACACTCAAAGACAGGCTGATGCACACATTAGTGTTTAGCCCCAGTAGTCCATTTCAGTAGAGTTGAAGCTGGCTTTTGAACTCCTTTCCTCCTGTATCTCTCAAAAGAGAAAATAAAGTCTTTCTATAAACTGGGACATGATCCATAGGTGCTGGTTTGCTGTTTTCAACCTCTCATTATCTTTGTAATTAATTCTCTCCCTGCTTGAAGATTCCTTAATGATTCATATGGGTGGCATTCAACCTGCTTCACACAGGGCTTTGCCAGACAGCCACTATTCTACAGCTTTACTTTTCTGTGGCAATTGTCCTTTTAAAAACAACACATACTAGAATTTGAAGAAAATCATGTCTTTAAACACTTTGGGGTTCTGATCCATCGTCATAACACTGTACAGATGCCAATGAAGATGCCAGCCTCTGAATAATGTGACTCTGTCTATCAAAGTGATTAGGTGCCCCATGGCACACATCAACAGAATGTCTGACATTTCTTTTGTAATTTCAAGATTTGAATAGGGACTTGCATAAGCATCAATGGCAGAAATAAGACCAATTGCTTCTTCAATCCTATTCCACATTCAGCAAGATCAAGGCTGATCTGTTTGTGTCTTGAACTCCACATTCCCATCTACCCTTTGATAACCTTGGATCGCCTTGTCTAACAAGAATCCAACTACTACTGCCTTAAGAAAATCAACGACGTCTACTCCACTGCCTTCTGAAGTCATACAACACTCTGAGAGAAAAAGAAATCCCCTTTATCCATCCTAACAGGGTTACCACTAATTTTAACACAGAGTCCACCAGCTTTGGACTTGCCCCCTAACCCACTTGTCTGCTCCAACAGTTTTTCTTTCTTCCTTTCTCACTTTTTTTTCTTTCTCTTAGTTTCTTTAAGTTTTATTTCTCTAATTACCTCCTCGAGGGAGCTCAGTCATGGAGGCAGTGGCTGCGATGGCAGTGGCGGGGGTCCCAGGGCAGGGACTTGGGCAGTTGGCCATGAGGTGGTTGGCGTGCCAGGGCAGAACTCTGGCAGTTGGTGGCATTGTGGAAATGGCTGGGGGTCTGGAGTGCCACCAGAGTGGGACCATGGTGAGGTGGTTGCTGAGCCTGAATGGTGGCCAGCAGTGAGGAAGCAGGGAGATCAAGGTATCAACCCAGGGCAGGGGGCAGATTGAGCCCTCGTGGGAAAAGTCTTGTGTGGAGTGACTGCGTCTCCATGGTAAGCCTCTAACACTGACACCCCTCCAAGGATGCCTTCTCAGTCCCTACTGTACCCCCGTACACCCACGACTGTGTACCAAATTCCAAATGAACGTCATCTACAAGTTTGCTGATGACACCCACATGGTAGTACGGATATCGAGCTGCGATGAATCAGAATACAAAAAGGCAATAGAGTGCTTCATGCCGTGGAGCAATGATAACAATCTTTCTCTCAACGTCAGCAAAACAAGCAAACTGATCATCAACTTCAAGAAGAAAGGAGGAGGACACACCCCCACTACATCAACAGAGCTGAGGTGGAGAGTGTCAAGAGTGTCAAGCTCCTAGGAGTGACAATAAACAATGATTTGGCCTGGACTTCCCACATAGATGCAGTGGTCAAGAAGACACAATAACACCTCTGAGGTAACAAAGTGTGAAGCTGGATGAACACAGCAGGCCAAGCAGCTGTCTAGACCCGAAACGTCAGCTTTTGTGCTCCTAAAATGCTGCTGGCCTGCTGTGTTCATCCAGCTCCACACTTTGTTATCTCGGATTCTCCAGCATCTGTAGTTCCCAATATCTCTGATACAACAAGACCTCTCCTTTCTCAGGTGGCTTAGGAAATTTGGCATGTCCATAAAGACCTTCGCCAACTTCTCCAGATGCACTATAAAGAGTATTCTATCCGGCTGCACAATGGCCTGGTACAGCAATTACTCTGGCCAGGGTCATAAGAAACAACAGAAAATTGTGTGCAAGACCTGAACATCACAGAGGGCAACCTCCCATCCATGGACTCCACTTACATTTCTTGTTGCTGCAGAAAGGACCCCTCCCACCCTTGTATGGCTCTCCTCCAACCTCTTCTGTCAGGCAGAAGATCCAGAAACTTGAACACACACCAACATGCTTAAAAACAGTTTCTTTTCTGCTGTTATTAGATGAATGAACAGAATCTCTAACTTAAAATAATATTGATCTTGCTAGTGTTGATCTTGCTTTGCGCACCTCCTTTGCAGCTGTAACACTGAATGCCTTTGTCTGTCTAAGCACCCTATGACCTGGATGTCTGTGTGTTTGCTATGATCTGCCTGCACTGTTTGCAAAACAAAGTTTTTCACTGTGCTTAGGCACATGTAACTACAATAAATTAAATCAAATTAAGAAAGAAAGATCTGTAATTTGGACCTTTTAATTTTATGTCTTGATTACCACTTTACACTGAAAAGAACTGTACGTTGAACTTTTAACTAATTTCTTTATTTTTCTACATTTTACTGAACATTCGTACCTAGGCACCTTGTATGTGAGACTGTGCTGTGAATGGTGACATGGTAAACTTTTCACTGTCCCCCTCTATCCCTGGACTTGGGGACACATGACAAAACACCCTGATTCTAATTCAAATTCTAATCAGATTCAGAAAGTCATAGAGCTGTACAGTTCAGCTTGTCCATGCCAAACAGTTATTCTACATTAATCTAGTCTCATTTACCAGCATTTGGCCCATATCCTTCTAAAACCCTTCCTATTCATATACCCATCCAGATGCCTTTTAAATGTTGTAATTGTACCAGCCACCACTATTTCCTCTGGCAGCTCGTTTAATCTATGCACCATCTATATGAAAATGTTACCCCTTAAGTCCCTTTTAAACCTCTCCTCTCTCACCTTAAACCTATGGCTTCTACTTCTGGACTCGCCCGCCCCAGGAAAAGACAGTGACTAATCACACTATCCACGCTCGTCATGATTTTATTAACCTCTATAAGGTCATCCCCTCAGCCTCAAACACTCCAGAGAAAATAGCCCCAGCCTCTTCAGACTCTCTTTATAGCTCAAACCCTCCAACCCTGGGAACATTCTTGTAGTTTTTTTCTGAACCCTTTCCAGTTTCACAACATCCTTCTTATAGCAGGGAGATGAGAATTGAATACAGTGTTCCAAAATGGCCGAACCAATGTCCTGTACAGCTGCAACATGACCTCCCAACTCCTATACTCACTACACTGACCATTAAAGGCAAGCACACGAAACACCTTCTACACTATACTATCTACCTTGGACTTCACTTTCAAGGAATTATGAACTGGTACTCCAAGGTGTCTTTGTCCAGCAATACTTCCCAGGAACTTACCATTACTTAGAGGGAGGCACGGTGGCTCAGTGGTTAGCACTGCTGCTTCACAGTGCCAGGGACACGGGTGCTCTGGTTTCCACCCACAGTCCAAAAAAAATGTGCAGGCTAGGTGTGTTGCCTATGCTAAATTGCCCATAGTGTTCAGGGATGAGTAGATTAGGTGGGTTATGGGGGAATGGATCGGTGTGGACTTGTTGGGCCAAAGAGCCTGTTTCCACACTGTAGGGATTCTTTGATTAAGTGTATACGTCCTGCTCTGATTTACCTTTCCAAAATGCGGCACCTCATATTTATCTAAATTAAACTCCATCGGCCAGTCCTTGGCCCATTGGCCCATCTGATCATGATCCCGTTTTATGTCCATCTTGACATGAACATCCAGGATTTTATATTCTTCATTCAAATCAGCCCTTGTTCTTCTAAGCTCAAGCGAAACAAACCCAGACTATCCAATCTCTTTTAATAAGGCCACCTACTCACTTCAAGTATTCAGGTACATGGTTCCTGTTAACTGCCTTCAACACATTTACACCCTTTTGTAAATAAGGAAACCAAAACTGCACATTGCAAATGGAGAAAAGAGTAAAGCTGGGGAATGAGACATACTAATCTGTGTTATCTTGCATACTTCAAAACAGACATCCTGAATAACTATATGTTCATTTACAGATATTACATTTATTTTATTGGTTTTCCCTTCTGAGACAGTATTTGAGATGTGGTCTCACCAACTCCCTGTATGACTTTTGCATAACCTCGTTAATTTTATGGTCACCTCTTCTCATAATAAAGGATAGCATCTCATTCGCCTTCTTACCTATTTGCTGTATCTACCGCCTTAAGTTTTGTGACTCATGCACAGGAGCACCTAGTTCCTTTGGACCTCAGAATTCTGCATTTACCATTTGACAAAACTGACGTTTTATTCTTCCTGCCAAAGTGAACATCTTCACATTTTCCCACATTACACTCTAGTTGCCAGATTTCTGCAAACTCAATTAACCTATTTACTTTAGTCTACATACTTTTTAAGTCATCTTCACTACTTAATGACTTAGCCTGCAGCTGCTCGGTTATATTCATTTGGAAGAAGAATCGAGATAGAGGAAATGATTCATAGAACCCCTCCAGTGTGGAACCAGGCTATTCAGCCCACTAAGGATGCACCGGTCCTCCGAAGAGCATCCCACCTACACCCACTCCCCTATCCTTATAACTCTGCGAATCCCATGGCTAATCCACCTAATCTACACACTATGGGGACAACTTAGCATGGCAAATCCACCTTTCATGCACATCTTTGGACTGTGGGAGGCAGCTGGAACGCTCAATGGAAACCCACGCAGACAGGTTCAGAATGTGCAAACTTCACACAGACCTTCGCCTGATGGGTCCCTTGCGTTGTGAGGCGATAGTGAGAACCACTGAGCCACAATGCCATCCTACGGAAAGTACTGAGATGGAACCATTGAAAGTTGGGGACTAGCAACAGGAAGGGCAGACTGAATGAAAAAAACTCTTGGCCAGTAAGTGCTCAAGAAGAAGTCTGTGATGTCTATTGTCCCACATTCTATATGAATACTTAGGGAGTATAACAGATCTCTTCCAGTCATTTGGTGATAGGCCTGTGTGAATCTGCATACCAGTGATTCGTGAATGCAACTCTAGTAGTGAGGCAGTGAACCATGTTTTTTCAAGGTTAGTGGCAGCTCCTAGATCATCTATTATGCAGTTACTGACAGGGAGGCCTTATTACCAGAATGAGATTCCTTTATGAATATTTAACTTGCTGTAATACACTCTTTTGGTAATACAGTGTTCATGGAAAGGCTTATGATGGCACAGTGAGGCAGAGAATAGTCACCATCATGTACTGCCATTCTTCTCTTGAGTTTGAAGAGTCTTTAGATATATAGGCAGAATATCAGAGAGGCAGGGAGAAGGGAAGCTTTGATGACACCAAGCATGTTTTACTCTTTCCAAACAGACATCATTCAATTCTTTCTTTAGCAATGCCTACACAATTGACAGTTCATAGAATTCCGTTGTACTAGATGACACATCCCATTTATGTTATGAGAATGGACACAAGTATTACAACCCGATAGTTGCAGATCATCAGCTATAATGCCTTGCTATCATGTCATACTAGCACTAAGTCAACAGGAGAAAATGGAATAATTAGTACGATATTAATATTGAAATAATCACAGAAAAACAAGCAGAGGCGATAGATGCAATTACTGAAAGATATTTGGATCTGGAAATTATGCTCAAAAATTTGAGAACTGCCAATATATTATCTCTATTCAGAAGAAGAAAGCAATTAATAATAAATTATTGTACAGCCATCTAATATTGGACTTGTAGTTTTTGATTTCTGTTCTTAACTGCATTTCCTAACTATCCAACTCCATTCCTCGTCCTGACAGCAGTCTGAGATTAAACTAGTCAGTTTGTAAACTTGGCGTCACATTTGGTCCTGTGTCATTTCTAACACAACCTTTACCCACCTGTTTACATGTTCAACTCTGACCTCATCTGAGCTTATTTACTGCTGGACCTTCTCTCCATATTAGATTCACTCTAGACTTGATGATTCTGGTGCACTCTCATATTGTTTCTACATTCCACCCTCCGTAAATCTGAGGTCATCCAGAACTCCGCTGGCTGGGTCTCTACACCGGAAGTGCCCGTTCTGCTCTGACTCTGAGCTTGCTGTCCCTCATTGGCTCCCATTCAGCAACGTCTTGATTTTAATATTCTCATCCCTATTTCCAAACCTCTCCACGGCTTTGCCAATATGTGATGTCCTTTAAATCTCACCAGCTTTTGATTTGATTTGATTTGGTTATTCGAAGTCTAACTCCAGAAGCTTGAGAAATTCAAAAATTCTCTGTAATTCTTAGCTCAAAAATAAATTGAATATACATTTGATGAAGTATTAATGCCTGAAACAAAGAGGTATTAAATTAAAAGGTTAGAAAAAATGTATTTGGACAATTCAAATGCTTTTGTAAATGGTAGATTATTAAATATACTTTACTCTACTGATAGCCAGGTAGACAGCAATCAGGAATATTGTCTTGTTTTCATTATATATACCTATACTTGGGCTGCTATACCACAGGAGAGCTTCCTGTTTCATAAACACATTAACTAAACTAACTAAAATTGTTCTATTTAAAAATGCCAGTTAGACAACCTTTGGAAAGGTTAAGATTTCCGTTCTCATAACAGGCCTTGATTGTTTGTCTGGATGACTAATATGATCACATCTTACTACTGAACCTTAAAACTATCAAAACAGTAACATTAGGTTATAAACAATGCAGGGATAATGATGTTACCATTGTCCCTTGGGCCTCAAAGAATCTTGTCAAACTGAATTGTGAAGCTAAGTCTACCCAAATAGTTTACTTTGTTATTACTAACATACTATAAGACCAGGCCTGTAGAAAATCATTTTATCAGCATCTAGACAATTTATGTTGTTGTTGGTAGCTTGTTGATCTCCAGTGGTTTATCTTCCTGTGTTGGACAGCCTGGAGGTTATTTCTAGAGACTGAAAAGCAGTTATGTGCATTTTTCCTGTCTGTCTGTAAAAGGATATTGTGTGCAGGTGTTAGATATCCGTAGAGATGACAATTTGGAGGCTCTCCTCTGTACGCACAAAGATTAGACATTGTTGGAACCAGAAAAGAAGGCAATGCAGTCCGGTAAGAGTTCTGCAGCTTTGAATTAGACTCTATTTTACTGAAACTGCCTCCATCTGCAAATGTAAGGCACCTGCAACATTTTTGCTCGAGTATAAAAGCTTCAAAATCATTTTCTGTTAAATAAAAACAAATTAATGTTCTTTCTTGACAATACTGACTTTTCCTTAAAGATGGATCATGTTTAAATGACAGCTTTGGAAGCAGGTGCACCAGTACTTTATATCGGAGACAGCAAGAACTGCAGGAGCTGGAGTCAGAGTCGATACAGAGTGGAGCTGGAGGAACTCACAGGTCAGGCAGAATCAGAGGTACAGGAGAGTCGATGTTTCAGTCCGAGACCTTCTTCGGGACTGATAAAGCAAGGACTGATGAAGGGTCTAGGCCCGAAATGTCGACTCTCCTGCTCCCCTGGTGCTGTTTGACCTGCTGCGTTCCTCTTGCTCTGTGCTGTATCGCCCAGTACTTTATATTGTAGTTTGCCACTGTTCTGCATTTGACTCACATTGAGTCATAAGTCATTGTCATGTTCATATAATTCCTGGAAAAATAACAGAAGTTGCTGGAAAAGCTCAGCAGGCCTAGAAGCATCAGTGAAGAAAAATCAGAGTTAAAGTTTTGGGTCCTCAGGAGGAAGGGTCACTGGATCCAAAACGTTAACTTTGATTTTTTCTGCCTGGATACCTGCTTTCCTAGTAACTGCTTGCAGTGTCAGAGCTCAGAGGAGAGAAATTGTTTTGGAAGTCTTCTGTCACGCATGTGGATGTGACCCATCCAAAACACTGTAACCAGTGACTTGGATGCTGGGAATTTTGGCCTGAAACAGGTCACTGATATTGGGCATCTATCATGCCAGTGGATTTGTAGGACTTTGTGGGAACATCATTGGTGTTGCTTCTCCGGGAATTTGAGATGCCTGCCCTACACTGTTTGTGTTGCCACCATATATAGAAGGGCAGGAATACTGCTGCTCTGCAGATCGTAATCTGGGTACAGTGTTTGAGGACATTGTCATCAACACTTTTTTCCTCAGATGCCAAGATTTGCACTGGCACACTGAGAACGATGTTGAATTTCCTTGGCAATGTTTGCCCTTGCTGAATGGAGGTTCCTGAAGCATGAGAAGCGACCCACGTTGCCCAGTGGCTTGCCAAGAAATTGATATTCAGGGGATAATGTTGCGCAGGGGGAGGATTTTTGCCTGCTGGATGTTTAGTCCGAGGTCCATTCTCTCATATACCTCCCTGAGTGCTTCGACCATGGTTTGGAGCTTGGCCTCTGAGTTTGAGCATCAACAAGTGCTGTCTACATATTGCAGGTCAGTGACAAAAATTGGGGTTCTCTTAGCTCTGGGTAGGAGGTGCTGCAGATTGGTAAATGTCTCCCTCAACCTGTAGAGAAGCTTGACCCCGGCAGTCAGCCTAATGTATTAGGAGTTGAGTGTTGTGGTGAGGAAGATGTAGAACTGCACGGTGCAATGGAACAGTCTTATATGCTCCCAGTGTGCACATATATCGAACCTGTGCTGAATCTGAGGTGAGGTTCATGGCTTGTCATGCAACAGGCAGAGAAGGATGATGAATATTCTGTAGGCAAACACATTTGAAGAAGGCAATCCATGATTTCTCGGGGTTGACACAATCAAATTCTTTGTGAGGTGAAGGTTATTACTGTGCTTTGCAATTCCCTTGAACTCATCTCGTTGATAAGATTGTGTCCATTGTGCCTGTTGATGGGTGTAATCTGCACGGTGACTCTGTGAAGTGATCTTCAGCAAGTTGAAGAAGTTGATTATTGCCTGTGCTGTTGTTACTGCAATTGGTTTTATCTCCTTTCCTGAAGATGGCCATGAGGGCATCTTGGAAATTCTCTGGTATGCTCTTCCCCTTCTAGATGAAGTCATTGACTAGGATGCTTCTTTGTTGCATTTCAAAGCTTTGGTGAAGATTCAATCTACACTCATGGTCTTGTTGGTTCTCAGTTGTCAAATAGAATTATAGAATCCTTACAGTGTCAACAGAGGGCTTTTGGCCCATTGAGTCTGAACCAGTCCTTCCAAGAGCAACCCAACTAGACCCTAACCCCACATTAAACATGGCTAATCCACCGAGCCGACACATTCCTGGGCAGTACAGGGAAATTTAAGGTGGCCAATCCACCAAACCTGCACATCTTTAGACTGTGGGAAGAAACTAGGACAGCCAGCAGAAACCCATGCTAATGCAGGGAGAAGATTGAAACTTCACACAGACAGTCCCTGAAGGGTGGAATTGAATGGCTTTGAATGGCTTTTACAGTTTTATGTTGAGTTTGGATTGTACTGACATGGTGGTGGGTGGTGTGCATTGGAATGTGTTTGAGGGCACCCACATCAAAGAATTTTCGGAGATTGTTGAAGTGCACTTTCCAATTAGCTGTCCTTGATGAGTGTCACTTCTTTCTTAGCTTACTGTGGGCTAAGTACTTGCATATTTGAGTGGTAGATGGTCTTAACTGATATGAAGTAGCCATGCACGTTATGACAGTGGGCAGTTGCTAAGTGTCCTGTGCTCTTTCTGCACCCTATCTATTCTTCAGGTCACATACTTCTTTTATTGTGCCTCGGCATTAATTTTCTAAAGATTTGCTTCCTTCCCCTGGGTATTCGTTGTGCTTGCAGTTCAGGAATGCCTTGCATTTGTGATTTAGTAGCTCCTGGATCTCCTGGTCATTCTCATTAAACCCATCTTGATTTTTCTTGGTTGAGAAACTTAGTGTATCCTTGGAAATGCTAATTTTCTTAGATTTAAGAGTGGAGGAGGTAATGGGACATTCTTTGGTTTCTGCCTGTTAAGCATCTCCAGCGCTGATCAAATAAATCTTTCTTTGCGGAGTCCTAGTGTCCATCAGCATTGAATTTCCTGTGACAGTGCTTGAGCAGCTGCTGGCTTTGGGCCAGGTTGGCGAGGATACTGCATTGGATTAGGCGGTGGATCATTCTGCACTTGTCAGCTCTGCCATGGTATAGCCCATGTGAGTATCCTTTAATCAAGCAGACCCCAACATCCAGAATAAAGGTCTTGTTGTGAGGCCTTGTACTTGTCTCTGACAAAGCAGGGTATTCATTATGAGCGGACTATTTTCCAGGCATTTTATGCAGGTATTGGTGTTGGACTAGGGTGGACAAGGTTGGAAGTTGCATGATACCAGGTTATAGTCCAATAGGTTTATTTGAAATCACAAGCTTTTGAAGGCTGCTCCTTCATCAGGTGAAGTGCAGTGAAACATGCAAGCACACAATTTATAGGAAAAAAGATCAAAATATTGTACAAATGGTATGAGTGGAGTGTTGAAAGGCTGAATAACAAGTCTCTGCAGGTGATCAAAAGTGTCAGACAGTGTGAGTAAAGTGTCAACAGCTGATGAACAAGTGAAGGGATTACCTATAATTGAGGCAGAGAGAGTTACAAAACATTAAAAATAAAATGGTGCTGGAGACGAAACAAATGACTGATAATAACATGATAGGCATAAGAATCGCATGCAGAGGGTCTAGCCAAAGTAACAGATAATCCAAAACTGTCAGTACTAATTAAGGTAGACAGATCACAACAAGTTATCAAGATGCTGGTGTGAAAACAGAACAGTAAGGAAGATTTAACAAATATAGAATAGTGCGGTGGGGTTACATTTAATGTGGCACGGACCCAAGATTGTGGTTGAGGCCGTCTTCATGGGTATGCAAATGGCGATCAGTTTCTGCTCGGTAATTCTGTGTTGTTGTGTGTCTCGAAATCTGCCATGGAGGACACTTACCCAATGACAAGTTGAAGGTTGTGAAATACATGGCATAGTTTCTCCACTCCAGGGAGTTACTGGACAACGAAGGGAACTCTATCAGTTGTGTTCTGTGCCTGTCTTCTGAGGAGGTCATTGCGGGTTTTTGCTATGACTTGTCAGATCTGGCGATCGATAAGCTGCGCATTGTATCCTATTCAACATCTTTAGGTGTCTGTTGCATTCCTCCTTGTATGAGCAGAGCCTATATATACACAGAGCTTGTCTGTAGTGGATGGTTGCTTTAACATGCTTCGGCTGGAACCTAGAGAAGAGCAGCATTGAGAGGTTATCGGTGGCCTTGCAGTAGAGTGAAGTACTGAGGTGTCAGTCCTTGATGGAGATGCTTATGTCCAAGAATGACACTAATTCTAAACAGTAGTGTGTAGTATGTCTGATTGCATGATGAAACTTCTTGATGTCATTGTTTAGTGTTTTAGTGATTCTTTGCCATGAGCCCAAGAGTAGAAAGTGTTGTCGATGTAGCTGGTGTAAAGCATTGACTGAAGGTCCTGTGCAGCAAAGAAGCCTTGCTTGAACTAGTGCATGAAAATGATGGCATATTAGGGAGCAAATCCGGTGCCAATGGCTGTTCAGTGTGTCTGGATGAAGAACTAATTGTCGAAGATGAAGACATTGTGGTCGAGGACGAAGCAGATGAATTGTAGGGTGACATCTGGAAATTGGCAGTTGGTGGTATTGAGTACTGATGAAGTTGCAATGATGCCATCGTCAATGGGGGATGCTGGTGTAGAGTATCGAAATGTCCATTGTGACAAGGAATGTTCCTGGTTTGACTGGTCCATAGGTGCTGAGTTTCTGTAAGAAGTCTGTAGTGTTGCAACAGAAGCTGGGCATTCTTTATATATTGGGTTTCAAGATGGCCTTGACATGCCCAGAGAGGTTCTCACACAAGATCCTGTTGCCTAATACAAATAGATGTCTGAGTGTGTTGGCTTTGTGTATCTTTGGAAGGCAGTAGAAGTCTTCTATGTGAGAAGTACACAGGGTGAGATTGTACAGGATACTCTGAAGGCCTGGATCAAAGGTCTTGATTAGTCTTTTGAGTTGACGGGTGTGTTCTTGGTTGGATCGGCAGCTAGTTGTCTGTAGAGTTCCTGGTTGTATAATTGACAGTATGCTTCTTTGCAGTAATCCATTCTATTCTGTTTGACGATGGTTTGATGACGATGTTGTGGTTGGACTTGAGAGCATGGATGGCATTGCATTGTGCCTTGGTGATGTTCTGCACCACAGGTTGATGAATCTGGTATTGATGCATCTCCTGATGGCATGAGCCCATGTGTTGAGTTTAGGGCAGCGGCCTTCTGGAGGTGTCCAGTTTGATTCTTTCTTCTTCGGTCACAGCACTGCAGATCTGTCTGTCAACTGTTCCAGTTCGTTAGTTGTCTCATTGGGCTTGCTCCTGATGTCTTGGAGTTTGTGGAAGAATTTCTGGAGCCTCATTCAACTGATGAATTCCTCTGCAAGACCAATGGGGTCCATTTTGGTAGTGGGGCAGAAATTGAGCTCTTGGCTGAGAAATTTGAGTTTGACTAGTTGAAGGGTGTGGTCAGACAAGTTGATGATGGATTACTCTGTGGTGGTATCAATTGCATGGTATGAGGTGGGAGGCTTGGTTACTGCTGGTGGTGATGTGGAGTTTCTCCAGTTTCATGCCCTTGGTGTGCGTGTAGGTGACAGAGTTCTATTGCTTTATCTGCTTGGCAGTGTCACGTAGCTGGTCTGCTGTCCTGAGCGCAAGCTGAGCATATGGAGCCAATTTTAATTTCAAGGTAGCAGTGTCTGCTGTAGAGCTGGTGTACAACAAATGTCACAATGGATGTTTTGGCACTCTATACCAGCATCTCCCACAATGATGGCATTACTACAATAGGCTCAGTACTCAACACCCATGCCCTCTAGTTTTGAACTCCCCAACCCTAGGAAAAAGACATTGACTATTCACCCTGTCCATGCTCCTCATGATTTTATAAACCTCTTTAAGGTCACCCCCTGGCCTCCGATGCTCCAGGGAAAGTAGACCCAGCCTATTTAGCCTCTCTCTATAGGATCAAACCCTTCAACCCCAGCAACATCCTTGTAAATCCTTTCTTCAACCTTTCAAGTTTCACACCATCCTTCCTGGAGAAGTGCAACCAGAACTGAATGCAGTATTCTAAAAGTGGCCTAACCCAATATCCTGTACAGCTGCAATATGTCATCCCAAATCTGATACTCAATGCGCTGACCAATAAAGACAAGCTTTCTTCATTACCCTGTCTACCTGTGACTCCACCTTCAAGGAACTATGAATCTACACCCCAAGGTCTCTCTGTTTGGCAACATTCCCAAGGACCTTACCATTGAGTGCATACGTCCTGCCCTGATTTGCCTGACCAAAATGTGACACCTCACATTTATCTAAATTAAATCCCATCTGCCACTTCTCAGCCCATCTGATCAAGGATGAATTGTACCTGAAAAAAATAGCTTATTCACCTTTAATTGACAGATTTTCAGGATTGAGCGATTCCTAGCTTTCCACTACCTTATCTTAGGGTGGCACGGGACCAGGGGCCTGGGTTTGATTCCACCCTCGCGTGATTGTTTGCGTGCAGTTTGCATTTCTACATGGGTTTCGTCCCACAGCCCAAAGATGTGCAGGCTGGGTGGATTAGTCGAAGGAAATGCAGGGTTACAGGGATGGTATGGGTTGTCTGGAATGCTTTTTGGAGGGTTTGTGGGACCTCAATAGGCCAAATGTCCTGCTTCCACACGATTCTACGATTCTACAGGTGATGAAGTGCTTCCTAACATCATTCCTGAAAGGCTGAGTTCCAGTTTCAAGTCATAACCCCTTGATCTATGCAATCCTGTTGTAGGAAATAATTTCCCTTTATATCATCCCTTTCAAAACCTTTAATCACTGCTGAACCAGACCTGAATGGAAAATTGTTCACTTGATCCTAAATTTAACTCCCCCTGATATTTTAACAGTAAAATAACACAGGTACATTCAGGGCAAGGTGATGATACACTGGTAAGGTCAATAAACCCAGGCCAATATCCTGGGATGAAGGAATGAATTTGAATTCAGTTAAAAAAAGAGACAGGAATTAGAAAGGACTGGCAAGAACTGCAGATGCTGGAGTCAGAGCTAACACACTGATCTAGAGGGGGCCACATCGGGAAGAGCGGTTGCAACAGGCCACATTGATAGATGTGCAGGTAAACCCTTGTCAAATGTGAAAGGTTTGTTTTGCGCCTTGAATGGAGGTTGGGGGGAGGTGTAGAGATGGGTGTGGCACTTCCTGAGCTTGCAGGGAAAGGTGCCGGGGGTGTTGGGGTTATGTGGAGTGTGGAGTGTGGAGCAGACAACTTGGTTGACTGCACCCACTGTTCCTGATGTGGTGACCTCTACGTTGGTGAGACTAAGTGACGACTCGGAGACTGTTTTTTGTACAAGACAAATGGCAACTTCCAGCCGCGAACTGTTTCAACTCCCCCTCCCACTTCCTGGGTGACATGTCCATCCTGGGCCTCCTCCAGTGTCACAATGATGCCACCCACAAACTGGAGGAGCAACACCTCATATTCCACCTCGGGAGTCTATAGCCCAATGTCCTAAACATGGATTTCATCAATTTTAAAATCTCTCCACTACCGGCCTCATCTCATGTCCAACCCTCTCTCTCATCCCCACCTCCTTGACCTGACACAACCTGTCCATCTTCTCTTCTACCTATCCACCCACCCATCCCACTGACCAATCCCCACCACTCCCGACCCACACTCGCCCATCACCATCCAACCTACCTTCCCCAGACCCACCCCTTCTGTCTCCATTTATTTTGGAGGCCCCTTCTACTTACTCCCCCCCATTTCTGATGAAGGGTCTTGACCTGAAACGTCGACTTTCCTGCTCCACTGATGCTGCCTGGCCTGCTGTATTCCTCCAGCTCCACACTGTGTTATCTCTAACCAGGAATTAGAAGCTAGTCTAATTATTTCATTGTCATAAAACACCATCTGATTCATTAATTTACTTTAGGAAGGAAATCTAGCATCCTTATATGGCCTGGTCTACATGTGACTCCAGACCCATAGCAAAGAGGCTAACACTTAAGTACCTTTGAAATGGCCTATATAGCCAATCAGCTCAAGGGCAACCAATGCTGGCCTTGCTGGTGATACCTACATCCCATGAAAGATTGAAGGGAGAAAAATAAGATTTTGTCTTTGCAAGTTGCTAGAGCAATTAGTTTGCTTGGATTTATGTAGTGCACAATGGAATTTTATGTTGACATACAACTCAACTATAATGATCCTGCAGTGGAATGATCTGGTTAATGCTCATTATGAGGGATCTCACATGAAGGATAGTGATGTTACAGGACACAGGGGAGTAGTGCAGTTCCTTGAAGAGAGAAAAAGGGCAAAGAAGCAGCTGCAGTTCAGTCGCTCTTGGGTCTCTATTTATTTACACACTGTTCCTGTTTTATTCTCCCCATGACTGGTTGCTTTGGGATAAACACTCACACATAACTGGATGTGACATGCTCACCTGAGATTTTGACCTGAATGAAATGAACTGTTAAACGAAGCAATACACCTATTTCACTGGGTGCTTCTGTGAATAAACAGCTTCAAACCATGTCATTGTGTTTTATACTCTATCTGAGCTTAAGATTAAGTCGGACTCATTGGTGGATTGTCTAGGGAGCCCTCATAGTTTAATGATCAGTTAATGGACTTGAGGATCTTGAGGGGGGTAGGTCATCAGGCTTCAACGGAGGAACAAGTAGGGGTTGTGCAGAGGGTGTTGGAGAATCACAACGGGGATCTCAATGAAGGAGGGCCTGGGGTCTCAGTGTGGCAACAACCTGGTGTTCGGCATAGCGTTTGGCTGTTGGGTTGGAGATAAATTGTAAATTTGGAAGCTTGGATGTTGGATCATGTCAGAGCCTGGTGGCCATGGATCAGAGCTGTCTGAGCTGAACATGGCAAGAAGTCTATCTCTAAATGATATGAGCCATCTTGACCACTGATTTCCCTGCCAGTATATCAATGTACCCCTGAAGCAGGCATTAGGCCCTTTATTAGTATGTTTGACCTTCTTTAATTTGGCAGGTGACACTTCCATTAGAAGGAAAGCACTGAACATATTTCATCAACTTCCCAACAAGTGGAAATGATGATTTTCCTTAATATTTTCAGCTATTATTGAAAAAAAACCACATTCATCACAGAGTGATCTCAAAAAACCTAACACGTAAAGCATTACTTAGAAGCACAGTAACTGCTGTTAAACAGACAATGGTGAAAATGTAAAGCGAAAGCTGGCCTGACGGCAACGTTTTGAAAAAAGATTGCAATTAGAAGACCTCCAAAACAGAATTTGAAGTACTTTTGCCAGCCAATCAGAGCCTGGTAGTTCCAGCACTTGGAAGCACTCCACCACAGCGCCTCCTGGAGTTGAAGGATCAAAGAGCATCCTGTGGAAAAGGTAAGTGTTCTTGAGGGGGGAAGGGGCCATGGAGCTCAGAAGCTGGGTCAGATGGTGTGACTGTGAGCAGCTGCTTCCTGTCCCATGTTGATGTGCTTGATCCTGCAGAAATAATCACAGTTCAGGGCCACCCAACTTCGACCCTTCAATTCATAGGCAGCCTGCCCTGATCTCCCTGTTGGGTAACCCTTCACTTGTCCTGCCTGAAGTGACAGAAACTTCAGCTCAGGCTGGAAGATGCCCATAAATGGTTGTTAATTACCCACTTCGGGGTTGATGTAGTGATTCGAAGCAGGGCCAGATGGATCTCATTTATAATGAGATCCTTGAGTGAGGCTGCTAACCAGGGCCAATTAGGGAGCCCTGGATGACAGATATAAACAGGAGGTTCAGAAGGTCTCCTCAGTACAGGAAGTGGCTTTGAACTGGCTGCATACAACCCAAGTGCTGTGCACATGTAAATAAAGGGCGGCTGAGTGACAGAGACACCGGCCTCTGTGCAATTATTTCAGTTTCAAATAGAAGGGAAGGGAAAAAAAAATCACACACAGGCCTTCCTATCTGGAGTGTTGCACAGAGGCAGGAATTAAGGCATTGAATAGTAGCCATGACAACAAATGAGTTCATTTGCACGGCATACTGCCTTTTCCCTCATGTGTAGCAGGTCCCAAAGATTCCACCCATAAATTCACCCACTGATGAGCACTGAACTGTTAGAGCCAGGTCTAATTGTGATTTGAACCCTTATTAACAAAGCTTCCCCTTTATTAAGGAGACCGATGCTGGTCAGCAGCATATCTTACCCCCTCAGCACTTCTTTCCGTTTTCTATGGTTTTTCAATAGCGCGTATAAACAATCAACAGGCCACGATGAAAGAACTTTATTAGTGACATTTCTGAATATTCAAGAATGAAACAAATCCATGACCCCCGGGTCACAAAACAAGAATTTCTGCAGTGACAGTTCTTGACTGACCTTTTGAGATAAATGACTTCCTTCTTCCAGCTCTGTCACTGTGACGGGCGCACAGCATAAACATGCGTGAATAAGTGTAACCTTCTCGAAGGGATTTCTGTTATGGTGGTGGCCTGTCAGACAGGAATTAGGTGTGGAACACCAAGCCTGTGTGTTTATATCACTATGGAACGGAATTGTAGAAACAGAGCAGTCCTAATTATCGCAGATGAGATGACAGACTATTTATTTATGCATCTGGGAACTTCACAGTGCTTACAGGAAACACATTGCATCAATGCATTTATTGCCAAGATGCAAGTTTCAAAGAGGCAGACAGGGCCCAAAATACCAGCGACAGCTAGTGTACCAGTTTCCCCGTGATGTTCTCAGTGCTGTCTCTGCTCAGTAGGTGAGAGGGAGCGAAGCAATACTCATGCATCCCCCATTAAGTCCAAAAAAAATATTTTGCAGACCTTATTAGAGCTTCATGAACTGGAATGTGCAGAGGTAATTTGAGAGTTTCTCTGGGCCACCCAGCCTAGTCTCTGATGAGCATCTTGTGGTGCAGTCATAGTGCCCATACCTCTGAGCCAGAAGCCCTGCCCCATTCATGCATCATAACATTTCTGAGCAGGTTAATTAGAAAAATACCCCAGTTCCTTAAAAGTTAATATGGTGTATAGGAGCAGTTGGACATTGTTACATTGATGCTTTTGGTGCAGTATAGATGTGGTGCAGAGTGGGTCGTGTTATGATCTTAGCTGGTGTTACCAATGGGCAAACCTGATCCCAAAATCAAATAAATGATATTTTGTGTCTTCCTAATTTAATGCAGTAGTCTTTCACTGGAATATAGGCATGCCAGGCTACAAATCTGTTAATAATAAAACATAATTTTATTGCACACAAAACAAATAAAAATAAAATAACCAAAAGGAAGCTATCTAAATTAAACACAGTTTGAGCAATTTCAAAATACACAACCATTTACTTGTCAATGCCATCATTTTACAGTTGATTAACATCCAGAAAAGATTTTCTTCCCCGTTTGATCGATAACTTTGACTTAAATAGCTTTGGCAAATAGTGTTATGGAGAAACCAAAGGATTCTACAAGTACATTAAGGACAAAAGGGTTACTAAGGAGAGAATAGGGTCCCTTAAAGATTAGCAAGGCCCACCTATATGTGGAATCGCAGGAGATGGGGGAGATACTAAATGAGTACTTTGCAGCAGTGTTTATTCTGCAGAGGGATAGAGAAGACATAGAACGTGGGGAAATAAATAGCGACATCTTCAAAAGAGTCAATATTAAATGTCTTAAAACGCAAAAAGGTGGATAAATCCCTGTAACCTGGTCAGGTGAACCCTAGAACTCTGTGGGACATCAGGGAAGAGATTGCTGGGCCCCTTTCTGAGATATTTGTACCATCGAATGCCAGAGGTGAGATGCCGGAAGACTGAAGGTTAGCTAGCATGGTGCCACTTTTTCAGAATGGTGGTAAGGAAAAGCCAGGGAACTTTTGACCGGTGACCGGTGGGCAAGTTGTTGGAGGGAATTGTGAGGGATAGGATTTATATGTATTTGGAAAGGCAAGAAATAATTAGGGATCGTCGACATGGCTTTGTGTTGGGAAATCGGGTCTCACTAACTCGATTGAGTTTTTTGAAGAAATAACGAAGAGGATTGATGAAGGCAGAGGTTGGATGTGATCTGTTTGGAATTCAGTAAATTGTTTGGCAAAGATCCTCAAGGTAGACTGGTTAGCAAGGTTAGATCACACGAATACAGGGAGAACTATTCATGTGGATATGGAACTGGCTCAAAGGTAAAAAACAGAGGGTGGTGGTGGAGATTTGCCTTTCACACTGGAGGCCTGTGACCAGCGGTGTATCACATGGATCGGTGCTGGGTCCACTGCCTTTTGTTATCTATATAAATAATTTGGATATGAACATAGGAGGTATTGTTGGTAAGTTTTCAGATGACACTATAATTGGAGGTGTAGTGGACATCAAAGAAGGTTACCTCAGAGTACGATGGGATCGTGATTAAATGGGCCAATAGGCTGAGGAGTGGCAGATGGATTTTAATTTAGAGAAATGTGAGGTGTTGCATTTTGGAAAGGCAAATCAAGGCAGGACAAAAACGCTTAATGGTAAGGTCCTGGAGACCACTAGTTTTGATCAAGATGGATCATCCACTCAGCACTTCTGACTGATGATTGATGTGAATGTTTCAGCCTTCTCTTTTGCACGGATATGGCATGCTCTTCCATCACTGAGGCTGGGGATATCTGTGGAGTATCCTACTCCAATGAGTTATTTAATTGTCCGCCACCATTCATGATTGGATGTGGCAGAACTGCAGAGCTTGGATCTAATCCGTTGATTGTAGGATCACTTAACTCGGTCTCTCACTTGCTGATTATGCAGTTTGGCATGTAAGTTGTTCCTGTTTGGTACCTTCATCAGGTTGACACTTCACTTTTAGGTTCGTCTGGTGCTGCTCCTGGCATGCCCTCCTGCACTCCCTATTGAACCAGAGTTCATCTTCTGGCTTGGTGGTAATGGTTGGATGGGGGATATGCCTGGGTTACGAGGATGCGGATTGTGCTTCAGTACAATTCTCCTGATGTTACTGCTCACGGTGCCTCAAGGATGCCAGTCTTGAGGTGATAAATCTGTTTGATGTCTGTCCCATTTAGCATGGTGATAGTGTCACACAACACATTATTCTCAATGTGGAAGTGCCACTTCACCTCCACAAGGACAGAGCAATTGTTACTCTTAAAGATACTGCCATGAACAGATGCACCTTCAGCCGGCAGATTGGTAAGGATGAAGTCAGTTATGTTTTTCCTTCTTGTTGGTTCCCTCACCATATGCTGTAGATCCAGTCTAGCAGCTATATCCTTTAGGACTGTCCAGCTTGATCTGGAGTACTGCTGTTGAACTACTCTTGTTGGTGAACATCGAAAATCCCATCCAGAGTATATGTTGTGTCTTTGTCACCCTCAATGCTTTCTCCAAATGTTCAACATGAAGGAGCACTGATTCACCAGTTGAAAGAGGACAGGGCTTGATAATCAGCAGGAGGTTTCCTGGCCCATGTATAACCTGAAGTCATAGACTTCAGGGGATCTGGAGTTAATGTTGAGGACTCCCAGGGTAACACCTTCTCAACAGTATGCCACTGTGTGGACATGTTAGCTGGGTCTGTTCTGCCAGTAGGACAGGACATATCCAAAGATGGTGATGGTGATGGCTGAGACATTGTCTGTAAGGTATGGCTCTGTGAGTATGACTATGTTAGGCTGTTGCTTGACTCATCTGTGAGAAGCTCTCCTGATATTCACACTAGACTCCATATGTTAGTAAGGAGGAATTTTCAGGCTCAGTAGGGCTGTTTCTGCCATTGTCTTTTCTGGCCCCAAGGTCATCTGTCTGGTTCCATTTCTTTGCTGAGACCTCACAACAATTGACCAGGTGAGGACAGCAGATTTCTTTCTCTGAAGGGCATTAATGAGCCAAAAGTTTTATTCATACAATAAATTGTTCAATATTATTTTCTTAATTCCAAATAATTTTATTTCATTCGAATTTTGCCATCTGTCATTGTAGGATTCGAACCGGGGTCCCCAGAACATTAGCTGAGTTTCTGGATTAATTGTCTAGAAATAACACCACTAGGCCATTGCCTCCCTCAGTTGCCTGTTTGATATTCTTAAGTGGTTGTAATAAGCTGTTTTTATTTTTTGTAGTCTCTTTTATCAATTCTCAGGCCTAGGTGCTTTGTTCCGTAGGTAGTTAGTTCAAGTTTATGAAAATTCCAGGATTACAGCATCCACCTCAGAAGAACCTCTTCCAAATGGTGAGGTATTCTCTCTGAGCGCCAGAGGGATTCAGTGCATAGTAACCTGAGAATGGTAGATCACCCACCACCCACTTTCACCAGCCCCCTCCCCATCACTCTATTCCCAGTTTGTGCTCCCCAACCCTTTATAGTTCCTGTCTGATTTTCACTGCCTTTGTGGTAAGGGGGAGGGCAGTTCCCGAGAACATCATCGATGCTGATATGATAATTAAAACTATCCTTCATCTACCTTCCATAAATGAAGCTGTTGTTGGCTCTTTGAAACTTGTGCAATTTTCTTTTGAATGATTGAAGTGAATTTTTAAGCGCTGCATGGGTTAGAATCTATTCCAGAAGTTAATGATATTCTCTAAATAAATTCATCTTCACCTACAATTTGAATCGATGCCTTTTTATTTTGTCCTATCTAGCTTAGCAAACCTATAACCAACCAAACAACATGCTTCTTGTTCATTTTAAAATTCTTAATAAAGGTTACTATATGAAGGTTCCAAACTACAAAACTACAGAAATTGTATGACTCAGACTACAGTTATTTTTGGCAGAGGACCAAGCCTTATGTGCAAGAATTTGTCTTCAGAAAAGGATGGAATTGTTTGCCCCTGAAACTGGTTGACCAAGAGTGAAAGATGGATTGCTTTAAGTTAGCCATAAACATCTCAGTCAGACAGAAAGTTTGGGGCTGAGTAACTCATTGCATGTTGTCTCTGTGTTACTGCTACCACATCAATTGAAAGTTTTGGGCGGGCTCACTTCACTATGGAGCTAAATAAGCAATTTGCAATGGATGCAGTGTTGGATATAATGTGCCAATGTCTAACCTGGTCCAAGACTTCGATCTTGGGAGACAGCCAACCAACAGTATCATTTAGTGACATGTTTTTAAAAAAAAAATTGGATTGGCACAGATTATTTCAACTGGCATGGATGTCATGTATAATTTAGTGGCATCCCTTAGATTCCAACTTGATGCAGCACCAGGACTTTCAGGCTTCCTCATTCTCTTGATGCTGCAGATTTAGTTTAGCACAAGAGAGTCCGTTCCTCCAATGCTGTCAGCGAAATTCACTTTGATATTTGAGTATTCTGGCAGGTATAGGAATGGTTTGAATCAATCTAATTTTAATAGTTAATTGTGCCAACTTGCAATATGGATTTTAAAACACCATAAATTTGGCAAAACTACTGACCAAAATGTAACCAGCTATCTGGATAGTTTCAATCTTTTTTCAACGAAGAATTGGAAATAGGAAGTGTCCTCAAACAAAAAGCAGATCTTTGGCAACCCACATTTGGAAAAGAGGACGGTGGCAGCCATTCTACCAGAGAGCCCAAACAACATGATGAGCTAAGGTGAGGATTCACCTTAGTGCAAGAATGAGGAAGGTAAAAAACTATCTTGAAAATAAGAATGAAAAATAAACTTGCAATCCAAAGTAATCGCACAATTTAATTGTTGAGTGCAGTGACATATAGGACTGATTATTGGGAAATATGAGTTAAATCCACAGCAGCATTTAATTAAATATGTCTGAGAACAAAAATTAATTTTAGCAACCATGAAACTTTTAAATGTTCTTGTAACCTGTTATTGCAGAAAGGAAACTTGCAATCTTTACAAGGCCTGGCATATGTATGACAGCAGGCCCACAGATATTTGGTTGACTCTTAAATGCTTTCTGTAATGGCCCACTGAATGACTGAGTTGTGCCTAAAAATGTTGGGTTGCGTTTTATATCTTTTCTCAGCAGTTTGACAAAACTCGTGTGGTCTTTTACCATATTTTACCAAATCTTTCTCATTCTCTACCTACCCTGCTCCCATGGCATCCCTCCTATCCAATTCTAGCTCCACTCTAACCACCCAGTCTTCCTGGATGGGCTGCCCACTTATTGGACATCCACTGAAAGACTGGCATTCCTGGTATTCGCAGCACCCTTTTATAGCTCCTGCATGCCCAAATGAACATTGGCATCCAGAAGCTACCTGCTCTTTGAGGGACTATCTTTGTGAAAGTGTATGTGAAGGGGAAAGTGGCATTGTGATTGTTTGTCAGGAGCCTGGGTATCCTGATGGATGATGTGGGCAAGAGGAGCAGTGCCCTCTTCCTGGAGGGCTGGCAGAGGAGGCCATGTCACCAGACTCTATAGAAGTGCCTGACACTGCTATCATGAGATTGAATTCTGTCCTGTGCATGAGGAAAATGGAAATGATTCTGTAGGGATGCCAAGTACCAAAATTCTTGGTGTATAGTTTGCTCACGGCGGGTGGTTGGATACGCTATCTATTAATGAGGTAAAATGTTTCGTTACTCAGGATGTTAACAAGCAATAGAGCCCCATAATAGGCAACTCACCATAACGTAGTAAGAATCTCACTTCAATACCCTGATCTTAGTTTTAAAATGTAGCAGTTTCCTCCTAACATCAAGATAGGCCTCATTGATCATCGCTTGTAATTCTGCCATATTTCTAACCACAGCCCACATTGGTCAGGCCCCTGCAAAAATCCAACCATCATGATAGATTATTGGTGACTCCAGCACTAACCTCTCAACATTACTGGGGATGGGCCATAAATGATGGCATTGCCAGTATTCCCTATGTCCTGAACAAGTAAATATTTTTAAAAAGTAGCAATTTCATTTATTCCAGTACATTCTGTCAATGAGTTTGTATTATTCATGAACTGGGGGAAAGAAACTACAGACTGTTTGGATTTTAAATGGTGTACTCCAGCCAACGTAGCTGTGTGTTTCTCTAGACACAGCTGCAGTACATTAGTGATAACCTCCACCAGTGGATGATTTATAGAGAGGAACGGCAGTCACTGTTTCATTTGCAATTGAGAGTCCTGCCTCTTATTAGCAACCTCCTGTCTGAACAGTACTGTCTGGAAAGCACATGTTTTCAGTCTGCATGTGTTTACTTAAGAAGACAACTAAAAGAAATTGAAGTAGTTGTGCCTGGATGACATTCTGATGGCAATCTCAGCACACTCCAGTGTTCGCCTTTTCATTGATCCACCCATGTTTTCTTTGCTGTCTCTTTCTATGATTGATCTCGCAGAGTCCGGTCATTTTGGGTGTTAGCCCTGACAGCATTTTGAGTGCACTTTTCACACATCCTTTCTGGAACAAACCATTCTATTCCCAGTTAGTGCTGTACACTAGTCAAATCAGCCCACGACAAGACATTCCACTCCCGCACATCCCAGATGTCCAAGTTCTTTAAGGACCGCAACTTTCCCCCCACGGTGATCGAGAACGCCCTTGACCGCGTCTCCCGCATTTCCCGCGACACATCCCTCACACCCCGCCCCCCGCCACAACCGCCCCAAGAGGATCCCCCTCGTTCTCACACACCACCCTACCAACCTCCGGATACAACGCATCATCCTCCGACACTTCCGCCATTTACAATCCGACCCCACCACCCAAGACATTTTTCCATCCCCTCCCCTGTCTGCTTTCCGGAGAGACCACTCTCTCCGTGACTCCCTTGTTCGCTCCACACTGCCCTCCAACCCCACCACACCCGGCACCTTCCCCTGCAACCGCACGAAATGCTACACTTGTCCCCACACCTCCTCCCTCACCCCCATCCCAGGCCCCAAGATGACATTCCACATCAAGCAGAGGTTCACCTGCACATCTGCCAATGTGGTATACTGCATCCACTGTACCCGGTGCGGCTTCCTCTACATTGGGGAAACCAAGCGGAGGCTTGGGGACCGCTTTGCAGAACACCTCCGCTCAGTTCGCAAAAAACAACTGCACCTCCCAGTCGCAAACCATTTCCACTCCCCCTCCCATTCTCTTGATGACATGTCCATCATGGGCCTCCTGCACTGCCACAATGATGCCACCCGAAGGTTGCAGGAACAGCAACTCATATTCCGCCTGGGAACCCTGCAGCCATATGGTATCAATGTGGACTTCACCAGTTTCAAAATCTCCCCTTCCCCTACTGCATCCCTCAACCAGCCCAGTTCGTCCCCTCCCCCCACTGCACCACACAACCAGCCCAGCTCTTCCCCCCCACCCACTGCATCCCAAAACCAGTCCAACCTGTCTCTGCCTCCCTAACCGGTTCTTCCTCTCACCCATCCCTTCCTCCCACCCCAAGCCGCACTCCCCGCTACCTACTAACCTCATCCCACCTCCTTGACCTGTCCGTCTTCCCTGGACTGACCTATCCCCTCCCTACCTCCCCACCTACACTCTCTCCACCTATCTTCTTTACTCTCCATCTTCGGTCCGCCTCCCCCTCTCTCCCTATTTATTCCAGTTCCCTCCCCCCATCCCCCTCTCTGATGAAGGGTCTAGGCCCGAAACGTCAGCTTTTGTGCTCCTGAGATGCTGCTTGGCCTGCTGTGTTCGTCCAGCCTCACATTTTATTATCTTGGAATCTCCAGCATCTGCAGTTCCCATTATCTCAAATCAGCCCTGTTGTTATTTACTGAGCTTCATTGATTTTGATGGTCAATTTGCTTAACATGCTGATATTTTACACAGTATTACAATTTGGCTGTTTCTCAATACCTTTGGGTTTTGTAGATTGCTGGATGAGTCTTCAACCAAAGTGGATCCTCTTCCCTCAAGCTGAATATCTCAAGGGTTATAAGAAAATACATATAAAAAAGTAACCCACATCATTACCTGATATATTGCTAGCAGTGTTTGAAGAACTGTAGTCTTTTGCTTCAAAGTACAGATGATTTTCTGGAATATTCCTGCAATTCAATAAATTTCCATGTCAATTTGTCATTACTGCAACACAATATTTGTGACCGTAAAGATATATACCTCCTGGTCAGAAATTAAATGCATTCTGCAGTGTGCAACTGAGTATGGTCAATGGGCTGCTTTGGTCCAGCACCCAGGACAGGGTGATACATCAGGCCCAAATAACCAGAGGCTGGGACTCAAGGCATCCACAGAGCTCAGGGTGAGGACAGGACTACTTTGCTTGAGCTGGGGCCAAATCCTCAGGCAAGGAGCAGCACCATACCTGATGATTTCTGACTCGGTCTATGATAATTTAGTTAATTCACATCATGAAGCTGGTGAGAATGACCAGTCTAGACTTTTGAGCCTGATTTTTTTTTTGAGTTTGCAATGCTACTGCACTGAAATGTCTCATTCACTGCCAGTATACTCTTAGCGGAATTAAAGGAAGTTGTTTTCGAGGATTGAGAGGCTCTGGCATTTGAGCAGTCAGAAAGTTTAGTGAGACACTTGGGGTTAGAGTTTACCCAAACAAAACAGAAAATCCAAAATTTTAAGAGGGGTGATTGGCAGGTATGTGTTCAGGGTATTCAGTGAGTACAGTGTTTAGCCTGCTGTGTTCATCCAGCTTCACACCGTGTTAGCTCTGTAAGGACTGCCAGTTTAGCAAAAGTGAACATCTTGCCTATCACTGGCCTTGACACAGGTGCCATGGGTCACCAGATGCTGCTGGCTAGTCAGTTTGATTGTTTCAGGTCCTAAGGTATGCTTGTCAAGGTCTATACTCGGGGGATCTGGAAGTGAGAAGCTAAGTGGTTTTTATCCTGCCACAAGGAAGGGATAGTGAGGAGAGGTAGGTTTGTGAGTATGTGAGTGTATATGTGGAAGGGTGGCAGGGGTTCAGTGGTAAGGGCAAGGTGTGGCTTACAGAATACAACCTCTTGCCTCTAAATCTGTACCCCCTGAATACCTTCAGGTTGGAGCAATTGAGGAAATCCTCAAACCATGGCTTCTTGTGTCAGGAAACTCATCACTTGGTGCTGGGATTGGTGAGTTGAGGCCCTTAAATGGCCATTAATTGATCACTTAAGAGCTTTCCTTTATGCAATTCAAGAAAGCTGTCCATTAGCCTTCTCACCAGCACTTAACTTCTGAGGTACGTGGCAAGAATCAAGTTTTTCTCCAGGCCGTTGTACCCAATCATTTCTCCTTGTTGCTACGTCTCTTACCACCATCAGGAAGGGGAATATTTCCATCCTATATCTTGTTTGCATGTTTAAAAGCCTACAAAAACATGTGTTTATGGGAGTTAAGCACAGAATTCTAGGTTTTGAAACCTATTTTTCCATAACAAGTACTGACTACTCTCCCTCTCTCTCTCACATACACAGATAATGGAGAAAGCTTGTACTGTACACTGGCATAATTGTCAGTGGCATATGTTTCTCCTTTCCTCCAGAATACAAGACAATCCTCATAATAAGCAAAATAAGCAACTTGATGACCCTTCCATGTTACTCAATACCAGTAGATTGAGAAACAATGTAACCACTGCCTCCCACCCACCAAAAGAGAACAGTGTTTATCCAGAAGGAGGAGTCAACAGTGGAATGAGCTGCAACATTGACCCAAGGCCCTCATGTGTGCACAATGTTTATCAACTTGGGAGGTAAGCTATCCCATTTGGGAATCCTGGCCCATTAAAAAAAACAAGAATGCAAGCTTTAGATTTTGATTGAAATACCCTTTTTTTAATTTTGGTTAAGGCAAAATTACAAGCCAATTCTAGATTTGTCTGCTAATACCAATTTAAAACTACCACAAAGTGTTAAAGTATTACCTTCTGCTAAATTACTAGGAGCACAAACTCTCACAGCCAGATTCACAGGAGGCAGTATCACCCTGACCCACCCCTCCCCAACCCCAGCACCCAAGTCAGCACACAAACCTATCATCAGACTGGGAGCTGCAGATTCATTTTACCAGGGAATCTTCTGATCCACAAGTTTACAGAGCATCACTGACAGTGGAATGAGCATTCATTCCCCTCAGATACCACATTAGAAAGAAAATCACACACAAACCATAATTCTAGGTTGTGCATAGATTAGCCCACCAGGAAACCAAACACAAACCATAACCAAACCACTAGAAACGGAACATCTTCAATCTGCTGGCCAAGTATGAAACTAATCTGGTTTTGTTGGAAAGTCATTTTTGTTGGTTTGAACGTTCAATTCTCAAGCAGTTTGCTATCTTTCACCAAGACATTCAGAAACCCGATTAGTAATACTTCCAACGGTCTTAGACGTTATACTACATCTTGTGTGGCTTCCCCTAATGCACAATTGTAGAGCTCCAGTGGTCAATGTCACCATGGTTCTGAAATTTAATTTCAAATCTGCAGTTTCTGATTGTTAATTGTAAGATACAACACGACCCCAAATTAATTCAAAACCAAAACTTAATGTAGGGGTTCAGAAGTGACACATAAACAGCTGGTGTTTAAATAACACAGTTATTCCATGTATTCTTCCCAACTCTGTAAAACTGTTGCTTCAAATAGTTTTATGAAAAGAAGCACAGCATTTCCCACAGTTCTCCCGTTTCCAGAGGAGATGGGTATGGAGTTGGGAAAGATATGTAATTGGCTGGGTAGAATCCGGTAAAATGGTGGCTCCTGATTCCGGGGCCCAACTGCTCCATCTGCTTTTCTTTTTGTTTCTTTTCATGTTTCCTCTTTTCTCACATTTTTTCTCTCTTTCACTGACCTCTTGTTGAAGAGCTTGGTTGTGGTGACTGCACCAGGAGTGGTGAATGCGCCCAACGCGGGCACAAAGTGAGCCCGGCGAGAACTCAGAGTGATCCCAGTGTGAACACAAAGTGAGCTGGGTGTGAACTCGTAGTGACTCTGGTGTGAAATCAGTTTGAGGCCGGTGTGAACTCAAAGTGAGCCCGGTGTGATCTCGATTTGAGCCCGGTGTGAACTCGATGTGAGCCCGGTGTGATCTCGATTTGAGCCCGGTGTGAACTCGATGTGAGCCCGGTGAGATCTTGATGTGAGCCCGGTGTGATCTTGATTTGAGCCCGGTGTGAACTCAATGTGAGCCCGGTGTGAACTCAAAGTGAGCCAGGTGTGAACTCAAAGTGAGCCCAGTGTGACCTCGATTTGAGCCCGGTGTGAACTCAAAGTGAGCCAGGTGTGAACTCAAAGTGAGCCCAGTGTGACCTCGATTTGAGCCCGGTGTGAACTCAATGTGAGCCTGGTGAGATCTCGATGTGAGCCCGGTGTGATGTCTATTTGAGCCCGGTGTGAACTCGATGTGAGCCCGGTGAGATCTTGATGTGAGCCCGGTGTGATCTCGATTTGAGCCCGGTGTGATCTCGATTTGAGCCCGGTGTGAACTCGATGTGAGCCCGATGTGATTCGATTTGAGCCCGGTGTGAACTCGATGTGAGCCTGGTGTGAACTCGATGTGAGCCCGGTGTGAACTCGATGTGAGCCCGGTGAGATCTTGATGTGAGCCCGGTGCGAACTCGATGTGAGCCTGGTGTGAACTCGATGTGAGCCCGGTGAGATCTTGATGTGAGCCCGGTGTGATCTCGATTTGAGCCCGGTGTGAACTCGATGTGAGCCCGATGTGATTCGATTTGAGCCCGGTGAGAACTCAATGTGAGCCCGGTGTGAACTCAAAGTGAGCCAGGTGTGAACTCAAAGTGAGCCCAGTGTGACCTCGATTTGAGCCCGGTGTGAACTCGATGTGAGCCTGGTGAGATCTTGATGTGAGCCCGGTGTGATGTCTATTTGAGCCCAGTGAGATCTTGATGTGAGCCCGGTGTGATCTTGATTTGAGCCCGGTGTGAACTCAATGTGAGCCCGGTGTGAACTCAAAGTGAGCCAGGTGTGAACTCAAAGTGAGCCCAGTGTGACCTCGATTTGAGCCCGGTGTGAACTCGATGTGAGCCTGGTGAGATCTCGATGTGAGCCCGGTGTGATCTCGATTTGAGCCCGGTGTGAACTCGATGTGAGCCCGGTGAGATCTTGATGTGAGCCCGGTGAGATCTCGATTTGAGCCCGGTGTGAACTCGATGTGAGCCCGATGTGATTCGATTTGAGCCCGGTGTGAACTCGATGTGAGCCTGGTGTGAACTCGATGTGAGCCTGGTGTGAACTCGATGTGAGCCCGGTGTGATCTCGATTTGAGCCCGGTGTGAACTCAATGTGAGCCCGGTGTGAACTCAAAGTGAGCCAGGTGTGAACTCAAAGTGAGCCCAGTGTGACCTCGATTTGAGCCCGGTGTGAACTCGATGTGAGCCTGGTGAGATCTCGATGTGAGCCCGGTGTGATGTCTATTTGAGCCCGGTGTGAACTCGATGTGAGCCCGGTGAGATCTTGATGTGAGCCCGGTGTGATCTCGATTTGAGCCCGGTGTGAACTCGATGTGAGCCCGATGTGATTCGATTTGAGCCCGGTGTGAACTCGATGTGAGCCTGGTGTGAACTCGATGTGAGCCCGGTGAGATCTTGATGTGAGCCCGGTGTGATCTCGATTTGAGCCCGGTGTGAACTCGATGTGAGCCTGGTGTGAACTCAAAGTGAGCCAGGTGTGAACTCGATTTGATCCTGGTGTGAACTCGATGTGAGCCCGGTGTGAACTCGATGTGAGCCCGGTGAGATCTCGATGTGAGCCCAGTGTGATGTCTATTTGAGCCCGGTGTGATCTCGATGTGAGCCCCGTGTGATCTCGATGTGAGCCCGGTGCTGCTGCATTGACGAAGCAGTCGTTGCACCTACTGAAGCCTGCTGTGACTGGGGCGGGCTACTGTTCATGGTAACATGTGCATCCAGTGCAGATTCATGAAGTCAGCAGCGGAGGTTTGTTTCGACCCAGTACGAGAACTGGCAGGATTGGCAAAGGGTGCACCGGTCAGGTGGGCCCAAACGGGGCTCATGGCAAAGATGGAGTTGAATTTGGGCTGGTGCCATGCCCACTGCCTCGGAAGTGGCTGCATTGGCAAGGTCCAGTGAGGACTGATGATGGCAGGAGTGTCAGTGGAGGAGAGATGGTGCCAGAGGACAACAAATTTTATTCCAGCGGTGATGGTATGGGGAAGGGAGCCAATGGCTGGCCAATGGCAGAGCACCTAACATGGAGGACTTTTAGGTTGAACACTATTTCTTTAATTCTTTATATTTCTGCTTTTGTGTTCTATGTTTTGGGCTTTTTTGCGTTTTAAGATGGCGCCGAACTGTGGTGACACTGTACAACCTCTTTCATTGTATTTTCTCTCAAAATACATGTGACAAGAAATAAATAACCAACCAGCCAAACAAACAAATAAGTAAGTGATGGCATTCCCACAGATTGCTGTCTTCTGTCTCTACCAGAGTCGAGTTCTGCCTTGAAAGCCCACAGTTGACCTTGCGGCCCTCAACAATTGAAACCCTTGAGTGGTCAATTTTGAACCACATCAGGATCTCAGCCTGCCGTTGCCGGGATAACCCAGCTCCCAGCAAGCCTGTTGTTACCCAGAGTTCCCTATTGCTGTTATCCTGCACGTAGCTCATCACCTTGGAGTGGATGGATGGATCCTTTGATCAAAGGCAATCAGTGGGTGGGCCAGCTTTCTTGTTCCTCTGATGCTACCTGGCCTGTTGTGTTCCTCCAGCTTTACACTGTGTAAATCTCATTTCTCCAGCATTGGCAGATCTTACTGTCTCTCAGTGGGTGGGTGGGTCCTTTTGTCTCCGCATGCCTCAATAAGATAACACAACTAGTCTTTTACCATAACAGCACACATTTGCCCATAGAAAAGTTGGAAATCTTATATCTTGGTCCTTTCGCAGTTGACGTATAAATGTTGATACAAATGTTATTTTAGTGGACCATGTTAGCCCTTCTAATAAAATAAACCGTTTCTGATCCTCATTGTCACATTTCATAATTTTTCTCACATTAATGTGTCGGTCTCAGATTAAGTCACCAAGCATTCAGCCAGAACTGTTGAGTCATAAAGTCAATGTTAAGAAAAGGAAACAGAATTCAGACATGTGCAAGAACGGTTACAGTAAAAGTTCAGCATGGTCGAACTATTTGTTTCTTTCAGTGTTTCGGGCAAGTGTTCACTAAATTTTCACATTAGAAATTTGAAAATTTTAAAATCATCCAAAACTGTATCAAACTTTATTGTGTATTTTAAGATTGTGCAGTACCAAATAACTTTACAAATCCACACTTAAGACTGAAATAAGTTGAACTAAAAATACCACAAGTGGAAAACCGAGAGAGAAAAGGTTAACTGAACTGTTGAACCCTGCACGGATGAAGGACATCAGAAACATTTTTGTGACTTTCACTTTGAGATGAAGTGTGGAATCTTCCAGAGAGGGGTTCCTACATAAACCTCAAATGTTGAAGTTTGACTCCTCCGAGAGCCCTGCAGAGGGTTCCCTTTCGTCTGCTGTTAATTTAAAGTCTGTTTTGATTGGTTTCTTGCGATCATACCACTGACCTGTGACAGGAAATCTCTGACAGGAAATAGCTGTTCAGAAGAGAAGTATAAAAGATACCTCCTCCCCCTCTTTCACTGCATTTGAAACAAAGAAAGCCCTGTGTGAAAAACAGGAAAAGAAAGTAATGCTTTGCTCAGAGCTGTGCTCTGATGAGATTTTTAAATGTTGCTTGAGCTTATTCAAGGAGACTTAAAAAATGTTTTTAAATGTGCTGTATTCCTGCTGTGTCTCTTTATTCCAGCAACGTTTACATCTTTGTTGGAAATTTCAAAGTAAAATGAAAAGTTAGAAAACTCAAATGCTCACAAGGAAAATGCTAAGTCCTGGATCTATACAAGTACAGCGTGGGCCAGAAATTGGTGGGAAGTCATGGAATTAGAATCCAGCAATTTGCAGAGTAACCGATCCATGTGCTCTGATCCTCTGTTAATTGTTGAATAATTTGTACCACTCATTCATTAACTAAATGGCAATAGTTGGCATGAGGGTCCCCACTGAATTTATTGGAATCATGAAATGGCTGGATTTACAATGTTATGACAGACTAAACATCAGTTAAGGCTGAAAATGAATGCTGAAGCAGACTGAATTCAAGGTGATTTATGGTTCTCGTGTGACCTATAATCCAGGAGACTCAAATGGGGTCTTGCTGGCACTTAGTGAATTGCTCCTGGAATCTTTTAGTTTCTTTGGCTGTCTATAGGCAGTCTTCCCAAGTCAATCTTGCCAATTTACCAACAGGAGTTTTCAGGACAGAAGTTAAGATGTAACACTCTAACAAGGATGAAGGCAGGGGAAACAGTGGCGTAGTGATAACATCATTGGGCTTGTAGGTTTGAGGCCCAAGTTAATGTTACTGGCAGATAGATTCAAATCCCACCCTGACACTGATGGATCATTCAACTGGATTTTAAAGCCCAGTCATTTTTTAATTCATTCACGGGATGTGGGGGTTGTTGGCTAGGTTAACATCTATTACCCATTCCTAATTGAAGATTTGATGAGTCAGCCACGAAGCTGTGGGTCTGGAGTTACTTATAGGTTATACCAGGTCAGGACATTAGTGGCCTAAAAGACATTAGTGTTTCATGGTCATCATAGAACATAGAACAGTACGGCACAGAACAGGCCCTTCAGCCCACAATGTTGTGCTGACCATTGATCCTCATGTATGCACCCTCAAATTTCTGTGACCATATGCATGTCCAGCAGTCTCTTAAATGACCCCAATGACCTTGCTTCCACAACTGCTGCTGGCAACGCATTCCATGCTCTCACAACTCTCTGTGTAAAGAACCCGCCTCTGACATCCCCTCTATACTTTCCTCCAACCAGCTTAAAACTATGACCCCTCGTGTTAGCCATTTCTGCCCTGGGAAATAGTCTCTGGGTATCAACTCTGTCTATGCCTCTCATTATCTTGTATACCTCAATTAGGTCCCCTCTCCTCCTCCTTTTCTCCAATGAAAAGAGACCGAGCTCAGTCAACCTCTCTTCATAAGATAAGCCCTCCAGTCCAGGCAGCATCCTGGTAAACCTCCTCTGAACCCTCTCCAAAGCATCCACATCTTTCCTATAATAGGGCGACCAGAACTGGATGCAGTATTCCAAGTGCGGTCTAACCAAAGTTTTATAGAGCTGCAACAAGATCACACGACTCTTAAACTCAATCCCCCTGCTAATGAAAGCCAAAACACCATATGCATTCTTAACAACCCTGTCCACTTGGGTGGCCATTTTAACTTTTCTAGTCACATCCTCAAAAAACTCAATAAGGTTTGTGAGGCATGACCTGCCCCTCTCAAAGCCGTGTTGACTGCATTTGATCAAGCCATGCTCTTCCAGATGGTCATAAATGCTATCCCTCAGAATCCTTTCTAACACCTTGCAGATGGCAGACGACAATGGTCTGTAATTGCCGGGGATTTCCCTATTTCCTTTCTTGAAGAGAGGAATTACATTTGCCTCTCTCCAGTCCTCAGGTACGACTCCAGTGGAGAGCGAGGATGCAAAGATCCTCGCAAGTGGCGAAGCAATTGCATTTCTCGTTTCCCAAAGCAGCCGAGGACAAATCTGGTCCGGGCCTGGCGACTTGTCAATCTTAATGTTTGACAAAATTTTCAGCACATCAGCTTCCTCTATCTCTATCCATTCCAGCATGCACACCTGCTCTTCAAAGGTTTCATTCACTACAATGTTCTTTTCTTTCGTAAAGACAGAAGCAAAAAACTCATTTAGGGCTTCCCCTACCTCCTGAGACTCCACACACAAGTTCCCTATGCTATCCCTGATCGGCCTTACTCTTTCTTTGACCATTCTCTTATTCCTCACATAAGTGTAAAATGCCTTTGTGTTTTCCCTGATTCCTTCTGCCAAGCCTTTCTCGTGCCCCCTCCTGGCTCTCCTCAGACCATTTTTGAGCTCCTTCCTTGCCTGCGTGTAATCCTCTCTAGCTGACTTGAACTTGAACAATTAAACTGAAGTTAATTAACCAAAACAGCTGAAGGTAAAATGGAATAAACCAATCTACTTAGACTTTAGTTAAATTTTGTAAAAACATGACAAAAGTATTAATTCCTTAATCCAAAGCACTCCTTTACAGATCCCAAAACCATTCTTCACCCAGTAACCCAAAATACTCCTTGCACAATACTCACATCAGAGAGAAAAGAAATTGCCACATTTTAATAAGCTTGATTTAACTGTGACTTCAATTTCCAGTCTGGAAAATCTAACAGTTTCTTCCTGGAACTATCAAATACCTGAGCTTAACCATACTAGACTAGGTGGGATTGAGGTTCACAAGGAAAAGGTATTAGAAGTCCTGCAGAGTGTGAAGATAGATAAGTCCCCTGGGCCGGATGGGATTTATCCTAGGATCCTCTGGGAAGCCAGGGAGGAGATTGCCGAGCCTTTGGCATTGATCTTTAACTCGTCATTGAATACAGGAATAGTGCCAGATGACTGGAGGATAGCAAATGTGGTTCTCCTGTTCAAGAAGGGGAGTAGAGACAACCCTGGTAATTATAGACCAGTGAGCCTTACTTCACTTGTCAGTAAAGTGTTGGAAAAGGTTATAAGGGATAGGATTTATAATCATCTAGAAAAGAATAACTTGATTAGAGATAGTCAGCACGGTTTTGTGAAGGGTAGGTCGTGCCTCACAAACCTTATTGAGTTCTTTGAGAAGGTGGCCAAACAGGTAGATGAGAGTAAACCGGTTGATGTGATGTATATGGATTTCAGCAAGGCGTTCGATAAGGTTCCCCACAATAGGCTATTGTACAAAGTGCGGAGGAATGGAATTGTGGGAGATATAGCAGTTTGGATCAGAAATTGGCTTGCTGAAAGAAGACAGAGGGTGGTGGTTGATGCGAAATGTTCATCCCGGAGACCAGTTACTAGTGGTGTATCGCAAGGATCGGTGTTGGTCCACTGCTGTTTGTCATTTTTATAAATGACCTGGACGAGGGCATAGAAGGATGGGTTAGTAAATTTGCAGACAACACTAAGGTTGGTGGAGTTGTGGATAGTGACGAAGGATGTTGTAGGTTACAGAGAGACATAGATAAGCTGCAGAGCTGGGCTGAGAGGTGGCAAATGGAGTTTAATGCAGACAAGTGTGAGGTGATGCACTTTGGTAGGAGTAACCGGAATGCAAAGTGCTGGGCTAATGGTAAGATTCTTGGAAGTGTAGATGAGCAGAGAGATCTCGGTGTCCATGTACACAGATCCTTGAAAGTTGCCACCCAAGTTGACAGGGCTGTTAAGAAGGCATACAGTGTTTTAGCTTTTATTAATAGAGGGATCGAGTTCCAGAACCATGAGGTTATGCTGCAGCTGTACAAAACTCTGGTGCGGCCGCACTTGGAGTATTGCGCACAGTTCTGGTCACCGCTTTATAAGAAGGATGTGGAAGCTTTGGAAAGGATGCAGAGGAGATTTACTAGGATGTTGCCTGGTATGGAGAGAAGGTCTTACAAGAAAGGCTGAGGGACTTGAGGCTGTTTTCATTAGAGAGAAGAAGGTTGAGAGGTGACTTAATTGAGACACATAAGATAATCAGAGGGTTAGATAGGGTGGATAGGGAAAGCCTTTTTCCTAGGATGGTGACGGCAAGCACGAGGGGGCATAGCTTTAAATTGAGGGGAGAAAGATATAGGACAGATGTCAGAGGTAGTTTCTTTACTCAGAGAGTAGTAAGGGAATGGAACGCTTTGCCTGCAATGGTAGTAGATTCGCCAACTTTAGGTACATTTAAGTCGACATTGGACAAGCATATGGACATACGTGGAATAGTGTAGGTTAGATGGGCTTCAGATTGGTATGACAGGTCAGCACAACATCGAGGGCCAAAGGGCCTGTACTGTGCTGTAATGTTCTATGTTCTATGTTCTATGTTCTATACACAGCTCCAAATAAACTCTTCAAGACTTTGTCCAAACACTTCTGATCTGGGCCTATTACTTACTCATTATTCTAAAGCAGTCCTGTATTAACAAATCTAGCTATCATCTCCCTTTCTCAGGATCACAACTTTCTATATCCACCTTCATCCAATGACTTTTGAAGAAACCAACACCTCACCCCCAAACCTGGAACTAAAACTGAAAAGTTTTTCTCTTTAACCTCATGGATGTTTCCCCTCATCTTAAAAAAATCCCAGATACTGTTAAGTGGCTTTGATGCTCAATAGTTACCTCATTTAGTCATAAACACCCCACGTGCACATATACAAAAAATCTAGTTTTGAAGGATAGCTCTCACAAACTGTGCTTTTGAAAATCACCATGGCTACATAAATATTTACAAGTCAATTGTGAACTTCTGACACACAGAAAAAAACCCCCCAATATATCACTAACTCAAAATCCAAAAATAAACTTTAAATAAATTATATTAATTAATATGAATCCCAGATCTTACATCACCCTCTAAAATGGCCTTGCAAGCTATTCAGATCAAAGGCAATTAAGATTGTGCAATAAATGCTGGTCTTCCCACTGATGCTAATTCCCATGGAAGAATAAATAATTAAACATGGCTCACCGGCTGGTTTTTGCCATTTCTGATTATGACGGATGACCTAGAAAAGCAGCATAGTGTGCAGGCCCATTGTGAATGATACCACGGCTGGAAGTTGAGTAGATGAATAGAATAGAATAGCCTAGGTTAGATGGGCTTGAGATCGGTATGACAGGTTGGCACATTTTCTATGTAGATGCATCCACTAACCTTTGCCATGTTTGCATTATACCACCATCTACCCAACCTTCCGTAAGAGTCTACATGCAGAGAATGTCTTTCAAGACATTGTCAGCAGAGCTCTGTTTGTGCCAATTGCATTCCACCAAGCAGTCAATTGATCACTGATGTGATTCCAAATGAGAGCCTTTTGGCGAGGTACTGGTGCCCTCTGAAATATTACTGAGGCAAATGGAAGAAACTGAATTTAACATATGCACAAAGCATCTGACTTCATCAAGTGTGATTTTGTCCCTAGCAGCATAGCAAAATGAGATAGCAATTAGATTTCTGGCCATCTTCAGAGTTCAGGGATCCATTAACAGAACACATAAGCCTTCGAGGAAACTGTCTGTTGAACCTTTCAGATTCAGAAATTGCTAATGTAATTTCTACCAAATTATGTTAGCTTCTGACAACAAACTGTGTGTCCTGTCAAATAATAGAGATTATTGCAGAATTGCTCTCAATGCCTTAATAGTCTGACACTTCAACATCGATAACTCAGCTAGGAGAGAGAGTTGTTGGCTGGATTTGAGGGGCTAACATACACTCACTAAAGCTGTGGCTAATAACATCCATCTCTATAACCAACCACACAGCACAGGGAATGTATAAGTAGTTACATGTAGCATTAGTAGAGAGGGCAACTGGGGTGCTTCAACATACTTCTGGCACCCTTTCAGCTTGATAGGGGTAAATTTTACAATACTTATCTGGCAATGTGGCAGAGATTGTGGTGTTCAGCCAAACATTCTTTTGTTTCTTGTGTTTCGATGTGCCTCAAGCCCAACTTCCTAATAGTACCTCTTGATTCCCAGTGCAAAATTTCTGTTTTTCCACACAAGGTCATCTTTTGATTTTCTGAATGTGGTGTCAAATAGAGCTTAACTGTGGGCTTAACTTTACAGAAGGATCACACTGACACGGAGTTCACTGAGACTGCCAAACCTCACTTCATTTGGAATTCTTACAGCTTAACCTTGCAGATAAACCTCCCATTCTGAGGACAGGCAGTTGGTTGATGACCAGTATGCATTTCAGTTTCTGCAGCTGTATATTCATTCTGGTCTACAAGGTGCAGCAATATGTTTTTTTCCTCAACCTGCTGAGACTTTAATTAAATGCTGCCAAAAATCACATCTCAATACGTTCTTCATCAAATATAGGTCAGTTTCTCAGCATTTCCTTTGCAACATTTCACTCAGAGAGAACACTGCCGTGTAAAGTGAATTGCTTAAAGTTTTAGTCAAATGGGATAATACCCTGACTGTCTTCCACTGCAACTAAACATACTGCAAATGCCTTAGAGATTTCAAACTAGAATAACAAAATGTGTTGGGAAAGTTTGCTCTTCGTTAGATTTTAAAGTATTTAAATGGTGAGGATCAGCAGATGGTAGCACTGTTACCCCTTCAAATTGACACAAAAATAATAAGGAGCGAAGAAGGAGGCTCTGGACATTACTCACCCCACCTTTGGCCCAGCTGTGGGACAATGCAGCGATGCTTCAATTTCCTGTAGAGTTTTATGGAAAATATTCCAAGAAAGTTATTTCAATTCCAAAAGGGTGGGAACAGAAACAGGAATAGGAGAAGGCCACTTGATTCCTCAAGCTTGATTCCCTTTTCAATAAGATGCTAGCTGATGAGAGAAGGGGATCTACTATGAGGGGAAATTGCTTTGATAGTGGAATTCTGAACCTATATTTACAAGGCATTTGGCAGAGGAAAACCAGAGGATAATAATGTGGTGAAAATAAACTGTCTATATTGAACATGAGCGGATAGAATCATTAGAATTCCTACTGTGTGGAAACAGGCCCTTCGGCCTGACAAGTCCACATCAACCCTCAGAGCATCCCACCCAGAATCATCCCCCTATAACCCACCTAATCTACACGCCCCTGAACACTTCAGGCAATTTAGCATGGCCAATCCACCTAACCTGCACATCTTTGGACTGTGAGAGGAAACTGGAACACCCGGAGGAAACCCATACAGACTGGGGGAGAATGTGTACACTCCACACAGACAGTTGCCTGAGGATGGAGTCAACCATCAAAATGAACAGAAAAGGGCTTTTTTGGGATATATTCCCCTTTAAATTCTCTGCCTTTTTTTTTACGCGTCTCCCAAGGATTTTACAGACATCCATCACAGAGCATCAGATCACCCGAATGACTGTGACTCATATTTGGGTTTTACCAGAAAGTTTTGGCAAGTTAAATAATTGAAATGATTATCACAGAGAGCTCAAATCCTGTTTCCACCCAATAAGCAAACACATTCCAGGAGAGTTCATTGGTTACATAAATATGGAACCATCTTCTCCTCTCTGACCCTGTGATTGACTCTATTTATAAACATTCTGCTGTGGCATGGGCTAAAATCAGCTAGCTTTCCCTATGCCATGGATTAAACCAAAGGTCATTATGCCGATGTATTTATTTGGTCTAAAGACCCCAGCACATTCTGAATCATGATAGACACCATATAAATGCATGTCTTCCTCTCTTTTCTTCCTGTTCTTTGATGCTTACTGAATAAACTTGGAGATCTGTTGAAGAATTTACAAAGTACTGTTCTTGTCAATTTTATTGTCGTTGTTGCATGTTGAAATAAACTAAGATCAGTAAAGGACAATGGTCTAGTATGTTTGGACATTTCCCACAGCAAAGAAACTAAATATTTTGAAGAGTCAATGCTCCCAAGGTCAAATAAGAGTGGGCAAGAAATGGCTTAGCGAGCATTGCCCACATCCGGTGAATAGATAAATTTTAAAAAATCACCGAAGCGCTGTTAATATTATTGCAGCGTTATGCTGCATGAAAGCCTTATAGAACAACTGGTTTTATATTTTGATTTCCATCAAGAATTCCTATAGGCAGAGGAGGAATTAAGAACTTGGATTATTTGAATTAAGTGGTCCTAAGCAACACCAGAGATTGGGATTCACAACAAATATTTCAATTACAAAATTAGCCAGGATTTCCAAAATGCCCTGCCAAATATACAGCTCTGAACAGCAATCAATTTTCAATGTTTTATCAGCAACCAGTGACTAGTTCAGACTCACACTTGTGTGCGTGAATGTACAATTGTTGAATATATCTTATCCCATGTTGCTGCTGGGCAAATTGAATCATAGCAATATTCAAGCAGTTTAGAGCTTCAGCCCTAAAATCAACAACACACCTACTCTAAATTTGCTTATGCCTTCTGTCAGCTTGAAAATATTTTCAGTAGTTTTCATCCTTTCACTGTGAAGATTGGGGATGTGACAGCAGACTCTTCAAAACAATCTATAGCTGTCATCTAACATTTAACCCCATGATAGATCATTTGAGTCAAGAGGGAAGAGAATAAAGTCAGACTAACTTCATCATGTCTGTGGAGTACTTTTGAGCTAATATGAATCTATTTATCTAATTATGCTTTTCATTAACTTAATTAGTTTTCAGCAACAGGCTGTTGGAGTGAATAAATATTTGAGTTGGAGCCATTATTGATTTTCTGGATAGTGTTATACATATCTAAGACTCCCCCAGTTGAGGGCTGTAGCTATAAAGGCCTAAAGCAGGAGCTGTGCATTTTACATCGGTCCAGGTGTGAGAATCATTTCAGAATAAGGGCAAATTTTTTTTTATTTTATTCATTTACGGGATGAGGGCATCACTTTTAGGATACATTTATTATCCATCTCAGTTATCCTGAGGGCAGTTGAGAGTCAACCACAGTGCTGAGGGTCTGCAGTCACATGTAGGCCAGACCATGTAAAGATGGCAGTTTCCTTCCGTAAAGGATAGTAGTGAACCAAAGGGATTCTTCTGACAATTGGCAATGGATTCATTGTTGCCGCTAGATTCTTAGTTCCAGATATTTATTGAATTCAAATTTCACCATTGGCGTGGTGGGATTCGAACCCATAGTGTTATGTTGGTCTCTGGATTAACAACCCAGCGATAATACCACTAGGTCACTACCTCCTCAATTTCAAATAAATAAAGTTAAAATGTTTAGAAAATCTGAAACAAAATCAGAATATACTGGGTAAAAAGCTACTCACCAGGCTATGCAGGTTCTGTTATGTCAGAGATCTTGTTTGGTCTATGTCGGACTCACTCCTTGCACAAAAATTGTTACCTCGCTAACTTTTCAAGTGCTCTGACGAAAGACCAGAGACCTGAAATATTAACTCTGTTTTATTCTCTACACAAGTGTTGCCAACACAGCTGAGATTTTCCAGCATTTTCTGCTTTTGTTTAAGATTTTAGGTTATTTGTTTTATTGTAATTATTTAGAGTGCGTAACTCTATAGTAAGATGGTTGCAAAATGGTTCGTGCAAATTTCCAAACAGAATGTTTTCAGAGACATAACAGTGTCAATTCATGAAACTACTGTTATAATTTTGCTTTAAAAAGTCCTTCCAACCTCTGCTTCATTCATAAAATAATTCTCCATTCACTAAGTTGCAACTGAACCGGACAACTTTGTTAGTAGATATGAAAATATATCAGGTATTGAAATATTACACTTACTGTGAGAATCAATGTTATTTGGAAAGAAGGGCAACAGAAGGCCAACAATGAAAGTTTCGAGCCAAATCTGTATTATTCATGAAATATACAACAGCCAGTACATCAGTTCTGATAAAGGGTCACTAGACTTGAAACAGCAACCCTGCTTTCTCTCCACAGATGCTGCCAGAACTGCTGAATTTCTCCAGCAATTTCTGTTTTTGTTAGCACAATTGACCTGTTGGCTAGATGGCTGGTTTGCAATGCAGTGTGATGCTAAAAGTGTGTTCAGTTACCATACTGGCTGAGGTTACTATGAAGATTCCACCTTCCCAACCTTACCCCTCACCGAGGCATAGTGACCCCCAGTCAACTCTTTCTCTTGCTAATCAGAAAGCAGCCCTATGGTTCTCTGAGATTATGGCAATTTTACCTTTACCTTTAAACCTAGACAAATAGAAAAGATTGTGCAGGAAGAAAATAATGAGGTAATTTAAACAAAGACAACTTGGGATTTATATAGAGATAACACGGTGTGAAGCTGGATGAACACAGCAGGCCAAGCAGCATCAGAGGAGCAGGAAAGTTTGACTTTTCGGGCCGAGACCCTTCTTCAGAAGTGGGGGAGGGGAAGGGGATTCTAAAATAAATAGGGAGATGGGGGAGATGGATAGAAGATGGATAAAGGAGAAGATAGGGTGAGAGTAGACACACAGGTCAAAGAGGTGGGGTTAGAGTCAGTGAAGGTGAATATAGGTGGGGAGTTAGGGAGGGGATAGGCCAGTCCAGGGAGGGAGGACAGGTCATGGGGATGGGATGAGGTTAGTGGGTAGGAGATGGGGTGGGGCTTGAGGTGGGAGGAATGGTTAGGGAGGGGTGTACTAGCAGGGCTGGTTTTGGGATGCAGTGGGGGAAGGGGAGATTTTGAAGCTTGTGAAGTCCACATTGATACCCTTGGGCTGCAGGGTTCCCAAGCAAAATATGAGATGCTGTTCCTGCAGACTGGGATTTATATAAACACTTTTACCATAGTAAATCAGTCTAAGGCACATATTATTGTGCCAATACAGACGGGATTAGTTTAGAATGTCATCACAGTTGGCACAGGCACAGTGAACTGAAGAATTTGCCCCTGTGTTGTATTAGTTTATGTTCTATGTTCTATTATCAAATTGATAAAGTTTCTTAAAGGAAGCAAGATAAAGGGAGTGGTGGAGAGGCTGAGGGAAGTAGTTGCAGAACTTGGACCACAGTGACTGAGGCAATGATTACCAAATTGAAACAGTTAAACTCAGGGGTGCACGAAAAGTCAGAATCGGAGGAATTCAAATGTAAAAGGTTATTGGGATAACAGCAATGTTGTAATGGTTGGGAATTTTAGCAGGGATAATGGTAAGGTTATCAGTTCACTGTCATTAAGGAGTATATCTGACAGCATCTTTCAGCATCTAGACATTAACAATTAAACATGGATGCCCTAACTTTGATCTCAGAATACTCTGCTCTTCTATAGCCTTCATTTCTTATTGTCACTGTTTATAAACACTGCATGGAATTGTGTTTTTGCTAATTAGTTGGCTGTGAAACATGCCAGAAAAATCCACGTGCATTGTAAGTAAGTGAAATGCCATGTGAAGTAATCTTCATTACCAAATAATATCTATAGTGCTGAAAATTTGTTTGCATATGCGTAAAGTCTCATTCCTTCAGAATTTAACATTGTTGATTCTTAATTAAAATATATGCTTTCTATTATTTTGTCAATGTTCTCAATCCTATTTTGCTTTCACACTTTCTATTCAGTTTTTTGTGCATGATTTTATATCAAAATATATTGCATTTTTTCTTCTTGGTCAAGACACACGATGTTTCTGTGAATATTCTTCAATATGGGAAATTGATAAGTTTGCCTGTTTCTTGTCCTTCTTGCATACTGTTCTAGATTACCTGCAGAAGGAACATAAATGGAAATGATCTGCTAGAGTCATGTAGCGTCATATGCAGTCCTACAGCACAGAGACAGGCCCTTTCTCTGTGGGTCCATGCTGACCAAAATATCCACCCACGCCAACCCCATTTCCCTGCATTTGGTCCATATCCTTCTCAACCTTTCGTATCAGTACATTTGTCCAAATGCCTTTTAAATGTTGCTAATGTACCCACCTTAATCACTTCTGCTTTCAGCTCATTCCATTTACCACCCTCTGTGTAAAAAAGTTGCCCCTCAGGTTTTCATGTATTCTTTCCCCTCTTATCTTAAACTGATGCCTTCAAGTCCTCAGTTCTCCAATGCTAGGAAAAAGACTGAGTGCATTCACCATATCCATGCCGCTCATGTTCTTATACACTTTTATACAATTCCCCCTCAGTCTCCTACACCCTAAAGAAAACAAAAAGTCCTAGCTTGTCCAACCTCTCCCTATCACTCAGTCCTTCATGTCCTGGCAACATCCTTGTAAAGTTCTTCTGCACTCTTTCCAGTTTAATAACATCCTTCCTATAGTAAGGTGACCAAAACTGAATTGCGGCCTCACCAACGTCCTATACAAGTGCATCATAATTTCCCAATGTCTAAATTCAATGCCCTGACCGACGAAGGCTAATGTGCCAAAAGCCTTCCTCACTGCCCTGTCTGCCTGTGACACCACTTTCAGAGAACCGTGCACCTGAACTCTAAGGTCCCTCCATTCCACTACACTGCTTAAGGCCCTAACATTCACCATGAAACTCCTACGCATATCTGACTTTCCAAAATGGAACACCTTGCACTTATCTATCTTAAACTCCATTTGCAATTTCTTGGCCCACCTCCCCAGCTGATGACGATCATGTTGCAATTTCTGATAACTTTTCCTCACTGTCCACGATACCATCTATTTTAGTGTCATCTGCAAACTTACTAATCATGCCTTGTACATCCTCATCCAAATCATTGATATAGATAACAAACAGCAATGACACCGGGACTGACTCCTGAGGCACATCATTCGTCTCAGGCCTCCAGTCTGACAGGCATCTTTCCACCATTACACTCTGCTTCCTACCATCAAGCCAATTGTGTACCCAATTTGCCAGTTCTCCCTTGATTCCGTGTGATCTAATCTTCCAGAGCAGCCTACCATGTGGATCCTTATCAAAGGCCTTATTAAAATCCATGCAGACTATGTCTACTGCCCTGCCCTCATCAACTTTCCTAGTCACTTCATCAAAGAACTCTAACAAATTTGTGAGGCATATTCTCCCAAAGTCATGCTGACTATTCCTAATCAAACCCTGACTTTCTAAGTGCATATATATCTTATCCCTCAGAATCTTCTCAAGTAACTTACCCATCTCAGATGTTAATCTCACTGATCTCTAATTACCACGTTTTTCTTTACAGCCCATCTTGAATAAGGGCACAATATTTGCAACCCTCTAGTCTTCGGGGACCTCACCCATGGCTAATGATGATGCAGATTTCTTGGCCAGGGCCCTTGCAATTTCTTCTCTAGCCTCTTGCAGGGTTCTTGGATCTATCTGATCAGGACCAGGAGATTTATCCACCTTAGTACATTCCAATACTTCCAACACCACCTGTACTGTGATATGGACTGTCCCCAAGATATCACCACTAACTTCCCCAAGTTCCCAAGTCTTCATGTCTTTCTCCATGGTAAACACAGAGGAGAAATATTCATTGAGGACCTCGCCCATTGCTTGTAGTTCTACACATACATGTCCAATTTGGTCCTTAAGGGATCCTACTCTCTAGATAGTTATTCCTTTTCCTTTAACACACTGAAAGAGTCTCTTAGGATTCACCCTAATCTTCTCAGTCAAATCTGTCTCGTGCCCCCTTTTCGCCCTCCTGATTTCCTTCTTCAGTTAACTCCTGTATCCTATATATACCTCCAGGGATTCCCTTGATCCCAGCTGCCTGCTCCTGAGCCAAGCCATGTCTCCTTCTTTGTTCTGGTGAAAGCTTCAAGGTAGTAGATTCGCCAACTTTAGGTACATTTAAGTCATCATTGGACAAGCATATGGACATACATGGAATAGTGTAGGTTAGATGGGCTTGAGATCGGTATGACAGGTCGGCACAACATCGAGGGCCGAAGGGCCTGTACTGTGCTATAATGTTCTATGTTCTATCTGCTGCTCAAAAACTTGCTAAAGACAGTGCATGCTTATACTGTATTCTGCCAGAGAATCAACGTATGTAAAAAACATTATGTGCCAATGACTGATGGCTTTACCACATGTTTCTTAGAAAACTCATAAACATCAGTATTGTGGATGCAGTCCATTGTTGTTTCAAATTTCCACCACAGTACTAGAACTTGAACGAAAACTGTAATTCTGATCTTAATTATGCCACTAGGGATCCAGGCAGAGACAAGTCTGGCTATGTTTCAATAGAAAAATGGTACATTATTCTCTTAGTCAACCTGGGCCAGTATTGAACCCACCTTTACAGGCTACTATAGTTCAGTAACTTGATGAGCAACTGGGAGCACATTAACTGCTCAACTCTTTGATTAGGGAAGTTTTTTTCATTCATTCACAGAAAATGAGTGTCACAGTCAAGACCATCTCTAAGAATCTTTAAGGTGGTACTGTTAAACCACTTTCTTAAACTTCTCAGTTGAAATGCCATGCACAGAATGCATTTTTATTCATTCATACAATGCAAGCATCACTGGCAAGGACGCCATTTGTTTTTCAAAACTAATCAGGAATATAGTAACAGGTAAAAAGCCATTTGGTCCATCAAGCCTGTTCCACCATTCACTCAGATCATTTATGCCAATGCATCAGAACACAGAAGGTTGTGAGCCACCCACTCACTGCATTTCTTGTGCTCCAAGTACAACTACAGTATTACAGTATTAGGTGGCACGGTGGCTCAGTAGTTAGCACTGCAGCCTCACAGCGCCAGGGACCCAGGTTCGATTCCAGCCTCAGGTATCTGTCTGTGTGGAGTTTGCACATTCTCCCCGTGTCTGTGCGGGTTTCCTCCGGGTGCTCCGGTTTCCTCCCACAGTCCAAAGATGTGCAGGCTAGGTGGATTGGCCATGCTAAATTGCCCGTAGTGTTCAGGGGTGTGTGGGTTATAAGGGGATGGGTCTGGGTGGGATGCTCCAAGGGGTGGTGTGGACTTGTTGGGCCGAAGGGCCTGTTTCCACACTGTAGGGAATCTAATTTAAAAATTTAAATTATTAGTGAAGGAGTTGTGGGAATTTGATGGAAGTTTTTATTTTATTTATTCACTTGTGGGATATGGGTGCCGCTGCCTGGGCCAATATTTATTGCTCATCCCAGCTGCCCTTGAGAAAGAGGTGGTGAGCTGCCTTCTTGAATTGTTGCAATTCATATGCTGTGGGTTGACCCACAATGCCCATAGGGAGGGACTTTTGACCCAGCGACGTGAAGGAATGGCAATATATTTCCAAGTCAGGATGGTGAGCGTGATGGAGAGGAACTCGCAGGTGATGATATTCCCATGTATCTGCTGCTCTTGTCCTTCTAGGTGGAAGTGTTGTAGGTTTGGAAGGTGCTGTTTAAAGATCTTTGGTGAATTTCTCCAGTGCATTGTGTAGACAGCACACACTACTGCTACTGAGCGTCAGTGGTGGGGGGAGTGGATGCTTGCAAATGTGGTGCCAATCAAGCGGGCTACTTTGACCTGGACAGTTTCTAGCTTCTTGAGTGTTGTTGGAGCAGCCCATATCCAGGAAAATGGTGACAGATCCATCAAACTGCTGATTGTACCTTGTAGATGGTGACAGGCTTTGGAGAGTCAGGAGGTGAGTTACTTGCCACAGTATTTCTAGCCTCTGACCTGCTCTTGTAACCATTGCATTGAAGTGTCAAGTCCAGTTGAGTTTCTGGTTAATGGTAACCCCAAAGATGTTGATAGCAGGGGAATCCCCTTATGAATCCTAATACTATCCAGGTGGACACCACATTCACCGCCTTTAACACTGGGCTTGACATTATAATACTATGGGTGAGGAGGGCATACACTGTCCGTCATTGGTAACCCCCCACATACTAATAGCAGGAGATCACGTTATGGTTATGACCTTAAATGTGAAGGGGATAGAGTTAGATTCTCTCCTGTTGGATATGCTCACTGTGTGGCACTTGTGTGGCCTATATCTTACTTGCCATTTGTCAGCCCAATCCTGGATATTGTCCAATACTTGTTGCAGACAGATACCAACTGCTTTAACATCAGAGGAGCTGTGAACGAGATTGAATATCATCAACAAATATGCTTACATCGGGCCTTATGTTAGGGGAAATGTTTTAATGAAAACAGTTGATGATGGTTGGGCCTAGTACTGTACCCTGAGGACCTCCTGTAGAGATGTCCCACACTGAGATGATTGATCTCTACAACCAAAACCATTTTCCTTTGTGCTTTAGTTGGCTCTGACCATGCTTGGGCCAGAAATGAAGTAGCCCTAGTCAGAAATGAAGAGGTCCTGGTCAGAAATGAAGTGGCCCTGGTTGAATCCAAACTCAGTACTGGAAGGAAGGTGAATAGGTGATGCTTAATAAGAAATTGGCAACATCTTCTATCATTTTGAAGGGCAGTGTTGAGGGGTTTCATTTTCCTCCCTTTGTTAGGTAAACACCAATATTGTCGCAGTGCATGCTTAGAGCACAACATATTCTGGAGCATCATTCTTCAGTATAATTGCCAGTGTGTTGTCAGGTCCATTGCCTTGGTGTATCCAATGCATTCAACAATCATTTGGCATCTCATGGAGTGAATACATTGTATGACAATTAACATTTGTGATTCTGCAGACATGATGAGGAGGCTGAGAATCATCCAATTGTCCTTTCTGGCAGGAGCTAGTTGCCAACGTCTTAACTGATCTTTTGCACTGATATTCTAAGCTTTCCCTTCCGTATTGTGGTTGATGTTGTCCTGAAGGTTGGGTAGTTTGCTGTGAACAATGGTCTGTTTAAGGTTTTGCAGTTTGAAAGTGAGAAGTGAAGGCATCGAGAAGATCTTGGTGAGGTGCTCATCATCATCAACGATATGTCAAGGCTGCAAAAAGCATGGTGTAGTTTCTCCGCTCCTGGAAGTACTGGAGGAATAAGTGTACTCTATTAGTCATGTCCTATGTCTGTGTTCTGAGGAGGTCATTGCAGTTTTTTTGCGGTGGCAGATGGGAATGGGCAATTATGAGTTTGTCTTTTAAAACCTTCAGGCGTCTATCTCATTTCTCCTTATCTGAGCAGATCCTGTGTAGGCACAGGTCTTGTCAGCTTCTTTAACATGTTTTTAAGGTGGAAGCTAGAGAAATGCAGCATCATGGCATTATCTGTAGGCTTGCAGTAGAGTGAAGTACTGAGGTGTCTATCTCTGATGGAGATGTGTGTGTCCAAGAATTAGACTGATCCTGACAAGTAGTCCATGGTAAGTCTGATGGTGGAATGAAACTTGCTTGATATTGCTGTGTAATGAAATGTGAGGCTGGATGAACACAGCAGGCCCAGCAGCATCTCAGGAGCACAAAAGCTTTTGTGCTCCTGAGATGCTGCTAGGCCTGCTGTGTTCATCCAGCCTCACATTTCATTATCTTGGATTCTCCAGCATCTGCAGTTCCCAATATCACTGATATCGCTGTGTAGTCGTTTCAGTGATTCCTTGCCATGAGTCCAAAGGAAGAAAATGTCCTCAGTATATTTGGTGCATTTCCTGTCGTGCTGCTACCAAGCCTCCCTCAGTCATGGATATTACACTCCCTTATTCAGAATACAGATTCTCTCTTTGCAGCTCTCTGTGCTCCTTTCAAATGATGTTCAATATGAAGAGCACTGATTCTTCAGCTGATGGATGAGAATGTGTGTTAATCAGCAGGAGTTTTATTTGTCCTTGTCTGACTTGAGATATCATGGGATCTGGAAACAAAGCTAAGGATTCCCAATAATTACGCTTGCCACATCTGTTGATGGAAAAGTGTTGAACATTGGTTGTAGAGTATAATTTGGTGAGCAGGACCTTTGTCCTTGTGATTTTAGCACACGCCCTTAGATTTAAGTGAGGGGTCACTGCAAGATCAATCGGGCAGGGCATGCCTGAGTCAGCTTTAGTTTCTTTTCATTTCATTTTACTATAGAAGTTTGGAATGACTGGTTAAGATGTGCCAGAGAACCTTTAACAGTCTACCATATTTCTATTGGTCTGTAGATATATATAGGCCAGAGTGGGTATGGTTGACATATTTCCTTCCTTTTTGTATTAGTGAGCCAGATGTATTTTTGTAGATGATCTGGTGGTTTCATCGCTGTCATTACTGATTTTAGCTTTTTATTCCAAATGTATTAATTAGTTGAATTTAATTTTTTTCCAGTTGCCATGGAGGATTTGAGCATTTTCCTCTGAACTACTGGCCCAGCAACTTTATCATCATGCTACTGAACCCATATCCTGTTTTATGAGAACATTGGTTGTTTTGCTCAGGACGTTTGGAAATTTTTCAGGATGAGATAGTTGAGTTTGGACAGGATGGACTTTCAGAACATACTTAACCCAAGTTTCCACTTCAACCGTTTCCTTTCTTCCAACTTTAATCTGGTTTCTCATCTTCAATGGCAGCATTGGAGTTACTTCTACTGCACTTTTCTTTCATGTAAACATTTGTGATATTTTTACATTTTAAGGCTAAGATTGTAATTTTCAAACAGTTCTTTCAGCCAAGAAGAAATAATAAAAAAAAAATCGAGCCCGCACCTCCTGTAATTTCTTTTAACTCTTAAAAATTTGAGTTCTCTGCCCAAAGGTTGTTTTATCCACAGCATTGTGACTTGCACCATGAAGAGGACAAGGAGGCAAGCTCAAGGGGGATTGAACCCAGTACTGTCACCACCAATCTGGTACAGACTAACAGAGCCAAACTGACCCCCAAAGGAGGTGGTGTTATTGTGGCAACATGCACTATTACATGTAAATTCTAGCCTGGAATTATAGATAGTGAGGAGGAAGTGTCACCGGACCTGATACATTCCTGATTTTCTTCTTCACAGCTGCTGCCAGACCTGCTGAGTATTTCCAGCAACTTCTGTTTTTGTTGCTACGGATAGTGATCGTGGAGGTTCCATTTTGTTTACATCACATGACTGAGTAGGAATCTATTCTGCCTTTTTCAAGGTTACGCGTGAAAACTGTGACAAGCACATTTATACATCTTCAATATCTTGGTGATCGGATTTCTATCTAGGTACTCAGATAAAAAGAAATATTTTAATTATTGATGCACTTTATTCAGTTGATACTGATAGGATCTCAACAGAGACAAAAAAATTCCTAAAAATAGTAGAGGAAATTTAAAATCCCAATCACGTGTGGAGAAAAATAAAGCTACAAGATGCTATGTTTTAACACAGAAAATCTTTTCCAATGGAAAGTCAATCCACCAAATGTTAAATACTATTTATTCTATACCCTTACACCTAGAAATAATGTAAGCTGCACAAGAATTAACAGGCAAATTGTGGTAAAATTTAAATCAAAAACTGCTGGGGGCTTGTCTATCCAATTCAAGTTTTACAAGCACAATCTACATCTCAAATGATACAGGTTCCTGGTTAGAATGCAGGTACTGTCAGTAATTAAGAAAGCTAATGGAACACTATCCTTTACTATGAAAGGAATTGAACACGAATGTACGAAAGCAATGTTTTATGTCTATAGGATACTGCTGAGCCACATTGAAAATACTATTTGTGATCTTGGTCTCTGTATTCAAGGAACATGCATTGGAGGCTGTTCAGAGATTTACTAGATTGATACTTGGAACAAGTGGCTATCTATGAGGAAATATTGGACATATTATGCTTGTTTCTGTGGGAGATGCACTGGCAGACTAGTAGCTATGGGAGAAACAACTCTGTCATCCTGAGAAAGAGCAACAAGGTTATATTGCATGGAGCCAATGCACAGTGGCACAGTGGTTAGCACTGTTGTCTCACAGCGCGAGGGGCCTGGGTTTTGATTCCAGCCTTGGGCGACTATCTGTGTGGAGTTTGCACATTCTCCCGTCTGCGTGGGTTTCC